>NC_080427.1:62748363-63087530 GCF_029873635.1 Malania oleifera | reverse complement strand
GGGGGGGTGTTGGATTTCTAAGGAATAAATTAGGAAATTCTATTTTTTAAAATGAAATTACTATTTCAGTTTCTAGTAGTTTCAGTTTCCTATTTTCTAGCCTAGAGATTTGCTTATTTGATTTGCTGATTTTTTGGCCTTCCTAATTTGGTGGCCTTCCTCTACTATTTATCTTGTAATCGTGTCTTTTGAAATTCAATAAGAATGGTTATTCTTCTCCTAAAAAAATCCTTCAAAATATAAATCAAAATGTTATTGCAAGAACTAAACCTTATCTTTCCCTTTCTTTTAATTCCATAAAAACTCTGAAGCCAATCCTTAGCACAAAGTAAGACTACACTATCTCTACTGATAGTAATGCACGATATAAGTCAATTACTCTTACCACTAGCAATAAAAGCTGATTCTGATGCTACCACGGTAATAGGTATTGATAGTATATCACAAGCCATCTTCTATAAAATTTGAAATTTCAGATTATTTGCTTTCCACCATTCTAATGCATCAAATTCTTGAGAACCATCACAACAAATATAAACACTTTCCTCCAAATAAATATCCAACTTTGACTTTGCATTGATCACAACATCAACACTTCTTATGAATTCATCAAACTCTGATATTCACTCCTTTTTCTCTTCGTTTCATCTTGAGTGGTACAAGAACTTGTAGTGCTAGAACTCATAGCACTAGACCTCATAGTAAGAGTAGTAGAACTAGCGAATGGGATGTGTGCATCAACATATTCACCGTAAAGCTCGTACAAAGCCTCACGAACTATATACATTTGTTTACTCACAGAAGTTGCTAGGTAAATGAGAGGAAAGCTAAACTTAACCAATTTCATCTTATTCCTTTGGTCTAAATCAGCTACTATAAAGATCAACAAGTTACTTACCCCAATATTTATCAAATTTCACCTTCATCTATGTTGCCATTGTCTCCATATACTCAACTCCACATGTAGATTTTTCATCTATGTGCTTTTTAATCCTCCAAAGTTCAAGAAGGAATAAATTTGAAGTTGGATGCTCTGAACCAGAAATAATATCAGTGATTTCACTAAATATTCTGAGAAAAGAGTAAACATTATCAATTTTTTGCCAATCCTCATCAGTAGACAAGTTGTGATAAGTAGAGTCTCATGCATGGTATCAAGGGAATACATCCTTAACTCCAAAGCAGCCACTAACATTGCATGTGTTGCATTCCATCAAGTGCTCACATCCAAAATTAACTTCTTTGAACACAATTGCAATTGTTTGGCAATCTTAGCAAACATGATAATATGCGGCTTTGATTTTGTAACATGCTTCACACTTTTATGCACATTAAATATTATGTTTTGAATTTCAGAAAGGCCATCCTGTACCAAAATATTGAGAATGTGAGCGCAACAACACACATGAAACAACTTACCACCAACAGGAAGCTTTTGTTGATAAGACAAACTATCTTTTAATAACCTTGCAACCGCATCATTGTAGGATGCATTATCAACGGCAATGCTACAAACTTTCTTTTCAATCCCCCACTCCACCAAACACTTGTGCAAAGCATCATACACATTAACCCCTGAATATGGAGGTAGAACATTACAAAAGTTCAAAATGCGTTTGTAACTTCCAATCAGGATTCACAAAGTGACATGTCAAAATCATGTATTTGATTTTTTGACCAGATTTTCACAAATCTGTTTTCATGCCAACACTATTGACAAAATTCAATAGAGATTTTACCTTCTCCTCAATCTCATAGGCAGTTTAACAATCTGCTCTTGACATAGTTCGTAAGATTTTCATGTAATGGGGGGTGATAGTCTTCATTAGTAAGTTGAACAAGTCGTATTAAATGGTAACTCATGAACTATGACCATATGGGCAGCAACTTCTCTTACCCTTGCATGATCATAATTAATGTTTTGAGCAGATGCCACACCCTTTGCCCTTTTTGTACTAACAGAAAGGTTTTGCTCTCTTGAAAGATTGCACTTGCATCTGACACAAATCTTCAAGTGTCTTAGAAATGTTGATGTAGCACCATACTTATTTAAGGCAAAATTTTGCTTGCAATGGATGCACTGCATTTTCCTAGTTCCATCGCCAAGAGTGATTTCCTTGAACTCCTCCCAATATTTGGATTTCCTCTTCCTTCTCTTCCTAGCAACTGAGTTTTCATTTGCTTCTACTTGCTTACCAAGTCCTTCCACCTCAGTAAATAATGGACTCGTTAAATCTTCGTTTGAATGAAAAGGAGTTGAAGCTTGCTCAGGAGAAGTGAAGCTTTGCATTACTTGCTGTCTAGATAGATCTGAATATTACAAAAATGAACATAAAACGGGGATTACTTGAGAAATAGTACTCCTGTTGGTAATGATGCATGTACAGAAATGCCAAGACACAGGAAAGCGACAACATTTGACCAAAAAGGCATATGATTTTGTTGCATTGATCTGCCCTATTATTCTACATCAAATATGATGAAATAAGGGTTAACAATAAAGTATTAAAATAACCAAATGCCAATGATAGATACAGACAGATGCAGGTGAAATATTTATGAAGATGAATGGCTTTTCAACACCATTGTCTCGCTTAAGTATTTCAAATGGTTAATCAAAAGCCATTTACCAAAGCAGGAATATTTACTTGATCTAATTAACAGTCACATCTCACGCATTCTATTGTAATTTGGAAACCATCACATAAAGCTATACTGCAACGTGTGTGAATCCAGGCCACTTGACAACTAGCTCGCACCATTGAAAGAACATTAATAGAAGAACCCCTGATCTACTTTTCAAGTAAATATCAAAACCCAGTTAGGCAAACCTGCACAGATATGCACTCTCAGCTAGCCAATTACATAACTATACTATATAGCAATACCCAGCTTCAATCATGCATATACATTTGCACCTAATAAAGATATGTATATGGTAGTGCCCTACAAACTGTGAAAAGTAGTACTGAAATGACTTCCCACTTCCCACTTCCCATTTCCCACTATAGCATTCGGACATTCCAGCGGTGAAAGTATCATACATCCTTGTATCAAGTTTGACTCTTACCAGGGATGAGAAAGAATATGAACAAATTAAAAGGGGCTACGTTCTCTTGTAATTCAACCACGTGGGCCCCCAACAAAGGAAAAAATAAATCTATTTAACATGTTAAGATTTGTAATTATAAAAAGAAGTAACCCTACAATTGGGAGCACGCAAGGCACTTGGACCTTCACTTAGACAAAACTTAATATAAAATTGTGTTGAATTTCCCCCAAATCCACATCCATGGCTCAAAATCTATGCTCCCACATACTAAAACAAAAGGAGGGATTTGTCCAATAGTAACAAATGGTGCCTCCACAGGTTGACATCCGATCCCACTAAACTGAATCTAGCAAACCTGCAGAATACAGAAAATTTTGATTACCTGTTCTGAGTAGTGGCTCCCCTAGTGAATAGGACCCTGAAACAAAACAAGCAATATGCTACATTTGCATAAAGAAACATACTTTTGTTTCCAATAAATCAACTTATCTTGTTCAAGCATGTAATGATATGTAACAATAAAAAAATAGTAACCAAATTCTTGTTCGATTCTGGTATTAGCAGAAGTCTATCATACTGTTGGACTTGTTAAAAGAAAACATAAACTATATTTGAGATTGGTCTTCATCTGTATGAAAGTTCATTGCAGCAGTAAAAATGCACATATATATTATGCATCTTGAGGAGGTAGTTTGAGTGGAACTTGAAGAAACTAATATAGCCAAAACAGAAAAATAGGATGCCCTAAGTTAAACAAGCGACAGCATCAGGGTTTGATATATTCAAATAAGTGAGGATGGCAGAATGATAAGGGCAACACCTAGGCCGTGTCACATATGAGTTATTCTATGTGCGTGCATGTGACCATAATTTGCAATGCAGAGTTGTAAACTGGAATAAGTCGCCAAAAACTGACAAGTTTGAATTTATCATGCAGACTTCTAAGCTGGAATAAAAGATCAAAAAATAGGTCAGAACTCAGAAGGCATAACCCAGCTTGCCATGTTTATGAAGCAACTGTATGAGTATGATGCATGGATCAGGTTCAACCCTATGCAGTAGGCATTTCGATAGTGTCGTTTAGGTCACCTTATTGTGAAACGATGAGTTAATAAACAGAGAAATTTTCAAAAAAAAATAAAAATAAAGAGAGAGAGCATAGATTGGGATAGTTGTAAGAAGAGATTGGAGGAGAAAGTTACCTCAATCACATGGCTGAGGCTGAGGGGTTGTGTGCCTGCGTCTGCACTGCCGCTGGGCTCCTATGAGCTACGGGCTACATATGACTAGAGAGGCGAAGTGAGAAGTCCAAACAGTATGCAGAGTCGCAGAGGGACGGAGCTGAGAGGCGACTGCTGACTGGTAGTGGTAGGGCTACAAACAACCGAAGACTGAAGTGAAGGGGCAAATTAGATTTAGGGATTTACTGTTTTAGTTTCACTCTTTCACAGTTGTTCACAATTGGGCTGGGCTGGGCTTTTAGTTTTGGCATTGGTCCATTGGACCTATTGGAATTGTATAGCCGTATAGACACTTGCAGGTTGGGCTTCGGCCAGTCTTGGCCCTTGGCCTTGGGTTGGGCGTAGCCAACTATAATTATAAATATTATCAGTGTTTTAAGAGGCTCAATTGAGGCTCGCCTCAAGTCACGACATGCCTAAAATGCCTTGATGCTCAATCTAAAATACCAAATTCGAAAAAGGCTAATGCATTATCTGCTGAGGCTAACACATTTTTTACAAAAAGCATGCCTTTCGCACCTTTTTTTTAGCTGAGGCTTACGCATTTTGGGTGTGATGCTCAAGTAAGAATTGGTTAAAAAATTTTAATATCATGTTTGTATAAAAGGAATCTCCCCACCTAGTGGGACTTAAGGCTTGGTTTTGTTGTTGTATAAAAGGAATCTCATAATATGAGTTGATTTCTAGAACTCTTGAACCACAATCATTCCAAAATAACAGAGACTTGTATCTTAGATCATGAAAATAGTTTGAACTTTGTAATAGTATAGCTATCTCTTGTCATGATTTATGTCGTGTATTCAAGTTAGAAATTTTTGAGTGACCAATAAGTAGTTTGCAAAGTATAAATAATTTTTCTTTCTCACATTATATTTGTGATTTTCTTAATTTTTCCTTATTTTTAAAATCTATAAAATTTATTTAAGTTCTTCAAATCTTAAAAGGCTTACGCCCCAACACTTTAATGCTTATGCCTCACCTCTTAAGGGTTAAAACGCCTCGCCTTGTGCCGTTTAAAAAATTGAATATAATAAATATTTGATAGTGAGTTGTAATCGAGCCTATTTATGAGCCATTACCAAGCCTCACAACTAGCTTAGTTGAGCTTGTAACTGACTTGCTCATGAGCTGAAACAAGCCGAACCCGTCAGTGTTCACGCTCGGCTTGTTTATGAATTGAGCGTGAAATTTGAGCTTGAGAATTGCTCATTAAGATAATGAACGAGCCTGAATGAGCCCTTACTGAGTCGAGCTCCCATGCCGCTCATGAGCGGCTTGGTTCGTCTGCAGCTCTAGAAGGGACTGCTTTGCAGTTAAGACATTTGTCTATGGCGCATTGATTCTCATCATTATGTTATGATGGATCCAACATATAGGTGTCACTAGTTGTTTGCATTCTCAACTTTTTTTTTTTCATACAGTTGCCATGCTATATTTAACTTCCTTCTGATATTACTTTCTTCTTCTGCAGCTTGTGTCTTTGCATGAAAAAGATGGTGGTAATAGAGTTTCTCCTTAATCCTACTGGAACAAAGTTCCACATGATGGGAGAAAAAAACTTACAATCCTCACCTGTGTATGATAGCTCTAAAGATTCCAGATGGATACCTTACAACGCTCACTTGTGTGCAATAGAGCTAATGATTCCTGATGAGTAAACTCTGGTCGATGCCCATTATCATCATATCATTTCTCCATTTAAAACTTTCTTTTAGACATGTATGCAAACTGTTATCAAATCGAATGTTTTTGTTCTCATCTATTTTGATTAGTTGGTAGGAGTAAAATTTTTTCAAAGCAATAATATCTGGGTTATAAGATTTGAAGCTTTGCACTTTTAGCATTCTGGATTAAAAAAATAAATAAATCACAAACACGTCATTTGTGCAGTTGAATGTTTATAATGCATTTCAACTTTTGTGGCTTGGTGCTAAAAAATGCATGGGCAATGAAGAGCAGGGGGAAAAGACTTTTAGACCCCAAATGGGAATCACCTCCCCCTCTCAGGCATGGCTAGTTTCATTGTTTTCTTGCAGGGCATCCCAAAACTGAGTTTTAGAACCTGGGTTCTTTCAGGTTGCTTGTGATTTACTGTTCAGGTTTTAGACGTCATCTATTTGCTCAATAAGCAGGGAGGTAGCTGTGTATTCATGTTAGTCATGATTGCACCTAGGGCAGATTATTATACATATCATCAATGAGATATTGCAGATCCACTATTAGTGTTGCTTGCCTCTCAGATGAGCTTAATGCTGGACAATGAAGATCCATGCCTACTGCTGGTGTAATGTTTTAAGAGCTTATGGATATGGAAGGCATTGGTTGCTCTGTGCAGGTTTTTTTTTTTTTTTTAAAGGAACTGTTGAGATTGTTTGTCATAATGTGTTCTCACTTTTAGCGGAATTTATCAAATGATTTGTAAGATTTCAGTATTCAGCTGGAAGAAATTTGCAAATCATTAAGCCTGCTACGTGTAGTATGGGAAAAAAATCATAGCATACCTGTGCTTGAGGTGTATTGAAATTGATTTGGTCAATAGACTGAAACATTCGAACTTGGTTTGACTCAGATATTATAAGCTTGAAACTGGACTTGAACTCAATGAGTTGAACTTCACCTCGACTCAACTAAGATCGATTTTGTTGTAAAATAATATTAATGCACATTAAAAATATAACATCCAGTGCACAAGACTCCCACTCCATATCATTTCCCACTTGAATCTGAGACTGCCCTCACAAAATTCCTAACTCCTAATCATTGACATGCCCCTAATGGATTAGATAATACTAAATACTAAAAAATATATAATATATCACTTATATAATATAAAAACAATAAAAATCCCAGCTCGCAAATAGTATTATAAAAGAAATTGGTTCATCTCTTAGAGCTCTACTCCAGTAACTTAACCTATATGATAGGCATATTTTTTTTTCTCTGAATGGGAAGCTCAAGCTGCTCAACTTACGATGAACAAAATTGAATTTCTAGTGAACAAGTTGAATCTACAAGGTATTTGGGATGAACAGAAGGTTTCATTTTGCCTTTATTTGCTCTCCACCCAACAGCCAGGCCAAGGAAAAAAGTTCAGTGCAGACAGATGAGAAGAAACCAAATGAAAGTGCTTGTAATGGCCGAAGAAAGTGCATATCATACTGCTGCTACATGACAAGATGTGGAGTCACTTTCAAGTTTGTATAAATGCAAGCAAGCAGCAGAGAGAAGAATGCTGCTGCTTTGGTGGACATATGGGGTCATTTTCTGGTGTTCTAATTTCAGAACAGGCGTGCTTGGGAACGTCCATTTCAAGTCACCGCCCCTCATCATAAACGACACTCTTATTTTACTGTTCACCAAAAGGCGTGCGAGGTTTAAAACTCACCAACTCATTCATTCCCATTTCCCCCAGACCTCCTCTGCCCATGATTGCGTCCCTGTCCATTCCTCCCCTATTGTCAATCTCAATTCCCCAACAGCTATTATTATTATTGTTTCTTTTATTTTATTTTGGCTTTTCAATTTCCAACAATTTGCTTTTTATCTTTGTGATTGCTGTTCTTCACCAAGCTTTCTACCCATCAGCTTGATAGCATAAAGTCGTCCAATGTATTATTTTGCCTTTGATTTACCCTGCTTGAGGAACATGTCCAAAGTGGTTTTCTTTTTTCACATTATTATTGCTATACTGTCACTAAAATGATGCTTTACTTTCAATCCAAGACTTTTCTAGTTACAGTGAAATAATTGAGATAAAAGTTTGAAGAGCGGCTGGCCTAATTCAATTGTGGAAAACAGTTTTATTTATTTATTTTAAAAATATTAAAAATACAATCTTATTTTTTAGTTTTTTCAAGATTAAAATTAAAAAACAACATTGCATTGTTCTCTAAATTTTATTTTGCAATTGGTGGAAAGTTGAAAAATAAGGTGTAATTGTAACTCTTTAAACAATTAAAAAAAATAAAATTATTTTTCATAATTAAACATGTTCTTAGGTCATGAAATAACTCTTTTTTATTTTTTAACTTGTAAAGAATTATAAAAGTATTTTTCTACCTTTTTTTTTTCTTTCAAAATTATAGATGTTTTCTAACTTTTTAATACAAACATTATAGAACTTTAAAAAAAATGTCAATTTTGTAATCTTTAAATGTTTTTTTTTAAAAAATTACTCTTTTATAAGTAAATAGATCCTTGGAATTTGAGTCGAGAGAGATAGGAGTTAGACCGTCGGGCTTAATAGATTAATTGGATATCCAAAGTATCGGGACATCATATTAAAAAAATATATATATATATAAGAAGACACTCTGAACTGTGGACTGGCTGTGTGAAACTATACATTGTACAAGGTTGCGCCAAAAGGTTCCTTCATAATCACACATGCAGGGACTAGGCAGGGCCTTCTGGTGAGCTAGCACGCCTAGCCATGGCTCACACACCAACACAGCTAAATCCCCTAATCTAAACCCCAAAGCAATGATACGACTCTGCAGCTTATGCCTTATTGTCTCCCCTGTCCTCCTCCACTGAACCTCGTCTGATCATTAGTTAGAGGACTCATCACTGCTGTCCCATTTACCCACACAGCTCCAACCAATAATTACTCTCTTTGATTCTCCAATTCTGTTTCAGTATTTAAACACAGCCCAGCCCAGCTCAGCCCACCCCACTCACCGAGCTACACAGAATTGCAGCAGCGAGAAATGGAGAAGATAGAGAGAATGGAAGCACATGAAGGAAAGAAAGATAAGGTATACACAATTTTGTTCATGGCAGGAACAGCCCTCCTCATGTTTGGTTTGAAAATGTGCCTAGTTGAGCAGTGGAGGGCATGGGTCTTCCTTACTCTCAACCTTCTCCTCTTGGCGATTCTCCTCACTTCTGTGCAGTTCAGCTCTGAGGAGGAAAAACAGGAAAGCACCGAGAAGGAGATCACTGTAGAATCAAAAAAAGTTAATGTAGCAATTATACAGCAGAGTAGTACTACTGCAACAAAGAAGGCAAGCCAAGAGTGCCATGATCGGTCCGAGGAAGCTCGAGAGCCGAATCTACACTGCGAGTTGGATGATTCAAGCAGGGGAGGGAAACAGAGTCAGGTGGAAGATGATGAAGAGCAGCAACAGTTTCAGCTGTCGAAGGAGGAGCTCCACGAGAGAGTGGAAGCTTTCATTGCAATGTTTAGGAGGCATTTGGTTTTGGATGCTCAGAGGGGTAGTGGGCAGGTGTTTTCTTCAACCAGATCCAGTTATAATGTTGTATGCTGCTAGTAAGAAAAGACTGCATATGGCAGAATTGGGCAGTGTTGAAGATTTTTGTTTCTGTTTCTGCTTTTTTTGTTATTGAAATTTCTATACACTTGTTGTGGGTCTGTGCCTTTGCTTCTTCCTCATGGGGCTAGCTAGAACTGAAGTTCTAATTTTTGGAATGGACCCATGACCTCCTCATGATCCAAAATATATGTAAACTTACCTTGTCTTGAGCATACAGAAGCAGCAATACCCAGAGAAGCAACAACAATGCTCAAATGGGAACAAAACAAGTGCATTCATTGGAAAGAAAGATGCGATTCAATTCTTTAAAAAGTGGGAGCATAGTATTTTATTTATTTATTTATTTATTTACTGAAATATTGGTCCAAAACATATTGCATGAAGGGAGCTGCTTTGAATCCAGAGTTACCTGACCAACATAAGTACTGATTTTGTCATGATTTATGAATCTACAACCACTGAAGATTTTCACAAGGGTTGGCTACAAATGAAAAGGGTAGGTGCTGAAGAAAACTATGGTCCAAGAACCATGCAAATCCACATTAACAAGGTATTCCAATCCAGCAAAGACATAAAAATTAAGAGTTCCAAATTTCCCCGCAATAAGATTTTTATGGCATTAGAACTAGAAGAATCAATGTTCCACCAACTTGGTGAACAAGAACAACCAGCATAGATGAATTGGAGACTTTGCAGTGGAGAAAATCATCCACATTTTGGTCAACCATTCTCAATAGATATGACCAACATAAGTACTGATTTTGTCATGATTTATGAATCTACAACCACTGAAGATTTTCACAAGGGTTGGCTACAAATGAAAAGGGTAGGTGCTGAAGAAAACTATGGTCCAAGAACCATGCAAATCCACATTAACAAGGTATTCCAATCCAGCAAAGACATAAAAATTAAGAGTTCCAAATTTCCCCGCAATAAGATTTTTATGGCATTAGAACTAGAAGAATCAATGTTCCACCAACTTGGTGAACAAGAACAACCAGCATAGATGAATTGGAGACTTTGCAGTGGAGAAAATCATCCACATTTTGGTCAACCATTCTCAATAGATAGATTTGGATTAGGAGGGTAAGTTAGGTTTCTTTCTGATATGGATTTGGATTTATGTGAATTTTGACAAAATTTAATATATTGTATTTTGTTTCAAATTTAAACACATTAACTTCCATATATTAAAGGATCCTTTTGGTTGCAAGCAACATTTTTTCTCAGGCAAATTATCCGGATTAAAGGGAAAACTAAGCAGTAACTTTAAACATTCAAATAATCATGAAATTTAATAAAAGCACTCCCATAAAAATTTCTCATTCAAACCTTTTTTCTTCAAAATTAAAACTAAATTCAATATGCATGCAAATGGATAATAAAATTTACATACGAAGAAGACTTTCATATGCATTCAAAAATTTAATATGCATTCATCATTTATACAAGCAAAATTTAACATGCATTCATCATTTATACATGAAAAATTCAAACATGAAATAAAAAACCCTACCACGAATTTGGGTGTTTCACAATAATGCTTCAAATCACCAAATTGATTTCAATACAAGCCAATTTAAGATACAAAATACCAATTTCTACTTCAAAGTAATCAATTTTTTTTTTTTAAATTTCAACTCAAATTTTAGATTACAAGAAGTTAGGGTTTTTAATAATGTTGAATGTGGGAGAACATACTTCATTTTCATTCCTTGTATAATGCTCCCCCAATGTTCGTGCTTTTTAGGCATAACGCTTGGATTGTACAATCCGAACCACAAATAGTCACCTGAAAAATCCCACCGCTGGCTTTGTTGACTTCGCGTCATCCTCCTTCTTGGCTCTCTTCTTTGAACATACAAGAGAAAGGAAGAAGATGAAATTTAACTCAGCAAAAAATACTAGTTCATCTAGCATTAGGTAAAAATGCTTTTTGGTGTAGCGTTTGTTAATGGCCACATGTCATTAGTGTTTTAATGCTCAGATTAAAAAATATTATTGGATGACTTAACCGTTTTTCTAGCCGCATCAATTTGGGAAATAAATTTCCATTCTAATAATTTTTATTAAAATAATATTAAATTCGGAAAAAATCCCATTTCTCCATCATTTTCAAAGAGCCAGAACAGAACTACAAAAGAAGACCAGTTCGCGCCATCCACTCTTATGTGATGCATCCGAGCTCTGGGGAATGGCGTTTTGGCCTGGTTTGATTACTCTCGGACTGGAACCGCACTCGCAGGACGTCGCCGGCGATGATCCCTCAGTCACTGATTCCCCTTCCATATGTCTCCGATGCAACGCTTCTGGCAATGTCATGCCCAAACGGACAAGCCTAGGTTCACGAAGCATACCCGAGGTGACTCGTATCTTCGCTTTGTTCTTTTTATTTTTGGGTGAAAACTGCGATTGGCACTGATGTTATTGTGAACATTATCAGTTTCTTGTTAATTTTGGAGTATGTTGCTTTGTCCCCCTATATACTTTCTGAGCCAAATCCTCGTCAGATGTTAAATTTCGCCTCTCTGCGCATATATTTTTTTAGTAGTTGGACTGGAGTTGATAAAATCAGGTTCTTGGAGCCTTAATCTACGTGGTGGAAGTCATTGCACAGTGGGTTAAATCATAATGACATTCCGAAGAAAAGAAGGTAGAATTAGGGTTGGCTGAGAACAGGAGACAGATTGTATGTTTATCATTACTATAGTCATAACTAGAAAAAGTGAAAACAGAAATGGGTACATATGCATACTAGTTCGCCTAAAAAATTCTAAAAAGAGGAGTCTTGTGTCAACACCAACTAAAGACTGTTAGTGGTAATAATTATTTGCATTATATCAAGGTAGAATAGTCTTTTTTTCTTTTATTCTTGTAGGCTATATAAGTCATCTTTATCTCTTGTAGAACCCTAATGATTCAATGAAAGTTTTTTCTTTTCTCAATCTTTTGCTCCTCTTTGATTCTAATATGGTATCAGAGCATGGTTAGGTTACTTTGTGTTTCCCATGCTGTTCTCGTCGCCGTCGTGCTGTCGCCGTCGTTCTGTCATTCCCGTGCATCGTTTCCTTCATCGTCTCTATCGCTTCTGTTTGCCGGCCATTGTCTTGCATAAGAAATTGGAACTCTTAACCGCACCCTACTGATCCAGAACTTGGAACTGATCTACCCGCTGTGTTCTGCATCTTTGGGGACTCCTCATGTGATTGCTGGTGTTTAATTGGGATTATACTGGAGTTTGAACAGACATAGTGAGCTTCCTATTGTTCACTTGTAATTTATGGCATTTGCTTGGCTTTGACTACTTTTGCTTTGTGTTACCATTGTGGGTTGCTCGCATAATTTGGAGTTGGTGTGGTTTGGGTAAATGGGTTTGAGTTAGGTTGGATATATTGTTGTGTTCATGGTCATTAGATGTTTTTAAATTTTTGGTGATTGGTATTGTGTGAAAAAAAAAAAAAAAAATCATGTTGTTTGGAATTGTTAGTGCAACAAAGGTTTTGAGTGATTACTAATTTCTAATCACTTGAATCTTGATGATGTTTTATGTTGAGTTTGTTTTGAGTGATTACTGATTTCTAATTGCTGGGATATGAAGAACTGAGGTGCAAAATCGATTTTTGGGCTTGGCATCTTTAAATTAAAATGGGTTCGATTTTGGCTTTCTGGTGGATTCTGGCTGTTGGCAAATCTGGATGTGGTTTGCTTTTGGTTTGAGTTTGACTCGTGATTTGTTGGATTCTCGCTTGACTCGATATTGGTAGGTTTGGTTTCAGTCTTGCCATTCTCAGATTAATTTGTTTCTTATATCTTGGGTATATTTGTTGTTGTTCGTCATGGCTAGTTGTCACGGTCCGACTATTTTCATACCCTTGTGAGGGGCCGTGCGGCGCTAGCTAAAGCACTCTTGTTTAACTAGTCAGCCTATTGTTTACCAACATTCATCTACGAAACACTTTCATTAGCATTCAATCAAATAGCAGCGGAAACAGTAATAAATTCATGAAAGCCGTGGCAAGCAAGCAGTAAACATTGAAGCAAACGTAATTCATTAACAACATGGCAAGCAAGCTGTAAACATTGAAGCAAACGTAATTCATTAACAATACCTCCGTTTGCATGGTGTGTTTAGCAAGGGGCAAGTAGGCTAAACACGTTGACAATAGCTAGTGAGTTTTACAATGATTGATGAACACTCACCCTCCCCTAAAGAGCTTTTTGGGCTATTCTCACTCTGGCACTAGGAAACATCAAAGTGACCAAGGAGTCATACTGCCTTATTTGACTTACAATGAAATAAATATTGGAAAATAACCCTACACTAGTATTTACATGATGGAAACCCATCCCAAACACACGAGGCAAGCGGTCACAAGCAAGCATATTGCCCTGAACAAGCTTAGCTTGTGACATTCTCCCCCATTTATGCGGTCGACGTCCTCGTAGACTTTGACGCTAGGTACACTTCAACTTTGTCCACGAACGGTTGCATATCTTCCATAGAAACCCAACTAATTTCTTTGTCACCAATGCCTTTCCACTTCACTAAGAATTCATGCTGCTTCTTCCTTGAGGATGTGAACTCTCTGTCTGCAAGGATATCTTCAACTTCACGTTTGTCAGGTTGAACTGTACTCACTTCTGCTCTGGCTAACTGATTTCTGCTCGAATCGTGAGTGTCAGCGTTGTACGGTTTGAGGCAGCTGACGTGAAACACAGGATGCACTTTCATCCAAGTCGGAGGGTCGATTTTGTAGGAGACCTTCCCGACTTTGGCCAAGATGGGGACTAGTCCTTCATATTTGCGAAGTAGTCTCCTATCTTGTCCTCGTAGTGACCTGACCTATTCAGGATTGAGCTTAACAAGCACCAAGTCACCTACGTTGAAGTGCTGCGGTCTTCTCCCCTGATCTTCCCACTTTTTCATCCGCTTAGTAGCTTTCTCTAGGTAGGCTCGGGCAATCTCAGCATTCTATCTCCATTCTTTGGTAAAGACGTACGCCTTGGGACTTTTTCCTCTATATGGCTCATCCATTGTGTGAGGTAACAGCGGCTGTTGGCCTATAACAAGCTCAAAAGGACTCTTGTTGGTTGTGGAGCTCTTTTGGGCATTGAAATAGAATTGAGTCACATCAAGTAGTTGCACCCAATTCTTCTGGTTGGCATTGATAAAGTGGCGCAAGTACTCTTCAAGTTGCCCATTGAATCTCTCCATCTGTCCATTTGTCTGTATAACTCGAAGAGATTTCAAGTTGTGAACCGAGGATTCTGAAAAGTTCTGTCCAGAAGTTGTCGGTGAATCTTGAGTCTCGGTCACTAACAATGTCTTGGGGAACACCCCAATACTTCACAATGTTCTTGAAAAACAATTGTGTTGTCTCCTCTGCCGAACAGTACTTTGGTGCGGCTATGAATGTACCATACTTTGAAAACCTGTTTATAATAACAAGTATAGACCCTGCATCTCCCACTCTGGGTAGGTTGGTGATGAAGTCCAATGAGACACTTTCCCACGGTTTGGACGGTACTGGTAGGGGCTCCAATAGCCTTGCAATTTTCCTTCGCTCCACCTTGTCTTGTTGGCAAGTGAGACAAGTTCGGGTATAATCAACCACATCATCATGCATGTGCGGTCAATAGTACCCCCGCTTCAGTAAGGCCAAAGTGCGCTGCCATTCTGGATGTCTAACCCACATGGTATCATGACATTCCTTCAACAATGTCTTCCTCAAATTCCCAGCTCGTGGCCCAAAGAGCCAGATACCATGGGTCATCATTAATCCATCTTCCATCCAAAACTGTTGTGCCTTCCCTTCTTCGGTAAGTTTCATTAAGTTCTGCGCAACTAGATCTTTGGCTAAGTTCTCTTTGATGCGCTCCCGCATCGTTGTGGTAACAGTACTCAAAGTCAAATGTGTTACCATTTGTAAAGCCGCCAGCTCGGCCTTTCTACTCAGTGCATCCACGACTTGGTTCAATCGCCCCGCCTTGTGCTCAAAGGAAAAATCAAATTCTGCCAAGAATTCCTGCCATCGGCCCTGCTTGGGTGTCAGCTTTGGCTGTGTGAAGAAATGGCTAACACCTGAGTTATCTGTTTTCACCACAAACCTTGACCCCAGTCAGTAATGCCTCCACATACGGAGACAATGTATCACCGCTAGCATCTCCTTCTCTTGAGCTGTGTACTTCCGCTCTGCTTCACTAAGCTTACGACTTTCGTACGCAACAGGGTGCCCCTCTTGTAACAAGACTCCTCCAAGGGCAACGTCTGATGCATCTGTCTGTACCTCAAAGGGTTTCATGACATTCGGAAGAGCAAGTACCGGATCTCTCATCATGGCATCCTTCAAGTCATCAAAGGCTCCCTGGCACTCCTCTATCCAGTTCCACCTATGACCCTTCTTCAAAAGTTCTGTCATAGTGGCTGTTCTCTGTGAATACCCCTCTACGAACTTCCTGTAGTAGTTGGCAAGGTCAAGAAAGGAACGCAACTCCTTCACTGTTGTTGGGATCTTCCATTCTTGAATTGCCTTTACCTTTCCCATATCCATCCTCATATGACCTTGTTCAATCACATAGCCAAGGAATTTGATGTTCTGCTGAGCGAAAGAGCATTTCTCTTTCTTCACATACGGACTGTTCCTCTTCAGCCTATCGAGCACCTTCCGCAGATGCTTTTTATGTTCCTCCAGAGTGGAATTGTAGACAACAATATCATCTAGGTACACCACGACAAACTTGTCAAGGTACTCACGAAAAACCTGGTTCATCAAGGTAGAAAATGTTGCAGGCGCATTGGTCAACCCAAATGACATCACCAAGAATTCATATGCCCCATACTGTGTCACACAAGTAGTCTTTGGCTCATCCCCATCAACAATTCTCACCTGATAGTAGCCTGACCTCAAGTCAAGTTTAGTGAAGTACTTGACATGACTCAACTGATCCAATAAATCAACAATCAACGGAATAGGATACTTGTTGCGCACTGTCACCTTGTTGAGCGCGTGGTAGTCTACACACATCTGCAAGTTTTGAAACAGCACTGGTGCTCCAAATGGTGCTTTGGAAGGGCGAACATATCCCGCTTCCAATAACTCATCAAGTTACTTCCTCAACTCTGCTAACTCTGGAGGCGCCATCCGATATGGCCCTTTTGCAGGTGGTTCCACTCCTGGAAACAGCTCGATCTCATGCTCCACACCCCGTAGTGGAGGTAATTCGTGAGGCAACTTATACGGCATCACCTCCTTGTACTCATCCAACACCGCTTGGATGGTCGTAGGCACCAGCTCTTTGCCTACTTCTTCATCTACCACCACCGTGGTTAGATATGTCTGCTCTCCCTTTCTCAAACCTTTCTTGAGTTGCATGGCTGAAAGGAACTTCCCATTGTCTCCTTTCGTTGCAACAGCTTGCACCATGCATGGGTGATCTCCCATCAGACATAGGGAACCAGCCGAAGGCATCAGCACTGTCTTTGTCCCCCTTAGGAACTCTATTCCCAAAATGACTGGAAAGTCATCCAATGGCACCGCTGTGAAATTCACATGACCTTCCCACTGCCCAAGCTTCACAGAAACTTGCTTGGCTACTTCCAGAGTAGGCTGGGCTACAAAATTAACTGCTTTCATGCGTCTGGTATCCTTCTCTAAGGATAAGTTGAGTCTCCAAGCTTTCGGTTGCGAAACAAAGTTATGGGTAGCCCCGGTATCCACCATAGCGTGGGTACTCTTCCCATTGATCCTCAAGTCCACAAACATTAGCCCTCTAGCTTGTGCAACATTTGGAGCTTTAGCCTGCTTTTCCAATGTGCTCACATGCCGCATTGCACACATCCTCGGCATCTCATCTTCTTCCCCATCGTCTTCCACTGCTTGTTCTGCAATGGACGCCTGTAAGGCATTAAGTGTTGCTTTGTGAGGACACTCAAAGACTCTATGAGAACCTCGACACAAGAAACACTCAAGTTTACCCTTTCCCTTGGGTGTGTTGAACCCTCGAGACGACGAAGCTTCCTTTGAGGTTGATGCTTTATAGTCGGCTCCGCCACTCTTGGGTTTGCCTTTCTTGAAAGACTTTCCACTGTTTCCCTCTCCGCCAGACCCTTTGGACGAAGCGGTATTCTCCCTAGCGTAGTCAGTGAAGCGTTCTGCAACAACTTGTGCGGTAGACAAGTCTTGAACTCTTTGTCTATGAAGTTCAGTTCTTGCCCACGGTTTCATCCCCTCTAGAAAATAGAACAACTTGTCCTTCTCCGACATATCCCTGATATCCAACATCAAAGTAGAAAATTGTTTCACATATTCCCTGATCGACCCAGTATGCTTGAGGTCTCTCAGCTTTTTCCTTGCATTATACTCAACATTTTCAGGAAAGAATTGGGCCTTAAGCTCTCTCTTCAAGTCTGCCCTACTCTCAATTACACAGTTTCCATTTTCAATGTCATTGTACTTAGCACGCCACCACAGTTTGGCGTCACCAACCAAGTACATGGTTGCAGTATCCACTTTCACCTGTTCTGAGGCCATCCTCACAGCGCGGAAATATTGTTCCATATCAAACAAGAAGTTCTCTAACTCCTTAGCATCACGGGCACCCCCATACGGGGTTTAGGTACCTTGGTCTTGCTAACTCTCGGAGTATTGGAGTTTCCCATAGCAAGAACCATCAGATTCACCTTTGCATCCAGATCAGCCATCCAGGCCTGCAAAGTTTTCATAGTGTGGTGAAAGTCCTCTGACATTTCACTTGTCAAACTTGCTTGATGCTGTTGTGATCCCATCACTTCATCAACAAGTCCCCTCAGTTGGGCCATCTCGTTGGCCATATTGTTGGTTGTCTCTTCAACTTGTGCTTCTAGTGCACTGATTCTTTCTGCATTGTTTGGTGCCATGGTCACTTACCAAAGCTTCCCAAATCCCACAACAAAGGTAACTGAATTCTCGTTGCAACTGAGCTTCGATTCTGATACCAAATGTCACGGTCCGACTATTTTCACACCCTTGTGAGAGGCCGTGCGGCGCTAGCTAAAACAGTCTTGTTTAACTAGCCAGCCTATCGTTTACCAACATTCATCCACAAAACACTTTCATTAGCATTCAATCAAATAGCAGCGGAAACAGTAATCAATTCATGAAAGCCATGGCAAGCAAACGTAATTCATTAACAACACCTCCGTTGGCATGGTGTGTTTAGCGAGGGAGGCAAGTAGGTTAAACACGTTGACAATAGCTAGTGAGTTTTACAATGATTGATGAACACTCGCCCTCCCCTAAAGAGCTTTTTGGGCTATTTTCACTCTGGCACTAGGAAACATCAAAGTGACCGAGGAGTCATACTGCCTTATTTGACTTACAATGAAATAAATACTGGAAAATAACCCTACACTAGTATTTATATGATGGAAACCATTCCCAAACACACGAGGCAAGCGGTCACAGGCAAGCATAATGCCCTGAACAAGCTTAGCTCGTGACACTAGTGAACGAGATGATTCTCTACAATCTATTAGTCTGCGGTTGGATGGTAAAAATTATTCTTATTGAAGTTATGTGATGAGAAATTTCTTAAAAGGTAAGAAGATGTGAAGTTATGTCTTGTGTATGGCTCGTAAACTTGTGGAGGGGGTTGATAAATATGAGGACTTATTGGATGCGTGGGAAATTCATAACTCTAAATTTATTACTTGGATCAACAGTTCTATTGATAGTCGCATTGGGATTCAATTGGCGAAATATGAAACTGCTAAGGATGTTTGGGACCATTTGACGAGATTGTATGTTTGGTCTAATTTTGCTGTTCAGTATCAATTGGAGATGGATATTCGAGCACTTGAACAAAAGGATAGGAGTGTTTAGGATTTTATTCGGCTAGGATTGATCTAATTGGCTCTCACAGAATTTGTGAAATTACAGAAGTTTGCTTTATATATTGCCCGTAGGGAAGAGTAACGATTGGTCCAATTTCTGATGACTCTTCGTGATGATTTCGAGGGTCAGATTAGGATCGATTTTACATCATGTTCTACTGCCTTCAGTTGATTTGGTGGTCAATGAGTTGTTGGCAGAGGAGACTCGTCTCAAATCTCAGACTGGAAAGGGAACATATCCCCCATCTGCATCCATTTTGGCTGTTCCTCCTAAACCACCTTCCTTCAGTCAAAATCAATCTTCGCCTCGCCTTAACAATGAGTTCCACTTTTGTAAGGAGAAGGGACATTGGAAGGTTCAGTGTCCAAAATTGTTGAATAAGACTCAAACTTCAGAGTCGTGGCGAAATGAAGGAAAGCCATCTCAGCGTTCAGGGGATCCAATGCCCCAGCAATGGCAACCAGGAGGGCACCAGTCTAATACAATAGTTGTTGCCCTTTCATCGGATAACTCAGGGAAGGATTCCTCATTTGATCCTTGCATTAGTGCCCTTGCAGAACAGTTCCAACAGTTTCTTGCTCCTCAACCATATGCCATGGTCACTCCATCTACAGTAAGTTTGTCATCATCTACTCACTTAGTTATATCATCTTCTTTGTGTGTTTTAGATTCTGGTGCATCTCATCTTATGTCCCCTAGCTTCTCTTCATTTGCATCTATATATCCATCATTTTTTTCAAATTTTGTGAAGGGTCAGATTACGATCTGAGGTTGGGGTTGACCCAGGGTAGTCAACCCGTTGGATTTGTTCAATGCGGACCTATGAACTTTAGTGTGCACTTGGGCCTCGAGTATTTTAAAATATGGGCTTGAATGTATTTCATGATGAGATCAGGCCTAGTTTTAAAAGCACTTGGGCTTGGATTACTTAGAAAATGTTGGCCCGGATTTTTAGGTAATAGGGCCGAAGCCCATTTTTTAAATTTGGGTTTGACCCTTTTTGAAAATCAGGCCTAGGCCGAGTTTTTACTTAGGAAAAAGGTCAGGCCTATGCTTGTTATTTTTTAAAAAAATTGGGCCCGAGTTATTTGAAAAGGGTTGGGCCGACCCGTATTTTAAAATGCTCAGGCCAAGTGCTTCATTTTTTGAAAGGATGGGCCATGATCTCATTATTGGGCTTTTTCAGAATACTGGCTGGCTAAGTAGTATGTAAGTCTAAAATGGATGCAAAATGTATGATATAATACAAGGTATCTCACAACATATATATAACAGAGAGTATGGGGAGAAAGATGTCCCGACCCAGGGTAGGTACATATATACAGGGTTCTTCATGGCACTATCCTAGTTAAGGAAAACTATATACAAGTATGTGTGGGCAGACTCTAATCCCTATTGATAAAAAGGTTCCCAATCTAACCTCCATCCTCGCCCAAAGGGGTTTGGACAAAGTTTAAATTGAGAGGAGTGGTTCGCGGGTCCCATCAAGCTCTGCCACGAAGGGACTGACGATATTACGCTCCTATCTATACTTAGCAGGGAAGGCTCGGGTATAGAGCGTGAAGGTGTGTGAATTCATATTTAACCTAATCCCGCTACCCCACATGCATGTTACATGCTTATTCACAATTAATCACATACTTATTCAAATACCCATGGAAACAAATATTTTCATTAAAGTAAGGATATTTTCAAACATGAAAACTAAATGTTTACATTAAATCTAGAATATTTACAAATATAGTAACAAACTCTCACATTAAGTCAAGTAAATTCACATATACGATAACTCAATATTCACAATAATCCAAGATATCTACCTATATGGGAAGGGGACGTTCACATTAATAAAGGGTATCTACCTATATGGGAACCAAATATTTACATTAATTAAGAGTATCTACCTATATGGAAACCAAATATTTACATTAATTAAGGGTATCTATCTGTATGGAAACTAAATATTCACATTGATTAAGGTATCTACCTATATGGAAACCATATATATACATTAATTAAGGGTATCTACCGACATGGAAACTAAATATCTACATTAATTAAGGTATCCACCTATATGGAAACCAAATATTTTCATTAATTAAGGGTATCTACCTATATGGAAACCAAATATCTACATTAATTAAGGATATCTATCTGTATGGAAACTAAATATTCACATTGATTAAGGTATCTACCTATATGGAAACCAAATATTTACATTAATTGAGGGCATCTATCTGTATGGAAAATTAATATTCACATTGATTAAGGTATCTACATATATGGGAATATTATTCAAGGATATTTATGACTATTAACTCCAAGATATCTACAACTATGGAAACATATATGTTTAGTCAAACATGTTATAATTTTAATAAATTACTTTATTCAAATATAGGGGTATTTTATTTACAAAACAAAGTGGAGTAATTAAAAGACTTAATAAATTTAAATTGGGATAATTCCTAATTAATTATTGGCTCGACTCTTAAATGTCCCCAGCGGAGTCGCCAGGCTGTCGCGACGTCCCGGAGCGCGGGTGCCCCAGGTCGGCGAAATAAAAAAATGTGTTAATATTTTCAGGGAAAAACAATGAATTTCGGAGTCGCCCCTAACCTTTTAGTGTGGTTAGAACATATGATTACTACTTCGTTAAGGGTAGAGTAGGTCTACGTTACCAGAGCTGGGGTCGGGAGTTCGGTACGAGCACCTCCTACGCGCCCGTTCTTACGAATGGTACCTAACTAATTTTGAATTATCTCTAAGTTAATTTAAAAAGTCTTTCACATTACTCCTCTATTAGTGGATTTACAAATATACATGCAATATAAATAAATAAGTGAATCATACAAAAATATATGTACTATATATATTCCCTCAGAACTAAAGGTACAAGAAGTCCGAAAGCTCATACCCTAGCATTAAAATCATAGAGACAAAAATTAGAAAAATACTTAAGAAAATACACTCCCAAATTTTGAAATTGTATTAAATTTTTTATCAAAAAATACTAGTATGGGAGGTTTTAATGTATAATAATAGAATAATAAGTGACAAATTATCATAATACAATATATGTATCAAGATACTAAAGACACTAGAAAAGGTAATACCATATATATTAGAAGTAAAATATATATATATATCTTAATAGATAATACCTAATATAAGCATAATAATAATACCGTAATATTCTATATATTATCAAACTAAATATAATAGCAACTTACCTAATGTAAACCAAAATGTCAAACTTAACCTAATAATTGATACCCTTATGTATAAATATGACAAAGTGCTGGAATACTGATATTAAGTATGTTAAAATACTAATACGAGTAGGCATACATTAAATATATAACCATAATAAGGAAGAAAACCCTACGCAATTAAAAATAGACATACATCAACGATGAAAACCCTAGCACAATACAAATAAGGCAACAAAAACTTACACTTAAATATCAAGACAACTTTACTTAAATATTAAGACAACTTCTAGCCATAAAAAAAAACCCTAAAATAATAATAATGATCCTTCAAACATGAATATCCACTATATATATACAAGAATCCTACAACAATATTAGATATCAAGATTTAAACTTTAAACATTAAAACAAATTCCTACAATAAAAATTCTACAATAATAATAAAGAGGGTGAACATGAATATTAATTACAAGAACAAATATCATAAAAAAAAAATCTTTATTATTTAATATACATAAATAAAAACAATAAAAATTTAAATATGAACAAAAATCCTGCACCCAAGAGGAATAAATCAATTAGTATTTAATATGCATAAACAAAAACAATAAAAATTTAAATATGAACAAAAATCTTGCACCCAAGAAGAATAGATCAATTAGTATTTACACCAAATAAAAAGTTAAGCAACAATAAATTTTTCTTTTTTTTTGAACATGAATATTTATGAAAAGGAAACCTGCAACTCACAATTTTAATATAATAAACAAAGAAAAATTCAAGCTTTACATGAGGTGTGTGTGTGTGTATATAGACAGTATGCAAAGGGACTTTACCAGGGACTTACATGGGTGTGTGTGAGGTTGTGGGCGTGACGGAGGGACGCTGATGCCATGCTGTGCTGTGTGTGGCTCGCGGTGGTGTGGCAATGGGAGACAACGGAGCTGACGGGTTGGCAACGGTGCTGGAGCAGGATCGCGATGGTTGTGGCGTTTTGCTGTCCGCAGGAGCTGGTGAGGGAGCAAGCGTCCGTGGTGCTGGTGATTGTGTGGCCGGAGTGAGGCTGTAGAGAAGAGGTCCGCGGAGGAGGCGGAGCAGGAGTTGGGTGACGAGGTGGCCGAGAAACGGGTGACTCACGGTTGCTGGTAGGAGGTCCGCGGAGGAGGGGGTGGCTGTGTACGCTTGCTGCTGCTTGGCAGCGTGGAGAAAGTATGGAGGCTTGAGCAGAAGAAGAAGAAGAAGAGGAAGCAAAAGGAGTTTTATTTTTATTCTTTTTTTTTTTTGCTTTGGCTCTCTTGGCCTGCGGCCTCGTGCCTGTGCCTGCGCTTCTGTGCCCCTATATATAAAAAAAAACTCAAAACCCTAAAAGGACTTTCCTTTTTTGTTTTTTGTTTTTCTTTTTATAATGATAATAATAATAATTATAATAATAATAATAATAATAGTAAGACAATAATAATAATAATAATAATAATAATAATAATGGAAATAGTAAAAATAATCATAATGGAAATAGTAAAAATAATAATAATAATAATAATAATAATAATAATAATAATAATAATGTTACTAACAATAATAATAGTAAACAATAATAATAATAAAAATAAAAATCATAATAATAATTATAATAATAATAATAATGTATCAATACAAATAATGATAGTGATAATAAAATAATAATAATAACAATAAGATAATAATAATGATAATGAAAATAGTAAAAGACCCCTTGTTCTATCTGGTTAGGGCAAAAATAGGGTGTCTCTAGGTTCCATTCGTAATCATAATTTCTCACTTTCAAATGTTTATTGCATTCCTAAACTAACCATGAGTCTTGTCTCTATTGGCCAATTGTGTGATGCTAGTTATTCTGTTTATTTTTCCTCTACTTGTCATGTGCAGGATCCTCAATCTAGGAAGCTGATTGAGATAGGCCGTAAAGAGGGTGGCATATATGTTTTGGATGAGCTGCGCGTTCGTGATCATGTGGCAGCATCGAGAGTAGACCTCTCTTCATTCCGCTTGGATTCCTCATCTTTTGCTTTTTACTTGTGGCATTCTAGAGTTGGTCATGTGTTAGCCTCTCATTTAAAATTTTTGGTATCTAGCGGTGTTTTGGGTGACTTACAGATACATGATATTTTTTATTATAGTGGTTGCAAATTGGCAAAGTTTTCTACATTACCTTTTACTCACAACATGTCCAAGTCTGTTGCACCTTTTGATTTAATTCACTTTGATGTGTTGGGTGCTGCCCCTATTGACACAAGAGGGGGGATCTAGATACTATGTTTCTTTTATTGATGATTATTCTCGATATCGTTGGGTCTATTTAATGAAACGTCGATCTGATTTCATCCATATCTATACTACTTTCCGATCATTTGTTCGTACTCAACACTCTGCTGTAGTTAAGTGTTTTCGTTCCGATTTCGGTAGGGAGTATACTTCTAAGGCATTTTCTGAGTTGCTCATCTCTGATGGCACTGTTCATCAATCTCCTTGTACTGATACTCCTCAACAAAATGGTGTTGCCAAAAGAAAACATCGCATATTGTTGAAACAACTCGCTCTCTTCTCTTATCTGCTAAGGTTCCTAGTGAATGAATTCTTGGGGGAAGCGGTTCTTACAGCAGTACATTTGATTAATAGAATTCCTACTTCCCACAATTTTGGTCTTTCCTCTTGGGAAAAATTATATGGGTCCCCCCCTGATTACTCCTTTGTAAAAGTCTTTGGTTGCCTATGTTTTTTCCTTTGTCCCACTTTTGAGCATTCTAAATTCTCGCCACGTTATGCCATGTGTGTCTTCCTTGGTTATGAAGAGGGACAGAAGGGTTATAGGTGTTTTGATCCTGTTGCTAAAAAACTATATGTCTCTAGTAATGTTGTCTTCCTCGAACACATTCCTCTCTTTACCGTTTTTACTAGCTCTCCTTATATGGGGCAGCCAAACCTTATTCGTATTGAACCTTTCTTTGATGATGAAAATGATGGCGATGGTGGTGGTGATGACGATGCAAATGGTGGTGATGATGATGCCCCTATTTCGGTCCCCCAAGAATCTCCTGTGGTTGTGGATTCTCATAAGTCTCGCTATCCCAAGTGTGCTCATAAGTCCACTCAGTTATGAGACTGTGCTTATTCTTGTTATTCTGGTTCCTTCACTTCCTTTTTAGCAATTATTCACCCACTTTGTGAGCCTACCTTGTACAAGGAGGCTGCTTGTGATGGCAACAGGCTATGACTAAGAAAATTTCTACATTGCATAAAACTCATACTTGGGACTTGGTGTCACTCCCTCTTGGTAAGAAATCAATTGGTTCTCGTTGGGTTTACAAAATCAAAACGAAGTCAGATGGTTCTATTGAGCGATACAAAGCTCATTTGGTTTCTAAGGATTTTACCCAACAGTATGGTATGGATTATGAGGAGACTTTTGCCCTGGTTGCCAAAATGACAATTGTTCGTGCTCTTATTGCTGTAGCTTCTGTTCGTCGGTAGGCTATTTCTCAGTTGGATGTTAAAAATGCCTTCTTTAATGGGGATCTGAAGGAGGAAGTTTACATGATACCTCTCTCATAACCCAGGCGAGGTTTGCAAACTCAAAAAGGCTTTATATGGTCTCAAACAAGCCCCTCGAGCTTGGTTTGAGAAGTTTTCGATTGTTGTCACTTCTCTTGGCTTCTCTTCCAGTGCTCATGATTCAACTTTATTTGTTAAGCCTACTTCTGCTAGCCGTATCATTCTTTCTTTGTATGTTGATGATATGATTGTTACGGGTGATGATGTTGATGGTATTATGGACTTGAAAAAAATGTTGGCTCAGGAGTTTGACATGAAGGATTTGGGGCCACTTCGCTACTTCTTGGGAATTGAAGCAGCCTACTCCCCCAAAGGTTACTTGCTCTCCCAATCGAAGTATGTTGCAGATATTCTTGACCATGCTTATCTCATTGATAATCGGACTGTTGATACTCCTCTTGAGGTTAATGCCCGCTACACTCCCATTGACGGCATTCCCCTACCTGATCCCACCTTGTATCGTACTATTGTTGGTAGTTTGGTCTATCTGACTATTACTCGCCCAGATATTGCTTATGTTGTCCACTTCGCGAGTTAGTTTGTTGCTTCACCTACATGTGTGCATTGGTAAGCTATTTTGCGCATCTTGCTATATTTTCGAGGGACTCTATCAAAGTCTTTTATTCTCTTTGACCTCTTCGTTGAAGCTTTGTGCCTGCTCTGATGCGGAAAGGGTTACTGATCCTACTGATCGAAAATTCACTATTGGCTTTTGCATATTTTTAAGTGATTCCCTTATTTCTTGGAAGAGCAAGAAGCAAACAGTTGTTTTGCGCTCTTCTACCGAGGCTGAATATCGTGCGATAGCGTCTACCACGACTGAGATTGTGTGGCTACGTTGGTTGTTGGCTGATATGGGTGTTATATTTTCTACTCCTACTCCTTTGTGTTGTGACAATAGGAGTGCTATCTAGATTGCAAGGAATTCAATGTTTCATGAACAGACCAAACACATTGAAATTGATTGTCATGTCACCAGATACCACCTTTAGCAAGGGACTATTACTTTGCCCTTTGTTCCCTCCTCTATGCAGGTTGCTCACTTCTTTACGAAGTCCCACACCGTCTAGCGCTTTCGTTTTTTGGTTGACAAACTCTCGATGCTTCTTGTTGCCGCATCGTGAGTTTGAGAGGGGATGTTAGTGATAATAATTATTTGCATTATATCGGGGTAGAATAGTCTTTTTCCCTTTATCTCTTGTAGAACCCTAATGATTCAATGAAAGCTTTTTCTTTTCCCAATCTTTTGCTCCTCTTTGATTCTAACAAAAACAACCTACTATTAATTTATGTTATTATATATATATATTGTTGTATTTTTATTTATAAAAACACTTTCGATTGATGACTTAGCAAATAACTTTCCTACTCTAATTGATTTATCCACCATTAACCCTTTTACTTAACAATACTCTTCTATTTAACCTCCTATCACCTTGGTTTCTGATTCCTCAATCAAATTAAGAAGCTTATTTGAGGTATGTTCAGTTATCGACACTTTTTTAAACTGATCATTGTTTATGAAAATATTTTAAAATGAAAAAATAGCAAGAAAATTAAAAGTGGAAAAGGACAACAATGTTAAAAGCATGTTTGGAAGGACAATCACAAAATGGCTCAAACCATAATGACATTTGTTAGTTATAAAGAAGAAGAGAGAAAAAGGATTAGGAGGGTGTAGGATAGAAAACACTTCTATAGTTTAACTAGAGCTGATAAAACTATGTTCTTGATGAAATTCCTTACATGGTGGGTTATTGTAGTGACATTTTTTAGTCAAAAAGAAGAAGGTAAGAAGAAAGAACTAAGGTTAATGTGGGATCAAAAAGCCATTTTTCTAGTTTATTTGGAGTTGATAAAAGTATGCTTTTGTAATATTAGTCTGCTTGGTTAAGCTCATTTACATGGTGGATTAAATCATAATGACATGTTGGTTAGAAAGAAGAAGAAATAAAGAGAGAACTAGGGTTGATATGGAACAAAAATAGATTTACTATTTAACATTAGGGGGTTCACCCTACTATAAATTAAAAATATAACTATCTTGAGAAAAAAATTATGGGTTTTGACCTCCCCTGAGGTTTGCCCAAAAGACTCTCACCTCCCTTAAGATTTCAAAAACCCCAACCACCTACCCTCAGATTCCCAAATTCCATAGATCTCACCTGACATCTGATATTTGGACACTTGCACCCCTAAAAAGGTTTGTCTTTTTGCAAAATATAAGGTGAGGTTTGTGTCCTTTTAGCGAACCTTGGACACAAACCACAAACCTCAAGAAAAGTCTGTGGAATTCTTAAAACCTTAAAGGAGGTCACTAAGATTTTTGAAATGTTGGGGAGGTGAGTATCTTTTAGTCAAACCTCAAGGGAGGTTAGTGTCTGTTGCACTTTCTTCAAATAGAGAGTCAAAGTGGTTGGTTCGTTTGCTCGAGAATCTTGCCATGCATTCGTTATTGTTGGTTGGTTGTGTTTTCTCTTTGATGAGAGAATCCAATGGCCATTCTTGCAAGACCTTTCGAAGGGTAGTGTGGTGGGAGCAAGAAGAGAAAGAAAAAGGTTTAGTTTTTCTTCACCATTTCTAATTTTTTGAAGCTAAGATTGGATACTCTTTTGAAGCACAATTTTGATGAAATTTCAAATTGTTGCTCTAAATGAAGTTTATTTCTGTTGCCTTGATTGTCCATTGCACATTCTCTATAGCTTGCTGCAAATGCTCACTTGGTGAGGTCTTTTCTCCATTTTTATTTTATTTTATTTTGAATCTATCTTAGGGTGATGATTGTTGTTGTTATCCAAGAGTTTGCATGCTCTCATTGATCATATATGTTATGGGTGGTTATTTCTAGTTTGGCTAGAAAGATCGTTGCTCTAACCTCATTATTGATAAGACTCCATGGTTTTTCTCTCCTCCTTGAAAGGTTTCAAATTAGTATCTCTTGCAGATTAATTGTTTTTACCAGTGTTTTAAAAGGCTCAATTGAGGCTTGCCTTGAACTCGCCTCAAGGCAAGGCATGCATAAAACACCTTGAGGCTGAATCTAAAATACCAAATTTCAAAAAGGCTGATGCATTGCATGCTAAGGCTTATGCATTTTTATAGTAGGCATGCTTTTTGTGCTTTTTTAGTTGAGGGCTTATGCATTTTAGGTGTGTAATTCTCAAGTTAGAATTGGTTAGAAAAATTTTAACTATATGTTTGTATAAAATGAATGTCATAATATGAGTTGATTTCTAAGACTCTTGAACCTTAAACTTTCCAAAATAACTGAGAGTTGTATCTTAGATCATGAAAATAGTTTGAACTTTATAATTGTATAGCAGCTATAGCTATCTCTTGTCATGATCTATGTTAAGTGTTCAAGTTAGCAATTTTTGAATGGCTAACAAGTAATTTGCAATATATATATAATTTTTATTTTTTAAATTATATTTGTGTGTGTGTGTGTGTGTTTTTATTTTTATTTTTTTATTTTATTTTATTTAAAAAATATATATATAATTATTTAATTTTTATCTTGAAAGCAAATTCTCAAAAGGCTTACACCTCACCTCTTGTAGGTTAAAACACCTCACCTTAAGGCTTCACATTTTAAAACATTAGTTTCTACTTTGTTATGGTTGTTCTTGTGTTTAATTTATGTAGGCTTGATTGCTCGGTGAATCAGGGTTTATTCCCATTTGATTTGCACACAAAAGAGTAGAATAATTTTTTAGGCTTGGTCTCTTGGTGTCACCCCAACAAAATGATATATAAGTTTCTATTGTATGTGTCAGGTTGCATGCTGGAAGGGTTTTTAATGCGGTTGCCAATCTGTTCTATATAAGGGTCTTTTGATCTTTAAAAACTCTACCATTCCTTTCCAGCTAAAGTGACCATAAGATTGAAAAACATCACCGTCCGAAAATATCCTCTCTCCTTCTTCCTAAAAGCCCAAAACTTCACCTTCAAAAAATCCTGAATTGTAGTTGGAGCAACCCAACCTCACCAGAGCACAAAACTAAATTGCTCCACATGTATCCTGCTACCTTACAATGAACGAATGAATGACTAATTGCACAGCATATAGATGTCTCGAGTAAGGGCTTTGTAAGGTCTTCTTTTTTTTAGCATATCATTTGTGTTGATATTGTTAAGAAAAGTCCAAATGGATGCCTGGATTTTAAAAGGAATCTTTGCTTTGCAAACAACTTTGTGTGAAAAAAAGGGATAGGATTTGTGGATTTAGTGAGATTGGAGAAGAAAAGACTTTGAAGAGAAGTACCATGAAGAGTCCCCAATCCAAAGCCTTGTATACCCCCTGCAAATTTGGCACGAAAGAATCCAGCACACCCAGTAAAAGAGTTAACTCACCAAAATCTCTTTCATTGAGACTTCTAAAGAAATAAAAATCCCAAGAAAGAGAGTCCCCTTCAAAAGAATAAAAGGCTGAAATTGGTGCATTGTGAACAATGGAAAGTCTAAATAAATGTGGCACCAACAGCTCTAATGAAGACTCATCAACCCAAATGTCCTCCCAGAATGTTATAGAAAGACAGGATAGAAGCAAAACTAGAAAGGCCTTTGATAGTAACTTTTGAGCTGAGTTAGAGGGGAAGATCATCCAAGTCAATGAAGGAAGTCAAATGCTATCATTGCAAAAAGCTTGGACATGTGCAAAGAGAGTATAGAAAATTGAAAAGTGAGGACTCCAGAGAGATAAGTGATGAAAAGAAAGAAGAAAATACGTGGCAGTTGTTTCATTCAATGGTGACATTCATTGTGGTGGTTATTTAAATTTCACTTGTCAAGACTCCACATTGTTATTTTGCTCATCTTATTTCATGTTACTACAAATCCTACACCAAGTGGTGATTTCAGTTTTGTTGGAAAGGGAAATGATGCTATAGCCAAATTATGGGCCTGATAGATGTTCATGTGGTGAACAATGGAAAAGTTCATGTGGAAACTCTCATGAGTGCAAATTGATTTTAAATAATGCAAGGCTAATTCTGGAGATGCAGCTTCATTTTATATCCACTAGTTCAATTGTTGATGAGGGTTATGTCAACTTCTTTAGTAATGGGAGATGAAAACTCGCTAAGGACACTTAGTGGTAGCTAAAGGAAAGAAAGAGAGCAACATATACATGATGCAAGGTAACCTATACAAGGAAAAAGTGAATGCAATTGAATACTCAATTACTGCATAAGTGGCTGGAGGCACATAAGTGAGAAAGGACTCGATATTCTTGGCACGATGCAACTCCTTCCTGTGACGGGGTATACTCATTATGACTTGCACACATTATTTAGAAGGTTAATAACATAGAGCTGCATTTCAAAGATACCCTCCACTTTGACAATCCCATGTTTTAGATTTGATTCACATTTCTGTATGTGTTATAAATGATAAAACTTTGGTGGTACTTCATACTTTGTTACTTTATTGACAATACTATAGAGAAGTGTGGGCTTTTGAAGACTAGGTACTGTTCAAGCATTTTCATGCTAATGTTGAAAGTTGAAAAAAAGGAGAAAAAAAAAAAGGGATGGAGCTAAAACTGTTTGGCTAGATAATGGTGGTGAGACCAAGTGTCCCTTGAAACTTATTGTAGAGATCATATTGGGTGTGAGAAAATAGTTCCAAAGACACCATAACAGAATGGATTTGTAAAGAGGATGAATCAATGGAACCATACCAAAGTTACCTAAATCCTTATGGGTTGAAGTAATTAGAAGTCCAGTGGATTTAATTAACCTTTCCCCGTCAATGCCACTTAAAGGTGCCCAAAAAGGTGTGATGAGGGAACGATGTTTCTTATCGTCACTTTCGAGTATTTGACTCTAGGGAAGTTTTCAAATTCCTAGAGATGAAAAATTGAAACTTGATAACAAGACTAAACAATGTATCTTCCTACATTATGCAAGTGAAGAATTTGGTAATAGTTTGTGGGATTGAGTTGGCTAGAAACTATTAGAAGCAGAGATGTGTTGTTAAAAGGATCAAATATTAGAAGATCTCAAGAACGTTAAGCAGTTGAAGGTTGTGCCAAAAGGCATTGTTGAATTGAGTTCGATTCCTCCTCCCATGGTGCATAATGAAAATAGGGGAGAGATGCAAGAAGATTGTGGTTATGGGCATGATGATATTCTAATTGCTGATATAACTCCCGAAGAACTTGTTAAGCTAGCACCTCATCAACTCCCTACAAGGCCTCTGCGAAGGGATCTTATAGAAAAAGACCTTCCCAGAGATATTTTCCTTATGAGTATGTGTTACGTATAGATGTAGGAGAACCAAGAATACTGGATGAACATGATAAGAAAAGGTGAGCATGATAATCACGCCTTTATGTCAATCAAGTTGCTTGAGGGCAAGAGTGCATTGATGTAAATAGGTTAACAAGATGAAGAATGAATAGGAGCTCACATTAAGGTACAAAGCTGCGTTGGTTGTGAAAGAATATGACCAAAAGAAAAGAAATGACTTTGATGAAATCTTCTCAACTATGGTCGAGATATCTTATGCCCTAGTTGTTTTCAATTTGTGGCAAGCATGAGTTTTGAGATTGAGCAAGTTGATACAAAGACTACATTCCTTCATTGTGACGTATAAAGTAATTTATACGGAACAACCAGAAGGGCAAAAAGTTAAACGTTAACAACATCTTATGTAAAGGTTACAAGAAAGCTGACATCATAGACAGTCATTTTAGTGAAGCGTGGGCATACATAGACTATTTCAAATGGTTGTGTTTTATTAAAATTTTCTCGAATGGTGATTGTTGGCCATGATACTAAAAAAGTGGAATGTTGAAAAACGAATCTTTGCCATGAAAGACTTTGATTCGACTAAACAAATCCTTGGTATGAGAATTAGTCATGATAAAAAGAATGGCAAGCTTTGATATCTCAAGAGATATAGATTGAGAAGGTGTTGGAGAGATTTAACATGAGTAATGCAAAATTGGTATATTCTCTGCTTATAGACCACTTCAAATGTAGTACTAACTACTAAGCGTCCTACTAGTGAGAAAAAAAAAGAAGGGAAGAAACAGATAGTGCCGCCTTATGCCTGTGCAGTTGGTAGCTTGATATATGTAATGGTTTGCACCATGTTGAATATTGCTCACACATTTACCTTGGTTAGTTGCTTTCTTTCTAATCCAAGTGAAGAGCATTGGGCTGTAGTAAAATTGATTCTTAGGTATCTAAAAGGTACCTGTAGGGTGTGTTTCTGCTTTGGTGATGATAAACTTGTGTTGGGTAGTTTCATAAATGTAGATATGGCATTGGACATTGAAACAGAAAAGTCCACTTTTTGGGATACTTGATGGCATTTTCAGAAGGAGTGGTAAAAGTGTTGCTTTGTCTACCACCAAGGCCGAGAACATTGCTATTGTTGGATGACTGCTTTACCTAAAAGCTTAAGCTATTTAGGTTGTGGGCCAACAATGTCTATCAAGCTTTAACACTCCCCTGCACATGCAATTCGATAACACGTGGAGAGATAATCACACGATAAATAACACCTAATATTACAAGGATTACGATAATTTTTTTAAACACCACACAATAAATGTGGGCAGCAAGACTAGAACCCAGGACCTCTAAGTAACCGGCTCTAATACCATGTTAGATTACCACTTTACCTAAAAGCTTAAGCTATTAGGTCGTCGACCCACATTGTATATCAAGCTTTAAGCTTGCAAGGAACTTCTATGGTTTAAAATTTTCCTACATGAGTTGAGCTTAAAGTAGGATAAAATTGTGCTTTACTATGACAACCAAAGTGTCATTCATTTCAGCTAAAACTCAACATTACATTCGAGATCAAAGCATATCAATGTAAGGTGTCATTGGGATGCTTTGGAGATGAAGTTGTTGGAGCTTTAGAAAATGCATACAGGTGAAAAAATGGATTGGATATGATGACAAAACCCTTGCCTATGCTTGTTACTTGCATGAGATGGCAGTCTTAGTGGAGCCCTCACATAGGGGAGATTTGTTGCATGGTGTCATACGACTCCTATCTGTGTGGTGGGACACACCTTATCTGCTATATAAAAGTATAAGAAAAAAAAAAATGAAAGAAAAAAAAGTCAAAATGGTTAATGGGACAGCATGGAACTTGCTGTGCAATTACTGTAATTGGTTTAGTGCATTTTTAAATTACTGTGCAATTATTGTAATTGGTTCAGTGCATTTTTAACTTACTGTGCAATTATTGTAATTGGTTCAGTGCATTTTTAACTCATTGTGCAATTATTGTAATTGGTTTAGTGCATTTTTCTTGGGTGAGAGAATCAAAGAGGCACAAAACCTGCAACTTATTTAGTCAGTGTACAGTTGGGAGCAAGAAGAGAAGAAAATACTTAGTTTTCTTTCACTGTTTATATTGCTTGAGGCCAAAATAGGATGGTCGTTTTGTCAAATTTCTAATCTGACATTCTGCCCATTGAAAGCCTGTTCGGCAATGATGAACTCGTACATTTCTTATCGAAAGTTTTCCAGCAGCCTCTCATCCCCTCTTCTATCTTGCAATCATGCTAATAAAACCCTATTCCTAACACTACCTCTCAAGTTCAAGCCTTGTTTGTCTTCATCCACTTCCCCAATTGCTTCAAAACTAATTGCAAAATCATGCATTGCTGTTTTCATCTACCCAGAAAACAAAGACAAACCTTTACCTTAATTTTCTCACCGTGATCTTGTTCCCATGGGGAGTTCTGAGTTATTCAACAAAAAATGCTTTCCCTTTGATGAAAAGGAGAGATTCCTTGTCATCACTATGAGGGCCAAACATGGCTCCTTCTCCATTTCACTTTCGGAGGAGGAGAGATTCTGGCTTTCAAGGGAACTTAGACTCTTTCTTTTCTCAAATGCACTACTAGCCATTGGGTGAAAATTTTAAGAGCAAGTAACTTTAGCCGTTTCATATCGCTGTTGAAGATCCCAACCAAGGAAGCGATTCATATGGTGTATTAGGACAAAAGGAGGTGAAGGGATGTAAGAAATTTTGGGAGGCAGTTTCAGAAGATTCACCAACTCAAAGCAATGCAAAACAGTTCTGCTGCCTCAATTGTGGATCCTATAACATTTGCCCTGCAAGCAAGCAGCATCAACAATTCTTTACTGAACCAACATCTTCGGTTTTTGCAAGACTACAAGCTCCACTTCGCCAGACATGGAGGAAATAGAGAAACTCTGATGACGAGGACTTTGGGAGGAGCTTTGATGGGAAAAGAAAGTATGACTTGGTTTCTTTTTTGGGAAGAGAGAAAGGAATGTTCTATAAATTGGGAAATAATTTGAATTAAAACCCCCCTCGAGCCAAGGAAGTGAGCCATTGCTGAAAATTAAAAGCCAACAAGGCAAGATGAAGACAAGCTGTGACTTTGCATTTTATGTTGCCAGATAGTTATAATGATAGTCATGAACTATAGTAACTTTCAGCAAAACAAACTTAAATTGGATGATGTGATTGTTTGTTGGCTTGCTTTGGAGGAGCGCAATTGTAGAGGGCTCTATGCTCAGTGGAAATGAAGCTCTTCCTACTAGAAGACGGTCATGTGAACACGGGACATCAAGAGGCCATTCAAAAAGCTGGAATGATAAGACTTGTTTGTTGGCATTGTGGAAAGAAAGACATGTAAGAAAAGAAGTGCTGGTATATAAAATATTACGAAACATGAAGGTGGAGCAAACTAAATAGAGGAGCTTGTTGTTTTTAATAGTGATCACAAAGTGTAAGTTGCCAATTAAAAAGATTCTAGTACTGCATGAAAAATGGATTCTTGATGGTGGTACACTACATTATATTTGCCGGCATAGATCATTGCTTGACTCTTACTATATGTATTAAGATAGTTTTATGAAAATGGGAAACCATTCAAAGCCTTATGCGGTGGGGGCTGGTAGTGTCCAAATTAAAATGTATTGTGCTGTTGTGAGAACTGTTGAAAATGTTATGTACTTACCAGACTCAAAAGAAACCTTGATTTTGCTTTTGGAAATAGATTTGAGAGGGTTTAAGTTGACCAGTCTAGAGCATTCAGTTGGTATAGTTAATTCAATTAATTAATCAAATTAATTTAAAAAATTCTGTTAAAAAATCCTTTATTGAACCAAAGCAGACTTCCAAATACCGAATTGCCACTTGACCGAAATATGTTCAGTTAAATCATTAACCAAATTTAACCAAATAGTGGTCAGTTCTAGTCAAGGCAACTGGGTAAACAAATCCAAGGGATGCATTTGTGGTGATGAAGGGATCCGAAGTTGGAAGCTTGTATCACATTGATGAAAAATAATGTGGTTCAAGTGCATGAAAAAAGAAAGTATTTTTTTAAAGAACAAGAGGAACGTACTGAGATCAACAAACCAAAAGCCCACTTCGAAAGGATGTCTATAGAAAGGATAGGCCACTCGCATGAAACTTCTTTATGCTTCAAGCAAAGGTAAATTTGGTGGTATTGGTAGGCAACAAGTGCTAGTTTTATATCAATGTTAAGGCTTGGGCTAGTTTTATAATATTTGTTAAATAGATATTTTTTTAATTTGAAACATCCAACATAAATATCAACAATCCCCCCGCATGGTTCAAATTTAAAAAAAAACATTAAAAAAAGATAAAAATCAGTGTTGGCTAATTACGAGATATAATGCATTGGTCGACAATGCCTTTCGGTTTGAACTGCACTTAGAGAGAATATGTTATGAGTTATAAGAACTCAGTGAATATTAAATTCTTGAACCAGATTCTTTTAGCGTAACACTATAAATATATCACTCACATAACATCTCTAGACACTAAACTCCCATGGGTTGATTACAAATAGGTCATGCCCCATACCTGAATATTCATTAGTGTTCTAGAAAGTCTTAGCCCAGTAAACTTTCATAGGAAGCAGTCCTACTTCCACACTCACATAGGTAAATCCATCAAGTGCGTAACTACAACTAAACACACCACCTAACAAAGGATATGAATTTATTAAGTGATAAATTCAACCTCACAATCGTTACATTTGCATCATTCAAAACACCATAGGGATGATTAAAACAAATAATAGTGCTTACCGAACTTCTCAATGGCTTATTATTGTCCACTAAACTTAATTCATGGGATCTTTAATCACATAGGTTGGGTTGCTATCATTAGTAGTTTATTCTAAGGGTTTAAGACGCATCCACCGCAATGTTTATTTTCTATTAGCTTTTTAAATAATCTTTTAGTTAAGGAAATCACTAATTAACATATGTTTATTAAGTCTAAAATTTTGATCATATTGATGTTAGGTACCCACATATTTTTTTGATCATACTAATAAAAGTCCAATACCATTCAATTAGTTTGAGTTAGTCCACATATATACCAACCAAAGCCAATACTATAGATATGTGTCTATCTATCACCCAATTGGATAATGCACCATAAAAAATAAATAATTTACACAACAACACTTTAATTTCTCCATGCCATTTTATGGCTAAGTGACTTCATCTCCACACCATTGCTTCCAAGTAATTATGCCTTATTTGCACCTCAAAGACATAAAAATCATTAATAAAAATCATGGAGTATATATATATATATATATATATATATATATATTTATTTATCAGCATGTTTATGCATTATCAGACATTTTTATGAATGAACAAGAATACCAAAAATCACGTTGGATAACCCCCCCCCCCCAACTAAAGATAATAAATTTGTGACTTATGAGAATTTGCCTCATTATGGGAAAAATAGGTAATATTCTATTTTATGTAATAGAATTGAAAGACAATATTATAATATCCAGTACAAAATAGTAGAAACTAATCTACTGAAAATGGTAATGCGACAATAAAAATTTTCATTTAGATATCACTAAAAAAATTACTTTACTGTATACCGCCCATGTATATGGCTGGAGCATTCATAATAAAATCAATTCAAGAATTAATGAAAACTTATTTATGCACATATATTTCCACCACTTAAAAATAATTCATAACAATAGTAGGGAGCACTTAAATTCTTATATTACTACAAACCCCACTATTTAATTAGGTTGTGATCTATAGAGAAAACCTCACAATCCGAAGATTTTTTCCCCACATTTTATAAACAAATTTACCATCAGTTTGAAAATGGAAAACAATGTCTCAAAGAGAAATCTAAAAAATTAAGAAACTCATGAGTCATACAATCATATTTTTTGTCCCCTCGAAATGCATGCTTTACCCATTGAAGGTAATAATATTTGAGCTTGAAGATTATTATCTCTACGCTTCATAATACATGAAGTTCTTTTACATAACCAAAAATTATTTGATACTCTCAAAGCATTATTACCATTGAAAGTCTTCATAAATGAACTTGGATTTGGTGTACAAAACATGCAAGTATGTTCAAATAAATCAACCCAAACGATAGGTATGAAGGTTCTAACACTTCATAAGAATTGGGTGGAAATGCAAATGAGATGGAGCAATAAAAAAAATTGAACTTGTCAAGCAGATTGGAGAAGTCAAACACTTTTGCTCAACCTAGTCACTTACACATTCCAAACCTTAGTCTGGAACTATAGAACAAAATGAAACTAGCCAACACAATAAATTAAAAGCATTTTTGACAAAATAAATCAATTAAATGCAAGTTTACTAAAATTTCTATACAGATTAATGATCTAAAATTTCTATAATATTTGTGACATCATATGCAAATGATTTTACCATCAAATCCAATGTTCCTGTTTGACCCCCCAAAGTTGTGCAACGGACAAATGAGAAAAGAAAATATCATTTAAACTTCTAGCAAATATAAATAATATCAATTTAATGGACTGTAAAACATTTCAAATCAAAAATAAAATCAAAACTATAAGGGGTTAAGTTAAATAATAGTGAAAGAGATGGTGATTATATCATGGTATTAAGTAAAGGAACAAACACAGTACTTTATCAAAACTTTACTTCATCCACACATTTCTTACCAACTTCAGCAAATCATGATTGTACCAATCAACAAATTGCCTTGATCATCAATATGACTTAGGGTCCAACCAAAGTAGCAAAACTGAACCCACAAAAAATTAAGACAAGGTGGTTAGATGTAAATTTCATATGTGCAAGAAAAAATTGTTGCTACGTGTCTTGTTCTCATTATGCTAAAATGAATTTGGCTTTAAGATTGTCGAAAATATAAGAGAAGGGAAAATATTTACTAATAAAATTAATAGTAAACAAAAATATAAATACTTATCAGAAGTTGAGGCGTGGAAGGACCACTATCCTTAAAGTTGATTTCGTGCCTAGAAAGAACATTTCTTGGTGCAAATAGTCACTATGCTCACGACCTCCAAGATTACTCAGTTGGCTTGGTTGTTTGTGCACTCAAAAATACTAGAGTTTTAGGAGATGTAGTGTCATTTAATTACCCAACAAAATATAAATCTCAAAAGAGAGTAGAATATAGAGTTGTTTTAAAGATTAAAACCTATCTTGAAATAAAGCTGGATCACAATTTATATAGGTAAAACTAAATATAACTTTCAACATCATAAATACGGGACATTAAAAATACGAAACATTAAAGTAGTATTTAATGTTTTAAAAACATTAAAACTAATATATTAAAATAAAAATTGACAATTGTTATATAATATTTATTAAATAGATATTTTTTTAATTCGAAACATCCAACATAAATATCAACAAGAGCCAATTTATTCATAATAATAATAATAATAATAATAATAAAGAAATGAGATTAGGTAAGAAGTTGAACCTTGTGGAACATGCATAAAGACTAAGAAGTTGAACCATGGTTGATAATAATAAAGAAAAGGGAGAAGGTAAGAAGTTGAACCATGGTTAGTAATAATAATAATAATAATAATAATAATAATAATAAAAGAAAAAAGAGAAGGTAAGAAGTTGAACCTCGTGGAACATGCATAAAGACTTAAATTTTTTGTTTGGCATGGGCAGGGTTTGCTATGCATGCTTGTTTTTAAGACCAATTAAGTTATCTTGGGCTTGTTTATGGATTAGTGAGGGCTTGTCTTTCCAAGGCATGCATGGTTGACCTTTTGTGGTGTGGTGTGGTGTTTTAAGATGTGGTGTCTCGTGTTCATGTAAGATGAAGAAAATATGGAATAAGAGTTGGTGTCTGCCCCCAAGGTTTGGCTCAAGTGGACGTGGGTGGATTGTAAGGTTTTCTGGTAATAGGAGGTCTTGTGTTTGATTCCATATGCAAGTCAATTTTTGATTTATCATTAGGTAGCTATGGGGCGGGTCATGTCCTCTTTTCGTCTAGTGTTGCTTGGGGGTTCGAAGAGCTTGTCAAGTTGGAATTTCTTGTGATTGAAAAAAGAAGAAGAGAAATTGGTGTGTTTTGTGGAGTGGAAATTCACACCAAAGAGAGGGAATTTATGAGGGGTTCACCTTGGGTTATTCCTCCTAAATAGTCTTTTCTCGACTTAAGCAAGGGTTTGTAGGGAGAGAAATGCTATCCTTTTTTGTTGTATTTTCTTCACATTTTAATATTAAACTCTTGCTAGATATCGCATGGATGTAAGCCTAGGGCCGAACCATGTAAATTTCTTGTGTGTTGCGGTTATTTATTTTTCTTTTATTTCTTCTATCACAGACATTTTCTTTTATTTCTTACAATTTATTTTATGTCTTTGCCAATTGCAGTGTGGGTGATCCTTGTGGCTTGTGTCTCTATTTAAAGGTATTCTTGTCCTTGTGCATGAGTTGCATATTTATGAGCTCCTCCATAACTCCTACAGTTTAGTGTTTATTTATGGAGTTTGTTGTGGATTAACAGCTCATTTGCCAAAATTAATTCATACAAATAATTTCATACTTTAGGGTGTTTTAACACGTGGTGATAAATGTACTTTTATTTCCCTTAATATAATTACGTATATTTAATGAAAAACATTGACACTTGAAATTCTTAGGATATTTCTCAGAGAAATTGCAAATTAATTCAAGAAAATAAATATTTTGGAGGAGTGACAAAAGAAACAAAGAGGAATCATTTGGCTTTGCACTGCGTTTGTTAGGAAAGAGGAAGGAAAAAGGGAATGAAAAGGTGAGTGGAAAATCCTGTTTTTCTTCATTTGGTAAATACAATAGTTTGAGTGTTTTTAGCTTAAAGGGTTGGGAGTAGGGACTTCCATGCTGGTCTCAGGTTTGTATTATTGAAAGGGTGGGAATTTTTAAACCTATAATGGTAGAATAGGAAGTCTTAGGGTCTGTTTAGTTGTGAGAGACAATTTTTATTTTCATTTTTAGTTTTTTTTTTCAAATAATTACAAAAAATTCCAGATTATGAATTTTTGTTTTCTAACATTTGTATAAAAAATTTGAAAAACAATAATAAGTTTTGGCACTATTCTCTCATGGAGAATACTTTTATTTTTCATTTTCAAAAATTTAAAATAATTACAAAAATACCATATTGTTTTTCAATTTTCTAAATTTGCGTAACAAAGTTGGAAAATATTTTTTTCTTATTTTCTTGATTTCTAATTTTTTAAATATGATTTTTGGAAATTTAAAAAAAAAATTATAATTTTCTATATTTTAATTATTTGGAAACTTAGAAATAAAAGAGTTAGCATTTTTTTTTAATTCTTTTAAAAAACTATAAATGAAAAATAAAACTATTGAAGGGTTTTCCAGCATAGCGAAGGCGACCTAATCTTTTAAAAGCCTAAGCCATTCATAGGTTATGCCTCACTTGTAAAACCACTAGGTCCATAGACCTTGAAAACAATGCAATAATTGAGTTTCAAAACATAATATTCCATGAAGATAAGTTTCTTATCACGTGGGGAAATTGCTGGGGCCTTGAAATGGATATTTTATCTTGTAGTTGCAGGTTGGAGATAAAAAGGACAACTGAATACTATAATTCAATATAGGAGAAGCGTGTTGAAATATGGCTCATTCTAGAAGCCTACAATTGCCATTGAAGTCTTCAATGGTGGGCTAATTTTTCAAAGGTAGGTGATTAGTGGTTGTAATAGTGGTTTTTCCTAATCTATATAAACCCATCACCTCCATTTGTATTCTCATCCCCAAAATTGCCTACTTCTCTCTTAGGCACATTCTCTCTTCTCTCTCTCATTTTGTAATATTTCTACAATAGAGAAATATTGATTGATAGTGTCCGAGGACGTAGGCACAATTAGCCGAACCTCGTTAATTCTGGTGTTCTTCCGTTTATCTATTCAGTAGTTAACTTTTGTCGGGTATAGTTGTAGTAATATATTGTGTTAATTACATGTCTAAGGAAAATTCTGTCTAGGAAAGAGGGATTTAAGCGGTCCGTTGTGACCCCCCACTTCCCTGGGAATTTACCTGGTGTAATTTTGCACAATTATTCACTCTCTATTTACCTGTACAATTGTAACTGTGGTAAAGTTAGGTGGAACAATCTCAAGTTTCACAACAATTGGTATCAGAGCCAAGGTTATTCTTAGTATGCTCTGTGGTTGCAGCTTAGTCTGATCTTCCACATCAGAAAAGTTTTCCTTGGGCTATTGGCATTCCGCATCGGCAGCTATTGAATAGCATTTATGGCAGAGATGGCAGATAGTGCAAAAGCATCCACATCAAACTCGTCTATTTTGGCAAGAACTACTGTGACAAATGCCAGATTTGCAGTGGAGATTTTTGACGGCACCGGTCATTTTGGTATGTGGCAAAGTGAGGTTCTAGACGCTCTCTTTCAGCAAGGTCTAGACATTGCCATTGAAGAAGAGAAACCAGAAGATATTGAGAAGAAAGAATGGGGGACCATCAATCGGTTAGCGTGTGGTACAATTCGATTGTGTCTTTCAAGAGAGCAGAAGTATGCATTCTGTAAGGAAACTTCTGCAAACAAGTTGTGGAAGGCACTGGAGGAGAAGTTTTGAAGAAAAGCTCTCAGAACAAACTCCATATGAAGAAGAGACTATTTCGCTTTACCTATGTCTCGGGTACCACTATGAATGATCATATCACCAACTTTAATAGGTTGGTTACTGATCTAGTTAATCTGGATGAGACTTTTAAAGATGAAGACCTGGCTTTGATGTTGTTGGGATCCCTTCCTGAGGAGTTTGAGTTTCTTGAAACTACTCTGCTCCATGGAAAGGATAAAGTGTCTCTTAGCGAGGTTTGTGCTGCTTTGTACAACTATGAATTGAGGAAGAAGGACAAGCTTGAAAGCACAAGTGGAGCCAACGAGGCTCTAGTAGTTCGAGGCCGTTCACAAAGCCAGAATAGAAGAAAGAAGGAGAGATCCAAGTCAAGGTCTAGACCAAACAAAGATGAATGTGCCTTTTGTCGGGAAAAGGGGCACTGGAAGAAAGACTGTCCAAAGCTAAAGAATAAAGGCAAACCTGATAAAGGAAAGGCTATCTCAAATGTGGCTGAGTACGAAGATGGGAGCTCAGATCTTTCGCTTGCTGCTATGCCATCAACTAGTTCTTTGAGTATATGGCTACTCGATTCTGGGTGTAGCCATCATATGTGTCCCAATCGGGATTGGTTCTTTGATTTTAAAGAACTAGAAGGTGGAGTCGTCTACACAGCAAATGATGTCCCTCTTACCACACATGGGATTGGTTCAGTCCGCTTGAGGAATCAAGATGGATCAATCAAAATATTGACGGACGTTAGATATGTACCAAGTTTGATGAAGAATCTTATTTCTGTGGGAACCCTTGAATCAAAGGGATTCAAAGTAACAGCAGAAAACGGAGTCATGAAGATCATCTCTGTTGCACTTGTGGTAATCAAGGGAATTCGGATGAACAATAACTTGTATCACTATCAAGGTCGTACAGTTATTGGGACGGCAGCAACAGTTTCTTCTGATGATAAAACCATAGAAGCAACTAGGTTATGGCATAAACGCTTGGGGCATGCAGGTGAAAAATCCTTGGGACTTCTTACAAATCAAGGATTATTAAAGGGAGCAAAGACCTGCAAGCTAGATTTCTGTGAACATTGCATCAAAGGGAAGCAAACAAGAGTGAAATTTGGTACTGCAATCCATAATACCAAGGGTATTTTGGATTATGTTCACTCTGATGTGTGGGGACCTTCCAAGACAACGTCACTGGGAGGAAAAAACTACTATGTGACCTTTGTTGATGATTTTTCTCGAAGAGTATGGGTGTATACTATGAAAACTAAAGATGAAGTGTTAGGAGTCTTCCTCAAATGGAAAAATATGGTGGAAACTCAAACAAGCAGAAGGATCAAGTGCCTCCGTACAGATAATGGTGGAGAATATAGAAGTGATCCATTTCTTAAAGTTTGCGAAGATGAAGGTATTATACGACACTTCACAGTGAGAAATACACCACAACAGAATGGAGTGGCAGAACGTATGAATCGAACATTGTTGGAGAAGGTTCGGTGTATGTTATCCAATGCTGGGTTGGGTAGAGAATTTTGGGCTGAGGCTGTGACATATGCCTGCCACCTCATCAACCGCCTACCATCTACTGCTATTTGTGGTAAAACACCATTGGAGAAATGGTTTGGAAAGCCTGCTACAGATTATGATTCCTTACATGTATTTGGTTCCGCTGCCTACTATCATGTCAAGGAATCAAAGCTGGATCCGAGAGCTAAGAAAGCAATCTTTATGGGAATCACCTCTGGAGTAAAGGGATATCGTCTTTGGTGTCCAGAAACAAAGAAAATAATCTTCAGCAGGGATGTTACCTTTAATGAATCTACTTTTTTAAGAAAGGTGACAACAGAAAGTGTTGAGCAAAAGGATGGTGCTCCAAAACAGGTGGAGTTTGATAGAAGAATTGTTTACCCAGAAAATGAAGACTCTCCTATGGTAGAAGAAGAGTCGCCTGTAGAAGAGGTTTCAACCCAAGAACCTCAACAGCAACATGAATCTATTGCATTGAGTAAGCCAAAGAGAAAAATTAGAAAGCCTGCTCGCTTTGTTGACATGGTGGCTTACGCATCTCCAATTGCAAACGATGATACTCCTGTTACTTACAATGAAGCAATCCAATGTTCGGAAAAAGAAAAGTGGAGGGAAGCCATGAATGAAAAAATGCAGTCCCTTCATAAGAATCGAACATGGAAGCTTGTTAGTCTTCCGAAGGGAAAGAAGGCAATTGGGTGTAAATGGGTATATACAAAGAAAGATGGATTTCCTGACAAGAATAGTGTTCGCTACAAAGCAAGGTTGGTGGCTAAAGGCTATGCACAAACGGAGGGAATTGATTACAATGAGGTATTTTCTCCAGTAGTAAAACATTCCTCCATTAGAATCTTATTGGCTTTGGTAGCAAAATTGGATATGGAACTAGTTCAATTAGATGTAAAAACCGCATTTTTACATGGAGACTTGGAAAAGGAAATCTACATGACTCAGCCAGGAGGTTTCAAAGTTGCTGGAAAAGAAAATATGGTGTGCAAACTTGAAAAATCGTTGTATGGATTAAAGCAATCCCCAAGGCAGTGGAACAAACGATTTGACAAGTTTATGATGGGGAAAAAGTACAGAAGAAGCAAATATGATCACTGTGTGTATTTTTGCAAGCTACAAGATAGATCCTTCATATATCTTCTTCTTTATGTTGATGATATATTGATAGCCTCCAAGAGTTAGACAGAAATTGACAAACTAAAGGCTCGATTGAATAAGGAGTTTGAGATGAAAGATCTAGGCGAAGCAAAGAAAATTCTCGGTATGGAGATAAGTAGAGAAAGGAAATTGGGGAGGCTTTGTTTGACTCAAAAACAATATTTGAGGAAAGTACTGAAGCGTTTTGGCATGGATGAGAAGTCAAAACCTGTTAGTACTCCGCTTGCTCCTCATTTCAAGTTGAATGCATCTATGTCTCCAAAAACTGAAGCAGAACGAGAATACATGTCAAAAGTACCGTATTCAAGTGCTGTTGGTAGCTTGATGTATGCCATGGTGTGTACAAGGCCCGATATTTCACAAGCCGTTGGAGTTGTGAGCAGGTATATGCATGATCCTGGAAAGGAACATTGGCAAGCTGTGAAATGGATTCTACGATACATTTTGTATACGGTAGATGTTGGCCTAATATTTGAGCAGGATAAGCAAGATGATCATAGTATTGTTGGATACTGTGATTCCGACTACGCTGGTGATTTGGATAAGCGTCGGTCAACTACTGGCTATGTTTTTACTCTTGCAAAAGCGCCAGTTAGTTGGAGGTCTACTTTACAGTCAACAGTTGCTTTGTCCACTATAGAGGCAGAGTATATGGCAGTCACAGAGGCTGTGAAGGAGGCAATTTGGTTTCAAGGATTGATGAAAGATTTGGGAATTGAACAGAAGCACATCAAGGTGCATTGTGATAGCCAAAGTGCTATCCATCTAGCAAAGAACCAAGTCTACCATTCAAGAACCAAGCACATCGACGTTCGATATCATTTTGTTCGAGAAATTCTGGAAGAAGGTGGAGTAGTAATCCAGAAGATTCGAACCACTGAGAATCCTGCTGATATGATGACAAAAGTGGTAACTGTGGTCAAGTTTCAACATTGCTTGAACTTGATCAACATTGTTGAAAATTGAAATATTTGCGCTACAAGCGCGTTTGAAGACATTATGGAATCTATGAGAGATGATTAAGAGATGGAATTTCGCCAAGGTGGAGATTTGTTGAAATATGGCTCATTCTAGAAGCCTACAATTGCCATTGAAGTCTTCAATGGTGGGCTAATGTTTCAAAGGTAGGTGATTAGTGGTTGTAATAGTGGTTTTTCCTAACCTATATAAACCCATCACCTCCATTTGTATTCTCATCCCCAAAATTGCCTACTTCTCTTTTAGGCACATTCTCTCTTCTCTCTCTCATTTTGTAATATTTCTACAATAGAGAAATATTGATTGATAGTGTCCGAGGACGTAGGCACAATTAGCCGAACCTCGTTAATTCTGCTGTTCTTCTGTTTATCTATTCAGTAGTTAACTTTTGTCGGGTATAGTTGTAGTAATATATTGTGTTAATTACATGTCTAAGGAAAATTCTGTCTAGGAAAGAGGGATTTAAGCGGTCCGTTGTGACCCCCCACTTCCCTGGGAATTTACCTGGTGTAATTTTGCACAATTATTCACTCTCTATTTACCTGTACAATTGTAACTGTGGTAAAGTTAGGTGGAACAATCTCAAGTTTCACAACAAAGCGTAGGCAAAAAAGTTAGGGACTTTGGTGCAAATTATTATGCATTTGTAGGTAAACCCCACAGCCTTAGAAGAAAACCATTGACTATGAAACTTGGAATGAGTTTGTTTGAGTTTCTACCCGCTTGTAAGCCAATAGGCGTAAGTGTAAATTCGTAAATGAAATAAACATGAATTAGACGAAACTAATGATAGATACAAGGCTGAATTGGTGGCCAAAAATTTTGAACTAGAAGATGATATTGAAGTTTTAGGCACATATTTAATGGTTTCTAAGATTGCATTCGTTAGAGTGCCTATGATAAATGGCAATACCAATAACTCACTGTTTAGTAATTCATCAAATGAATGCAACTACTTGCCTATATATGATTTTTAGTAGAATAAATCTGTACAGGTAAACTAGAACGCCTTACTAAGCCAAGAGACGGGGACAGGAAATAACTGAACCTCCTTAGCAATTGTATAAGAAATTTGATTTTCTTTATGTTAGGCATTGGTTTTCAGATAAATGAGAGCAACAAATGCAATATAATTGTGAATATCGTGCTTGTTTGGTTTAGGTGGATGGTGGTACCGATTTAGATTTGGCATGAGATTTGGATGAAGCTAATGGGATATTGGGATAAGAAAATAACCGATGTTGAAAACAGCATTTCTTTGAAGCACATAGTAATGTAAATTTTGACAAAATGTGAGTATTTTGGTTGTGATCCTGTTTGCCTCATTTTGATCCGAGTACCAAGTCATACCCAACTGAAACTCAACAGTGTTATGGGGAATTGAAAAGTATGAATAGCAGCAGTATAATTAGGAACTTAAGATGTGTTGCTAACTACATAAGACCTTATTTAGCATGCAGAATAGAGTTGGTAAGTATTCTTAGCAAGCCAAGTTCTGAACATTGGAAAGTTGTATCATCTTATGGGATATGCATTTGTTTAATTATATAAAATAGTTTGATGCTACATTTGAGGCTACAGTGATGCTGATTCTATAGGCTACTGTGCATTCCCTCCAGGTGATGCACTTAAGCATTGGAAATTAAAGAAATGACAAATAATTGCAATCTACTATGAGTGCTGGACTCGCAGCCTTTCTCCGGGTTTAAACTAGTGAGGAAGAAAGCTGATGACACCTTAACAGCGTTGTCATTTGAAATGCTGTTCCAGGACAAATTGACTAACCACTTGTAGCATTTGTCATATGTGATAGCATTTCCAGTGCAAGTCAACTTCACAACACATAACCTAATGAATAAATTAGATATACGTAAAGAAAACATGTCATTTGATATCATACCCAGCAGGTAATATTGCAGTAAGTGTTGGTTTTGTAAATTGCTGAACATGTTATGTGATATCATACCTAACACTAGCAGGTAATGGTGTTGTAAGTGCTGGATTTGTAAATTGCGGTGTTTGGGAGCATGAATTTCAGGTTTTGTATTTGGATTTGAATAAAATTTAATAGGATTTTATATTATATTTTATTCGAATTCAATAGAAATCCAAATTCAAAATCTTTCCAAAGACAGATGAGAAGATTGCTAATTCTCAGCCCTAGTCGACTTTTGGACCAAGAACAAAAAGGCACCATACTTGAGGACTAGGGATCCCAAAAACTAGTTTCATAGGAAAGAACAAAGCATAGGGAGCTAGTACATACAACCTCCTATGGTTCAAAGAATGAGCTTTGTCAACTCCTGTTGAGGTCTATGACTTTGCTAGTGAAGGAAATGAGTTCTTGGAGCACTATTTTTTAATAGCACATGATTATTCTTTGAGTTTATTTTTTGAAGTTGAAATAATGATGAACTCTTATTGTGTTTAGGAGTTGAAATTTTGTGACGTAAATTTGAGTTTGTATGAATCTGAATAACTAAAAAAGTTATATAATTATGTTGAGTTTTGAATTTCATAATTTTAAATTTAGAAATAAAATTTATACTTCCAAACATAATCTTATTTTGAATGTTTCCAAACAAACCCTTTTTACATGAATTTAAAAGTCAATGCTGCCCCCATGATTTTCTATCTTTGGCTAGAATGAGTCAACTATATATATATTACTTTCAAAATTTTAGCTACATGTGACTAATAGTGTTTTTATATTAGTTCCAACATTGCTTATACCGACTGATAAATTAATAATGGCTGTTTTTTAAACATCTTTTATAAGTTATGTAGAGTTTCTTTTGAATTAAACTGCACGTGGGATTGCAAAAACATATTTTAAAAATCAAATATGATAAAATTAATTTTAGGTTTGGTTTTCATAATAAAATAGTGGGAATAAAATAATTATTGTATAACAATACAATAATTAATAAGAGAAAAGTCGTGTCGTGTTTTCTCTAATAAGGAAATATAAAAGAAAATGGCATTTTGTTATATTTGTGTGCGACTCTTATACTTAGTGGGATTACAAACAAAGGAAAGAAAATATATGAGAGAAGTCTTCTTGTGTTGGCAGCAGAAGACTCGTCGACGAGTGCCGCCTGCTAAGCATTATTAATTAATATTACTATTTAATTTAAATATTTTTAATAATAAAATATTTTTTAAAGATACAGAGTGAGAGGATAAGATGCCACAGCCCAAACATCCTCTTCAAGAAACAAATATGACGAAAACAAAGCAACTGATTGGCGCTGCTGCGCCACAATTTTCAACCTAAATCGCAAATTGTCGTCAGAGCAAAATGATGTTGCCGGCAAGTTGAGTCCAAATTGTTAGATATTTGATTTCAGCCATATTGCCAAATTGTTGTATATTTTATGATATCTTATTCGACTGGGTGAATGTAATTTAGGTTCGTGGAAATGGGTTAGGTCTTTTTTCATTGTGGCGCTGAGTCTCTCTCGAGTAGAAGAGAAGAACAAAGGAGTGAGGAAGAGAGAATAGAAGGTGGGCAAAAAGCGTGCTGTTAATGTTATCATAAATCCAGGCAGTAATTATTAACAATTGCCCACCCATCCACTATGTTTTATATTATAGGCTTCGGATAAAGCCAGTGCATCTCATGTGGTAAAAAGTTGACAATGCAATGAGCATTGAGCATTGAGCATTTAGCACAACCATTTGGGCAGTGTCGACAAGAAGATAACAAAGGGAAAGGTCTGGATGAATTAGCCAGATTTGAGCTTGGTGTTGGAACATTAATCAATGATTAATTAGTAAGTTTTTAATAATAATTATTACTTGACACTGAAGTTAATGTTTTGAAAATTAGATTGGACAATTGTTAGGGATTCATGAACAATAATCACACACAAGCAAAATAAGTACACAAAATAAAAACACCATATTTATGTGGTTCGGTCTAATCTGACCTATGTCCACGGAGCACACTAAATATACTATAACCTGAGAGAAAAATAAGAAAAGGAGATACACACTCAACTCAATTATTCTCACACTTTTTTTTTTCTCTCTCTCTCTCTCACCTTCAGCACTCTCACACTCCTCGCTCACTCACTTCACTTGCACACTTCACACAACATAAATGTTCTTATTTATAGATACATAGGATAGATATAGAAAGAAATGAGTTATTACATTCTAATGGGATAATGAGCACGTGGTATTTAATGAATTTTTTTTTAGCACGTGATAATTGTATTTTTTATGAAATAAATTTGGTACGCGACTGCAATTCATCCTCTTTAAGGCGTTTCCATTTTCTCTTTTTCCATTTCAACTTAACAATCTTTCACTTGGAGACGGAGATACTATCTCAACCAATATATAGATAATGATGTGCGCAAAATTGGTTTTAAACATGAAGACCAACTATATTTGAGCACAACTTCAGCTTCTCTGTGGTCACCACCTTTGTCAACATAGAGATCAATCATAATTCAATCAAGTTTGCATAAATTGAACCAAGTTGATAAAGTAGCAAGTGAGATTGGTTACTCACACACACACTCAAAGGTTTCAACGTAAACCTAAGCATGCTCTTGAATTGATCTAAAAACTTGTTAAATGTTTAGACTTTTCTTTGAATCAATTTCTTTATCCAATCCATAAGGCAATCATTGTGAGAAATCAATCTATTCTATTTGCTTAATTTTTATTTTCTCTTTTTCATTTTGCTCGAGGACTAGCAAATCATAAGTTTGGGGTTATTTTGATGTGTTTAATTTCTATACAAGTTTTGTCATACTTTCACTCTTATTTTTATGCTAGTTTATGTTTAATTTTATTATTTATTAGAGTTTTGATTTATTTTGTTTATTTTTGTTTAGAAATAAATAAATTAAAGGAGTCATGGGATAAGGAGGAAACTTTATTTTTCAAATTCAAATTCCCTTCAACAAGAGTCATTCTCAAATTCAAATTCTTCTCTCAAATTTCCTGAAACACCCTTCAGTATTTGGAGCATAACTTTTGCTAGAAAATTTCAAAAAAGGCGATCATGATATCTACAAAAAGATAAGAAAAAATCTCACAACTTTCATGTTGAAGACTTTGGAAGATAGGAAGACCTCGATAAAGCAAATTGCATATCAATGCGGCAGTAGAAAAGGAGAGGATTTGGATGATCTTGTTTTTGGGAGATAAGAAAAGAGGACAACCAGAGTTTTACAAAGGGAGGGGATTCGAAGCTAAGAAAAGGAGGATTTGTTTCACCATTAGAGATGAATTCAAAGCTTGGAAAAAGAATGAGAAAAGAGAAGCCGAAATGGAGTTGTTGACGATCGAGCTTCTCGATCTACATATAGTTTCCTTTTTAATTCTTTCATATTCTCTTTGTACAATTTTCATTATGAATTCTATAAACATTGGTTTATTTTCATTCTATTATGGACTAATTTTTATTGCTAAGGCTACGATGTAACCTCTCCATGACAATTCTAAATCTTATTTCTATGTGATCATAATTCTATCATTCCTTTTGAGTATACATCATTGAGATTAATGCTTTAAATTATCTGATCAATAGTTGAATGATTTGTTGTGCATGTTAATTCGAGAGATGATGTGTTGGAATTGGTATAATCCCAAGAGAGGGGAAAGGAGGGGGGGGGGTGAATTGGGTTTTAAAATATTTCGGTTAAATTTAAATATTTGCACCGATTCACCACATATCATATCCCATTCTAATTATGGTTGTGTATGTAAAAACTGATTAAATAATATGTGCAGACATACACGTGTATCTCATTTAAAATAAATGTGTGCATGCAATTTGTTATAACTATAAATGAACAAGCACACACATGTTAAATTAAAAGTGCATAAAATAAATGAGATAAGGAGAAAGCGACACACGATATTTGTTATTGAGATTCAGCCAAATCTGCCTACGTCCCTGCCTTGGACATACTCCCCAATAATTCCACTAAACCTACTAACTTAAACGGGCAGAGCAGAAGCCGTTACAACCTCTCCTTATGGGGCGAGGTAAACCTCAGCTCAATTACAAGGCTGAGCCCAACTTGTCTTACGTACGGGATTGAGACTCCCCAGTTCAATTCCGGGTTAAACCCAACTGATGCAATAAAAATTATTTTTGTATATAATAGTACTTCTAAAAATACAAGCAAAGATGTACATGTTTAAGCTCAAATATGATTTATGCTCAGTAGAGAAGGGTGTTTTTCAAAATAAATATTCTAATCTTTGAAGAAAGATATATATGATAAAATGCTTCAAAAATTTGAACTCTGATAAAATATTCTCCTAAAAATATTTTATCAGAGTTCAAATCTTTGAAGCATTTTATCATAAAAATATTTTTCAAATACACCGGAGAACCTAAGGTTTGTTCTAATTTTTTTTTTTTTGTAAAAACTAATATATAAGATCTTTGATGTTATATGAAACATGCAATAATAGCTTCAAAGATCAAATGTAAAACAAATATTTTCTCCAATGAAGATTTGCAATAATATTGTTTAGAGAAGATAAGATTTATGCTCAAAACGTTTATACAATAAATCCACTCTAAAAATAAATGGCCAATAAAAATACTCTCTTAAAAAAATGTTTTCAATGAAAGAATCAAAGAAAGTTTGGAGAGTATGAAAAGATTTGCCCCAAATAAAAGATTTTTGCAATAAAAATGGTTTGAAAGAACTTTGATTAATAAAGGGTTTAGAGAGAATTTTGAGTTAATCAAAATTGCTAATATGGAGTTATGAGGGGGTATTTATAGATTTTTTAAAAATTAAAACCGTTGAGGACATGCTCGGTATTTTGAAAAAGTTTAATTAAAAGTTAATAACGTTTTGGCCCTTGAAAAAATTTCCAAGAGGAGAGGTTCGGTTGACCATATTCAAGGTTCGATCAACTATATTAATAAGTTCGGTCGACCGTGTCAATTTTGAACTACGGATTTAGTTAACCGTCTTAGGGTAATTTTTAACCATTCGTAGGTTCAGTCAATTGTGGCTTCAGTTCGATTGACCGCTCATATTGTTTGGTCAATTGTGGCTAAAATGAACTGTGAGTTCAGTCGACCAAGTAGTTAGGGTGTCAGAAACGTGTTGGTTCGGTCGACCAAGGAAGATACGTTCAAAACAGAATGATCGACCAAGCAAAGTCAAAATGTTGACTTCCAAATAGTTCGGTCGACCGTGGCATTTACACTGCCAAGGGTTTGGTCGACCAAGCTGATTTGTACTAAAGGGTTCGGTTGACCGAGGCTTTTGAATTAAGCCTAAAAACCCAACATCGGTCGACCGAAGGCTATTCTAAAACCTCTGTTTGATTTTAGTTTTTATGAAAATGATTTTTAATTAAACTCTAGGTGCTCTAAGGTCTGTCTACGGTCAATCTGAGCATTTAGATATATCATGCCAAATGCATGCATTATTACAGACCAAAATAATAAAACTTAAATGCATTACAAATACAAATCAAATATGCCTTCTTCTTTTGCCCTAAAAACTCCATGGAATACGGCAAGTTTTATGCGTTTTAAGTCCTGGCTTGGCATCCACTTCCTGTCCATTATGTGTGTCATGAATTATGACTTGTTCAAGCACTAGGTACACATATAAGACACTTGTGTTTGTCAACATCAAAACAGACATCGGACTCAAAAAGCCAACATGATGCATGTAGTTTAGCTTCGTATTATGTATGCCATGAATTGAATGAAAGATAGGAATATGCCAATGTGATTTGTGCAGCTTTTATGTGAAATATTATTAATCTTAATGCACTCAATTGCTTTTAAATTTGCATAGACATATCGCAGGTTATTATATTTTGGGTGATTCTAATTCTACTTGAGCGAGGGTCTCAGATAAGTTAGAATATTTCACCGTCAAATAGGATGATAATTGATTGATTGCATGACTAGGATTTGGGATTGGATTGCTTAGGTGAGTCGAATGCCTTAGTGTTTTTTTCTTGGGGTGAAATCATCTTCTTTTTTTTTTTTAAGTACTTAGTTGATTTAATTTTATTTATTTATATTTTATTTTTTAGATTCAAAATCCACCACTTTTTTTTATTTGCAAATAATTTAGAATTAGAACAATTTCGGTAGTTAATAGGTAAATAGTCCTTGTGGATTTTGTTGACTTTTTGAGTCCGTCTCCTATTTTGATTATGAAAAACCATAGTATCTCATATGTGTGCTAAGTGTATAAACAAGTTTACTTTTCTAAATGCGGATGGTAGATGAGAAATAGAAGTCGACAAGCACATAAACAAGCACATTAGTCGGTGCAATCCATGATATTGCAAAGGAGCAGAGCATGAAGTTCTTTTGTTTTTCTTTCAAGTTATATTGTAATTGTAATAAGTTTTTTATGGTCTGTAATAATTGCATCTCATGCATGATAGGGTTTAATGCTCAAGACCATAGTTTGAAGGTCGACTGACATTGAATTTTTTGGACTTAATGCTCAAGGTCATAGATTGACTTTAGGTCCCTAAACATCACATGAAAAGTCTCCAAGTCCCCTATAACTCAAAAATCATAACTATGCAAACAAGGGTAAACTATACTCAAAATCTGGGCCTAAAATAATAGTTGAAAGTCAATCGACTAAACCCAGGTGGTTATATTCAGTTCAATCGACCGAACCATTCAGAGGTCAACAGTTTGACCAAGGCTCAGTCGACCGAACGTTTTTGAATATATCTTCCACAGTCGACCGAACTGGCACATGTCTGACTCTCAACAACTTAATCGACCGAACTTCTAGTTCATTTGTGATTGAGTCGACTGAACTATTTAGATTGAGTTTCAGATATAGTCGACCAAATCTCAAACGTTTTCAAAATCACCTTAATTCAATTGACTAAATTTGTAGTTCAAAAGTGTCTCGGTCAACCGTACTTATCAATATAGTTGACCGAGCTTAAAACATAGTTGATCGAAACTCTCGGGTTGTCATATTTTTAATCGCAATAATAAGCACTAAACAAGGGTTAACTTTTAACTAAACTTTTTCAAAATCCCCAAAAGGTTTCCAACGGTCAAAATTTAAGGGATATCTATATATACCCCCTCATTTTCCTTGATTAACAATTAGATTAGAAAAAGTAATTAACAAAAATTCTCTTAAATCTTTGATACTTCTTTTGCTATATACTCAATATTTCAAGCATATTTTTTCATATTCTCTTTCATACTTATTAGCAAATATCATTTTGAAATAGAGAGTTTATTTTTCTAGTTCTCCTAACTTGCAAATCAGTTGCAAGGTGTAGGAAGATTTGATTGTATTATTGTGCGCATATTTCAAATCATTTCCTTGGCATTACTCTCATATTCATACATATTTGAAAAATATTTTTGAGAGTTTTGCTTGATTTTTTATTCCCATAATATTTCATATATAAATATTTGATTGACAATAAATTGTTTTTAGCTTTCTAGTCTTTGCATTCAAATTGCAAGACTTAAGAGCTTGCATATTTTATTTGATAAATTTTTTGCAAGCTTAAACCCTAAGTATCTGTTGTGATTATATTTGATAAAATATTTGTGTGATACTTGATTAGGGTTTTGAGGTAACCTTGAATATTCACTTGTTGAATATATTATCTTGAATAAAATTTTTCAAGTTCTCACTTGAGCATTAAATACTATTATCTGTGACTGTATTGGTTATTGTTTGTGCGTATCGGTACATATTTACTTATTGGAGAAACATTGAAATTGTACATGAAAGTTTATATTTGATTATCTGTTGTATTCTAGGCGTGGTCTAAGGAGGTGTTGATCTAACTCGAAAGGATCAGTTGTAAAGGTTGAGGTCAGTCCTGATAATTTAACCTAGTATTGTATCCGGTGCTGCTTCACCCGTTAAGTGAACATTAGAGGAATCCTCGAGCTTGTGAGTTGAGGCGGGGATCTAGGCAGTATTGGCCGAACCCCGATAACATATCGTGTGTGCATTTTATTTTTCCGCACTTTCAATTTCAACACATGTATGTTTTATTTATTATATGCAGTACATGTATTTGATTGGGTTTATGATTATATAGAAAGACCCTAAGCTTGTGTAATACTATTTGTAGAATTTGAATTAACCTAGGAGAAAAGTTTTAAATACCCAATTCACCCCCCTTTTGGGAATACATCAATTCCAACAGGTTCGACATCCTTCTTTATCACTATATTACTTATTACGATTTCATGCACTTGCGAAATTTCACATCACATTACATAAACATTCATGCATTGTGCATATATTCATGCATACATTTTCATGAAAAAGGGTTTTGCTTTTAGAAAAAGGGAAATAAAGAAATGACCTATTTAACAGGATTCAACATCGAGTCCACTGCACATCCCTACCATACCCAAAGAAAAGCCAGAATCATGAGTGAACATTTAGAGAACCGTGTCATGGGCTTAGAACAAGGCTAAGATGAGATGGGCAATAATGTCAAGGAAATCTGAGATCAAATGAGTAAGATGATGGAATTGTTGATGACCATAAATAAAGGGAAGGTCGCACAAGTTCCAGAATTTGAGCTGGAATCAGATCCTTTCCATGCTCCAGGGTCTACTTTGGTTCACGAGCAAACCTTAGCCCCACTCCCTTGTGCAGTAGATGGTTCAGGTCTGAGTTCGTAGCCGTTCGTTTCTACTATGCTAGCTTAAGGATTCCCGGTAGTAGTGGCAACCTTGGTAATGTTCTCGAATCCAAGGACGAATAAGGAGCGTGCTTGTAGAGCAGAAATAGAATAGAGATATGAGATATTGGAAGAACACCTACGAGCTATGGAGGGGACTAACTTGTTTGGGTCAGTTGACGCTTTCGATCTATGCTTGGTCCCAAAGGTGACATTGCCACCTAAATTTAAAGTCTCAAAATTTGAAAAGTTTAATGGGTCTAAATGCCCATTAACTCATCTCCGTCTGTACTACCGAAAAATGGCGGCCTACTCCAATAAGAATAAGCTTTTAATACACCGTTTTCAAAATGATTGATCGGAGCAGCCATCAGATAGTAAATTCAACTCGACCAAGCCAAAGTCCGCACCTGGAAGGACCTAACTCACGCATTTATTGCCCAATACCGCCATGTAGTGGAAATGGCGCCGGATCGACTGACCTTACAGAATATGAAAAAGAAGGCCACCGAAACTTTTAAAGAATATGCATATAAATGGAGGGAAGTTGCAGACCAAGTGTATCCTCCGGTAGAAGATGGGGAGGCCATTTTTTGTTTGTTTGTAAACACACTAAAGGACCCATATTTTGGCCACCTTCTCAGCATTACCCCAAAAAATTTTCATAAATTTGGTAACTACCGAGGAAAGAATAGAAAGCACATTTAAGATGAAAGAAGTTAAAAGTGTAGGTTCTGACCTCGACCTAGTTAAAAAATGGGCTAGCAAAAAAAACGAACGAGAAGCCCAGATGATCTAGGGGCACCCCTACCAGGAGGCTAGGGCCCAGTGGATAAATAAGAATTTTGCCTACGAGCTCATGGTCAATCAAGTAGCGCAACCAGGCACACGACCCCAAGTAATTTACTCTAGGTATTTGCCCATTTAGAGACATCAGGACCCTCAGACTCTGGAAAGAGGATTCCCTAAAGGACAAAAAAGGGTTGAGCCAATTCCTATGGCTTGCTCAGAGTTATTTCCCCAACTAATCGAATACTCAGAGTTATTTCCCCAACTAATCGAAAGGCATCTCATCTCAACCATCCTTGGAGTGCCCATACATCCTCCCTTCCCGAAATGGTACAACCTAGCTGCTTGGTGCGCGTAGCATGCCAACTCTCCTGGACACACTATTGATCGCTGCTGGTTGTTCAAGTACAAAGTCCAATCATTAAAGGATGCGGGTTGGCTAGCGTTCGATGCCAAGGAGCTCAATATCCAAGGCAATCCCTTGTCAAATCATAGTGGTGGCATCATAAATGTTATAGAAGAATGGGTGGAGAAAAGCGGGAAGCTGGAGCTGGATCGATTCCCTTTAAAATTTAGTTTACGAAAAGTTAGGCCTAGTAGGAATGCTTAGAAAGGACACCATTTTCCCTGAAGGGACATCATGTGATTGTCAGGAAAAAAAAAAAAAGAAAATAGAGTTGTTTTGTGCAGAGATACTAGAAATTTCAGCAGTTTATGCAAGAACTTGTAGAGCTTGACTGGATGGAAATATGCACCACAAGAGAGAACGCATAAATACAGGCTATAGAAGAAGGAAAGCAGGAACATATTCAGTATACTAACAATGTAGAGACCCGAGGAATTATAGTAATTAAATAATAAAATAAAAGAGAGAAAATAATTTTTCAAAAGGGATTTCAGTAGGGTCTCGTCGACCGGTGAAGAAAGGCTCGTCGACGAGCAGGGCTTTCGAGCTCATCAACAGGAACTCGTGCCTCGTCGATGAGAAATTATAGAGAGAGCTTCTTCCAGAGCCTGAAACTTGTCGACGAGAAGAAGGTGTTCGTCGACGAAACTATTGTTTGAACTCATTGATGAGTCACATCTCCTCGTTGACGAGGTCACGTGGACAACACTCTATATATAGCCCAAAATCCATTTCAGCGGAGGAAAAACTTGTTTTTATCAATTCCTCTCTCTCTCTACATGATTTCTCTCTCTTCTCTCTAAGTTTTCGGCTCTGATTCTCCCCGGTTCGATGATCAGAAGCTACCACGGTGATCCTGAAGAGATTCTCTACAACATAACCGACCTAGAAATTTGATTTGGGAAGTTTGGGAATCATCCCAAAATTTGGGTAAGTTGATTATTTTAATATTTATTAAGGTATTTGGTATTTCTGGGTTAGGGAAAGGTAATAGATGAGTGTATACTGAAATTTTGATGGGAAAAATGTAAATTTCAGGATGTTGAGTTAGGAACACCACGGGTGTAATTTTGGAGTAATTTGTCGGCTTTTCAATAAGTCAGGTAATAAGATAAACTAAGTCAATATTTTTCATGAAATTATTTACAATATTACACCATTTATTTTCAGAAATTATGTATGTATTAACACAGAGTTTGGGAATACTATAGTTGAATAGGAAAATGGATTTAATGTTATTTATCAGGAAATATGATTTCAGATCAAGTTTTATGCTTGAAAAATTATTCATAAATTGTGTGGCATCAGTATAATTTTTATGAAATTATGTTATATCAAAATATTATGATTTCCCCAGAATAAGCATGTTTTTCTCAATTTTTAGGAAAATTATTAAATAGTACAGGAACCATGTTTTACGAATATTATGTAATTCAGTACAAGAATTTCATGTTCAGTATGTTAGGATACGCTGGCACAGATGCCGTGATTTTCATGTTATGATATGCCGGCACAGATGCTGTGATTTATGTTGGCTCAGATGCCGCTATTATGTATGATAAGTAAGATTTCATGAAATATTAACATGTCAGACATTATTATGATTATGAAACAGTTATGTACCAGTATATGAAACATACTATATGTTATTAGAGCCCGTATGGTTTAGTTTAGATTTCACGAGCACGATACCATAGCTACAAGTTCAAGTTCAAGTACAAGTTCATGATAGTGCTACCACACATCTTATGTAGAGTGTGGGAGATGGTAGTCAATATGGCTTCATGGTAGTGCTAACGCTCCCCTGGCAGTTCGGACCAGGTGGAGTAGGCCCATCATACTTATAGACTTATGTTTGATCTATCAAGGTCGGCCAGCCATTTATAGGTCTCCCTTTTGGGCCACACAACCCAGTCATGTGGGGGTGATACATGACATCAACTAGTTATTCATCAGTATTATTCATGTATGTACAACTATATAAAATGATTTTCACGAAAAGTAATTTAGTATGTTATTTCATGTTACGATGTATCATGTTTTATTCAGATACGATACAGACAGTTTTTACTAGATATGAATTGTGTACTAATATTATGTATAACACGAAAATACTTATGTTGTCACACACTGGTGTTAGTTTATTTCCCTTACTAAGAGGTGTATCACCCCAGCTTACAAAACATTTCAGGGAATCTAGCTAGATAGGGTCGGATGGTTTTTGGATTATGATCTTAAATTTATCTTTTTGGTCTTTTGGAATGTATATATATTTGACAGATTAGAAGTACTCTAGTATTGTAATTGTTGAATGGTATGTATGTAATTTATGGTTTCCGCTGCCTAGGTATCAGAGATGTATGATAGGTATATCCCTGGTACCCACGGGTCCAAGTTGATCATGTTTTATCAACTTAGCAAGATATCAGGATTATTATGTTAAGAATGATATTTATGTATGTGGAAAATTTTTTTTGGTAAAATTAGCAGGTTGTTACAAACAAGCCATTCATTCCTACCTCGAAAAGATCTTCTATCCTAGAAGAAGCACCGGCCCGATTAGTGATATCCATTCCCAAATCATTCTCGTATAAAAGTAATAAAGTAGTGCCATTGAAGTACGATTACAAGACCAACAATGAAGAGGGGACTAAAAATGTTGTGGGGGTTAGTAAGATAACACGTAGTGGAAGAATCTACATGCCCGAGCATCTAGAAAAGGAAAATAGACAAAAAGCAGAGGAGGCCAATAAAGTAGTTAAAGAATCGGTCCCCTACAAAGACGCAGAGGAGTGTCTAAAATTAATCAAATATAGCTAATACAGTGTAGTGGACCAACTTAGTAAACTTCTAGCACATATGTCTGTATTGTATTTACTCGTGAACTCGAAGACACATTGGGAGACCCTCTTGAAAGTTTCTTAATCAAGCTTATATCCCACAAAACATCAGTGTGGACAACTTCAACCATATAATTGGAAGTCTCATAACTACCAGCTATATAACCTTCACTGATGAATAGATTCCACTAGAAGGTCGTGGGCATAACAAGGCACTCCACATTTCCATAAGATGTCATGACCATATGGTAGCCCGGGTCGTCATTGATAACGCTTCCTCACTGAATGTCATGCCTATGATCACACTTCAAAAGTTGCTTGTTAATATTTCGTATAAACAACAAAATAATCTAAACGTGAGGGCTTTTTGACGGAACCCGTAGAGAGTTTGTGGTAACTATCAAAATACCTATGCAAATTGGCCTAGTAACTTTTAACATCACCTTTTAGGTGATGCCCATAGCACCTTCATATAGTTGTCTCCTCAATGGCCTTGGATCCACACTATTGGGGCAGTTCCCTTTTCACTTCATCAAAGGGTGAAATTTGCAGTTGAAGACAAAATGATGTCTGTATGGGGGAAACATATCTGATGATCACTAAACCCTCCTCCACACCGTATGTGGAAGTCATAGAAGAAATAATCGATGACTCCTTTCGGGCATTCAAGATAATAAATGCTACCTATGTAGCTGAAGGGTTCCCAATCCCTCGACCTCGAATTTCCACTATTGCTCAGAGGATAGCAATTGAAATTATCAGGTTAGGATACTGCCCAAGAAAGGGTCTAGGCAAGGATCTAAAAGGAAATCGAACCTCGATAGAGCCATTGGGAACAAGGGATCGTTTCGGGCTAGGATACGTGCCCACCCTTGCGGGCCATAGGAAGAAATCCGAGGAAAAAAAAAAAGTGCAAAGGATGGCAAGGTCTGTTGAACTAGATGGTAACATACAGAAAATGGAGGTTCCTTCCTTGAAGGAGATATTTTGAAGTGGGAGGACAATTGGCCCTAAAGTTGAAGAACATACCAGTCTGAAAAAGGAACAAATGAGCATATCAGTAGTGGATCCAATAGGTACTGAAGACATCCTAAATGACTGGATCTACCGTATGGCCGCAAGTATAGAACTCCAGAATTGGCAGGAACTCGAATATCCCAAAACAATCGATTCAATGTAATGTGATAATCGTTATGAGTTTTCTCTTTATTTTCTTTTGTTTTTTCCCCCTTTATGTAATGAACTGGAAATCTTGTCAAAAATCCCTTCTCGAATAAATAAATGAAATAAAATTTGCATTTCCACATCTCATTTGCATTCTTTAGGTACATTTGTCGAATCTTGTTTGCTTGTGTTTCATGCAAGAATCCGGGAAATAATTTTACTAGTGTGTAGAGACCCGAAAAATATAATAATAAAAAAATTTTAAAAAAATAGATTTTTGGAAAGGGGAGGAGAAAACCGACGACGGTTTCTTAGAGTGAAGATAAAATCAGCAACGATTTTGGGGTTTAACCGCGAGACGGTAACTGGTAAATGTGAATTTTGGGCCGGTTAAATTGAAAATCGGTGACTGTTTTCTGAGAATCAGAGAAAACCAGCGACAATTTTCTCTGGCAGTGCTGAAAGTTTAAAAATCCTGCGAGCTTCACTTGTTTCATAAAATTTATTTCTTCTCCCTCTTTTTCTCCCTAAACCCATGAAAACCCTCTCACTTCTCTCTAAAATTTTACTTCGATTTAAGCTCCAATCGAAAATCAAAAACCACCACATCAATCAGGGGTCGATTCTCTATAAGTATATCGAGGCAAAATTTTGGTTTGAGGAGTTCAGACACCATTCCAAAACTGAGGTAAGGGTGTTATTTGAGTGTTTATGATTGGTTTATTTAATTTATTGAAGGTATAGGTTTAAGATTGTGGATGTGAAAAAAATTCTAGGATTAAACTGAGAAATTAAGATTTTATGAAATACAGGTTTTGGTGTGAACACCACGGGCACAGGCTAAGGATCCTAGTGGGTATTTTCTCAGGGACCCAGGTAAAAAAATGATAAATAGTTTATAGTTTAGGAAATTATGAATATATATATATGCATCTTCAGGAAAGATGTGAGTATGATAATTATTCTGAATATTCAGTTGATTGACAGCAAAATATATGTATGTATAATATGAGGGTTTTAGAATCATGAACACCATAGGCGTGAGTTAGAAATCAGTAAACGAGTTCAGTTAGCCAGGTAAGGGAAATATGCTATGCCGGTTAAATTAGAAATTTTACTAGTAAAATTATAGTATTTGATTATGAGTTTCATAATGTGGTTTTTGAACAAATCAAAGCATAAAGATTATACAGTTTTATAGATTTCAGTACATGAGTTTCATTTATTTGATTGTATGGCAAGAATAAGTATCAGTTCGGTACAGAATTTAAACAACTTTCAAAGTATCATGATCTATAGTGTATATACAGAAAGATGTTTTACAGAAAATACAGAATTATGATTTACAATATACACACAGAAAGATATTTTAGTAGTCATAGAATACCATGATATACAGATTACATAACCATAACATATTACAGTTTATTCAGATATTATAATTTATTCATATCAGCTTTTATAGGGTTATGGTTATTACAGTTGAAATAGAATCATGGTAAAATGGTAAGATATATTAAATAGTATTATAAATTATCAGACCCTGATGGGACATATCAGGTTACAGAGCACGGTACCGTAGCTAATTCAGTACAGAGTGCAACCACATATCTCAAATAGTGTGTGGATTTTATCAGTAATCGATTGTGCCTTGGGAGAGCTTGCAGACTCTCCACTAGTCCAGGTTAAGGCGGTCGATCTGACGATAGAGGTTTCAGTTGACTTATCCTAGTAGGCCAACCAGTGTTAAGTCATGCCTACGGGCCGCACAACCTTGTCATGAGGGGTTACATCATGACATACAGCCATCTATAGAAGTTTTTACAGTTATATGTAGATATATATATTGTGATGACGTGGTGATGACGTGCTTATTTTCCACATTTTTTTTCCATAATATAATAATAAAATCAATCTCACAAATCTAGCTCAGCAGATCATAATCCACCTGGACCCGTGGGTACTAGGGATATATCAGAATACAAAACGGAAGCCTAAGCAGAAGAAACAAACAATCATATACATCTCATTATATCAAACATCACAATACCCGAGTTACTACAATCACTGTATATATATACACAACACTCAACCCAAAAAATGTCTTAGGGCCAATTCCACAAAATACATCCGACCCTATCAAAATACTTACCCTTAAAAGAGGGCAGATATATAGCACTAGATCAGCGAGGCTTTTCTCGCTCTTCTATCAAGGACTCCTGAAAAGCTTATAAAATTTTGGGGTGAGACACCTCTCAATAAGGGAAATAAACTAATACCAATGTGTGGCAACATAAGCATTCTGTGTTGTACATATACCATACAGAACATATTCAGTAACTGTTATGTCAAATCTGGGAAAACATATATATCATCAAAACATGGCAGAACATTATAAACATATTCCATCTCATATAATAATAATACAAAAACATTCCTGGTAGGTTAGCTGGCTGTTGTCATGTATTAACCTCACATGACTGGGTTGTGTGGTCCGAAGGCGGGACCTGACAATGTTTGGTCGAACACTGCCAAGTCAAAAGTACAGTTTGTAAGTCTGATGAGTCTGCTTGACCTGGTCCTTACACTAGGGGCACTCACACACTTTTTAAAATCCACATCGACCATCCGATCTCATACCACTCTGTACAGCGGTGTTAACACAAATATCATGATTACAAAGACCATGGACACATAGAAACGGTACCGTACAAGTGCTAGCCTAGATCAAGCCAACCAGGTTCTGATATCATATAACATATATTGAAACTATGATACATGGATATTTTGTTATCATTAATTATCAAATCAATCATGTCATTCCACATATATACGTATATCATGAAAATCATCGGCCCGTACGCCGGTATTACATATTTTATCATAACTCGACCTGTACGTCGACAAATCATAGCATAGCACAACCCGTACGCTAGCAAATCACATCCATAGCTCGGCCCGTACGCCGGCAAATCATATACATAGCTCAGCTTGTACACTGAAAAATCATACACATAATTCGGCCCGTACGCCAGCAAACATACATAAAAATCTCAGCCCGTATGCCGGTTTTTCATTATAAAAATCCGTATTATAATCACATTTCCAAAAAACAGTATTTCAAAACAATTTCTACACATGCCACACTGAACAGGTTTTTTCATATATTCAACATACCATCATTTTCAATAGTATTTTCCTAAATATATAAATCATATATAAATATATTTATTTTCTGAAATCAAATGCTATAACAATATACATATTTTCATAAAATATTAGCTTAGTTTATCCCCTTACCTAATTCTTGAAAAGCTCATAAGAAAATCTATCCCGCACCCACAGTGTTCCCAACTCAACACTCTAGAAATAACATTCCCCATAACTAAAGTTTAGTATTTCTAAGCGTATAACACTTTCTACAACTGCCAAAAATTCAAATATTGAGTAGAAAATCTTATCCTAGATTTGGGATGGTTTCCACCTCAGCCCCACCGACGATCCGCTCGGGCAGACTTGCAGAGAACTTTCCCAAGAGCGTCGTGGTGGCTTCAGATCATCGAACCGATGAAAATCCGACCCGAAATAGAAGAGAGGAGGAAGAACCATAGGGAGAGAGAGTGGGAAGTTCTACGTGGGAAAAATGACTAAAAATTACGTTTAATCCTTATTTATACTGTGGGATTCGTCGACGAACCACGTCACCTTGTCGATGAATCCTGTAGAAAATTCATCGATGAAACCCACTCCTCGTCGACGAAATTCAAACTGCCCAAATCCTCTCTCGGTATCTTCTCGTCGATGAATCCTTGCCTCGTCGACGAGCTCCTATTGTGCCCTCGTCGATGAGTCCCCTGCATTTGTTGACGAGGAGCTGAAAAATTCCTCGGGATTTATCCTTTCCAAAATGCAATGTCGTCGAATGCCTCCTTTTGTTTTCAGTTTCCATTTCCTTCTCTTTTTATTATTTAAATACCATTATTCTTCGGGTCGTTACATATATATAGATTTACAAAAAACAACAGTTATACCTATAGATACTAAAAGTATGATTAAATAGAAAGCTTAGAAACAATTGTATTTTACTTTACATGTTATCTCAATTTCAGTTAATTATAAGTATATTGTTTATGTAAACCTAGTTGCCACACACTGGTTAGCATATTTCATCTTACTGAGAGTTGTCTCATCCCAGTAATTTAAATATTTTAGGTGAACCAGTTAAACGAGCATATCAGGCTCGAAGATAGAGGGGATCTTATACTGCCCTGTCTATAGGGTAAGTATTTTTTAGGGATGTATTTATTAGTAGATTTTAGATGATCTGGTGGAGAATACTGGAGAGATATGTATATAAATGTTTTGGAAAATATTGAATTCTAGTATTGTAGTTAGGGTTGTAAGATTTTATGTTTTTCGATGCATAGGTGTGTTATCTTATGAACAAGTATTCCTCGATGCCCATTTTGGGATCGAGATGTCATAGTAGATATTACAAGGGTATCAGAGTAATATAGTTTCACAACTTTTATTAAAAAAAATATTGTATGATTTTTGGGTCGTTACATAGTGTCCATGAACCGAAAGCAAATATTAGCTTTGAGAACTTGATCCATAGGGCAGAAGTGGAAGAAGAGGAATTAAATATATCACCTGAGATGTAAAGAATGATAGAACTAGATGAAAAGCAAGTCATATCCAGTGAAGACCCCGTAACCAAAACAAGTAAAAATTGGGGCATTGTTGAAAGATGGGGAAAGTTATCAAATAATTAACCTCATGCGGGAATACATGGATGTCTTTGCATAGTCATACCAAGATATGCCGAGGTTGAACACAGACTTGGTAATACATAAGATACCTACGTATCTCGATAGTAGGCCCGTAAAACAGAAGTTAAGGAGAATGAGGCCAGAAATGTTACGAAAAAAGAAAAGAAAAGAAGAGGTCCAAAAGTAGTTTGAGGCAAGGTTTTTAGAAGTAGCTAAATATCTCGAATGGATGGCCAACATATTCCCTATAATAAAGAAAAATGGAAAAGTCAGAGTACATGTTGATTATAGAGATCTAAATAAAGTCAGTCCTAAGGATAATTTTCCACTTCCCTAGATAAATGTTCTAGTGGATAACACTGCTAGGCATTCCGTATTTTCCTTCATGGATGGATTCTTAGGGTGTAATCAGATCAAAATTGCACTAGAAGATAGAGAGAAAATCATGTTCATTACCTTATGGAGAACCTTTTGCTATAAGGTTATGTCATTTGGTTTAAAGAACACGGTGGCCACCTATCAACGGGCCATGGTGACCTTATTTCATGACATAGTACATAATGAGATGAGGTATATATGGGCGATATGATTGTCAAGTCTTGAAATGGGGGAAACCACACATCAAATCTAGAAAAGTTCAAAAGGTTAAGAAAGTGTTAACTCAAATTAAACCCGAAAAAATGCACGTTCGAAGCTACTTCAAGAAAATTGCTAGGGTTTGTGATGAGTAAGAAGGGAATTCTAATAGACCTAGATAAAATAAAAATCATTTAAGAAATGGTTAGTCCTAAGACTGGAAAGGAAGTCCGAAATTTCCTCTGCAAATTGAATTATATTGCCTGCTTTATTTCTCAATTGACTGCTACATGTGAACACATATTCAAATTGCTACGGAAAAATAATCTAGAGAAATGGAACAAGGAATTTCAAAATGCCTTTGAAAAAAATAAAAGAGTACCTTCAAAATCCCCTGGTACTAGTTCCTCTGGCACCCAAAAAGCCGCTCCTCCTATACTTGGCAATGTTAGAAAATTTAATGGGATGTGTATTGGGACAACATAATGAGACAGGAAGAAAAGAATAGACCATTTACTATCTGAGCAAAAAATTCATAGAATATGAGGATAAACTCCACTTGCACTTCCTGCTGATCTCTCGAGCTATAACTTCTTGCAATTCTACCCTAATTCTCCAACTTCACTTGCACAACATGCTCGTTGTTGCTGCAGTTTTCTGGCACCTGTTTCTCTCCTTCTTCCCGAGTACGCTGTGACATGGCTTTCTCATCGAAAATCACATCTCTAGTAATCACCACCTTATTTGTCACCGAATCCCATAGCTTGAATCCTTTCACACCTTTCTGATATCCTAGAAAGATGCACCGTCTAGACTTCGCCTCAAATTTTGATCTCTCCTCATCAAGAATGTGTGCATAGGTTGGACACCCAAATACTCTCAAGCCGAAGTAGTCTACCTCGTTACCTGTCCACACCTCCTTAGCAACTTTCTCATCTTGTGATGCCCTTGGTGATCTGTTAAGAAACAAGTCATACTCACCACCTCAACCCAAAAATTCTTAGCAAGCCCAATATTCAACCTCAGACACCAAGCCCTTTCAGCCAAGGTTCAGTTCATCCTTTCAGCCACACCATTTTCTTATGGTGTCTTGCATACTATAAAATGTCTCCTTATGCCATATTGCTCACAAAACTCTCTGAAATTTGAGTTTTTGTACTCAGTGCAATTGTCTAACCTGAAACACTTGATCTTTCTCTCAATCTTGTTTTCCACCTCAGCTTTCCACAATTTAAACTTAGCAAATGTCTCCGACTTTTGCCACATGTAGTACATCTAGACCTTTCATGAGTAATCATCAATGAAACTCATGAAGTACATATGCCCCCCTCGTGATGCCACTCTCACGGGTCCCTAAACATCCGAGTGAATGTAGTCAATTATTCCATCTGTCTTGTGTGTGGCTTCTATGAACTAAACCCTATTCTGCTTCCCAAGCACACAGTATTTGTAGAAATCCAACTTACATGATTTGACCCTCTTCGAAAGATTTCTCTTGTGAAGTTCCTTCATTCCACGCTCACTCATATGCCCTAACCGCATATACCCCAAAACGGTACTGTCAGACTCAGACTCTGTGGCTACAACTCCATATACAATCGTAGTACCCCGCAGTGTATAGATATTCCCCGGTACTCTCAGCCCCTTCATCACGGTCAGAACACCCTCACCTTCATTACCCCACCTTCGGACTTATAACTAAACTCGTTACAATCTAAGGTGCCTAACCGAATTAGATTCTTCCTCAACTCCGATGTGGCAAACATCACATAATGTCCTCACTACACCATCATACATCTTTATTATGATATTCCTTATCTCGATAACTTTGCAGGCAACATCGTTTCCCATCAGAACGAAAATATAACTCACCAATCTGTAAGTGGTGAACTAGACTATGTTGGGCATCATATGATAAGAGTCTGCCGAGTCTAAGATCCAAGAATCCGCGAACTCATCTAACCCAGATGAAATTGAGAGCATGTCACCACCACCACTCCCAGAGTCTCCTTCTCCCACTACATTTGTCGTTTTTAATGAACCTTCTTTGTTTTCAGCATTCCCTTTCTTCCTTTCCGGACAATTAAGTTTTATGTACCCTTTTTTCCCACACTTAAAACACCGCACGTCCTTCCTCTTCCTGGAATTGGACCGAGCCCTATTGTTACTTGGTCCACCCTAAAACTTGCTCCTCCCACGATCCTAGTTCTCCTTCGCTACGAGCCTTTGACCTTAAGTATTTTCATCGCTGACCTTCTTCCTTTGATGGAAACTCAACATGACACTTGTGATATCCTACAACTCTAGAGTCTCTTTCCTCCCTGTCAGAGTTGTAACTAGATTCTCATACGTAGGAGACGTAGGTATTGAATTCAGCAACATTACCGCTTTGTCTTCATCCTTAAACTTCACATCAACCAGCTTTAGATTGCTGATGATCTGATTGAATATGTTGATGTATTGAGTGAGGCCTGAACTCTCTGCCATCTTAAGGCCATAAAGTCTTTGCTTAAGATACAACTTGTTCGATAAAGACTTGGACATGTACCAACACTCCAATTTCAGCCAAACTGCCACAGAAGATTCCTCATCCATGACGTGATACATCACGTCATCGACCAGACAAAGTCTGATAGTAACCACAACTTTCACTTCCTACTCCTTCCAACTCGCATCGTCCATGTCTTCCGATTGTTTTCTGTATAGTGCCTTTACCATACCTTACTGCACCAACACGTCCTTAACCCTCTTTTGCCAAAGTTCAAAGTTTTCTGTTCCATCAAACTTACCAATATCAAACTTCGCCAAAGAAATCTCAATCATTGCAACCAATAGCCCTGATACCAATATGTTGTGCAAAGTGGCCTGAATGTTAATGTCAATGCATAGCAGAAACCAACAAATCGAATCAGAACAAGTAATGCAAGCAACCAACAATGAACATACAAAACAATCACTCACAAAGAGAATAAAGGAAAGCAATAAAATTAAAGACACAAGAATTTACGTGGTTCGACAATATACCTATGTCCACGTGAGCAAACAGCTAATTTTCACTATCAAATTGTTAAGCTTACATCAAGAGTTGCAAATATAGTTTATCTATCTAACCCTATGCGCACAGAAGACTTAGAATACATCTAAAACACTTGTGTAGAAAATCCTGGAGGAAAAACCTCTAAATCCCCTAATCTACTAATCTCCAAATTCAAAAATCCATGATCTGCACCGAACAAAATTGTCAACGGTTTCAACAAACCATCAATGGTTTAATACCGAGAGCTATTCCTTTTGTAGAATGAAACTGTCTATGGTTATCTCCCGAAGCCAAAACCGTAGATCACCGTCAACCAAAGAGCAGAACTGTCATTTAATCCATATTAATGTTATAACATTAGGCTTGAGAGAGCTTTAAACATGATACATAGCAAAGATGGAAACCCAGTCCAGATAACTCCAATTCAATTCGATGCATATGTATAAAAATGAGTGAGGTGGAAACTGAGATTAGAGTGACAAAGGGGAAAGGAAAATTAATTAATAACAATTTTATTACCTTTTCCTGATCTCTTTCTGCAACCCTAAACGAAGCTGTAACAGGTAACCTTTCGTTTCCCACTAGTGTGCTTGGTGTCTATGTGGAACCTCTATGAGCTCTTCTTCCGACGAGCTTCCTTGGGCTTCCTTAGAACTTCAACCGTCACACTCAAAATGTTTGGAATAGAAAGAAGGATTTAAAATGAGAGAGATCTCTTGAACTAAATAAACTTGTATTAATGCTTTCTAATTTTCCCTCTCCAAACATAAGGGTCGGAGCTCCCTTATATAGGCAAGCAATTGCTAATGGATAAGCACAAACTTGCTTTCTCAAAAGTAGATGCCTGACAAAAAGCTAAAACCTACTTGGACAAAAAGTAAAAGCAGCTTAAATAAAAGAGGAGGACAACACATAGCTTGCTGACTCATCCTTTCAAAACAAAACAAAATACCAACACAACTAACAAAACAACACAACTTTAATAAAGCAAACTACTTTAATAAAGCTACTTTTGACTAAATACACAGGATATGACCCGTTGAATCGTCCTTTTAGCGAGGCCCGGGATATGACACTTTTCTAGACAGGTGTCTCATATGACCTTCTTGAGTAGTCCGCTCAATCTGGTCTGAGATATGATGAGTGTCTAGACTATCATCTAATTTGTACACTTTGCAAAGATCTCGTCCTTCTTCAGAAATCTTTTAGGGCACTAATGATTTCTTCATCGTGCTCCTTTTTTGCCAGCTCTGCCAGTACTATCTGAAGATCGCTCTTCATGGCTTGGGTTGAAGGAAGATGCTGCTCCCAATAATTAATCATTTAATCCATATTAATGTTATAACATTAGGCTTGAGAGAGCTTTAAACATGATACATAGCAAAGATGGAAACCCAGTCCAGATAACTCCAATTCAATTCGATGCATATGTATAAAAATGAGTGAGGTGGAAACTGAGATTAGAGTGACAAAGGGGAAAGGAAAATTAATTAATAACAATTTTATTACCTTTTCCTGATCTCTTTCTGCAACCCTAAACGAAGCTGTAACAGGTAACCTTTCGTTTCCCACTAGTGTGCTTGGTGTCTATGTGGAACCTCTATGAGCTCTTCTTCCGACGAGCTTCCTTGGGCTTCCTTAGAACTTCAACCGTCACACTCAAAATGTTTGGAATAGAAAGAAGGATTTAAAATGAGAGAGATCTCTTGAACTAAATAAACTTGTATTAATGCTTTCTAATTTTCCCTCTCCAAACATAAGGGTCGGAGCTCCCTTATATAGGCAAGCAATTGCTAATGGATAAGCACAAACTTGCTTTCTCAAAAGTAGATGCCTGACAAAAAGCTAAAACCTACTTGGACAAAAAGTAAAAGCAGCTTAAATAAAAGAGGAGGACAACACATAGCTTGCTGACTCATCCTTTCAAAACAAAACAAAATACCAACACAACTAACAAAACAACACAACTTTAATAAAGCAAACTACTTTAATAAAGCTACTTTTGACTAAATACACAGGATATGACCCGTTGAATCGTCCTTTTAGCGAGGCCCGGGATATGACACTTTTCTAGACAGGTGTCTCATATGACCTTCTTGAGTAGTCCGCTCAATCTGGTCTGAGATATGATGAGTGTCTAGACTATCATCTAATTTGTACACTTTGCAAAGATCTCGTCCTTCTTCAGAAATCTTTTAGGGCACTAATGATTTCTTCATCGTGCTCCTTTTTTGCCAGCTCTGCCAGTACTATCTGAAGATCGCTCTTCATGGCTTGGGTTGAAGGAAGATGCTGCTCCCAATCTTTAATCTGATTAATTACATCTTTTGCATTAATCGCAAATTCTGCTAAACTAGCTTCCTCGAATTTTTGGAGAAACTTTCCTTCAATGGAAATCAAAATTTCATGGTCTGAGAAGAAAATACAGTTTGATACCATCTTGGCTTCTAACAAATAGATTCCCCACAGATTCTAGACCAAATCATAGAATTTTCTATGCTTCTAAAAATCCTCCCAATCTGGTTCCTCTTCATAAAGATCTAAAACGGTTCCTTCTTTCCAATCTTCTGGAAAAAGATTCCAGAACAAGACTTTTCCTGTTTTAAACTCAACTGGTTCAATATAGCTAGTCCACCCAATCCATCCTGGATGGGTAAAATTTAGCATATATTTCACCATTGCTAGTGGAAAGTTGAAAGCTTGCCCTGTTTTACTGAAACAAAAAAACTGGATTTCTCTCGTCCTCAAAGCCTTCTGTACTGCAATAAGAAGTTCTGGTTTAATGCTTCTGGGAATGAGTAGCTTCGGAATACACAATCCGCTCTTAATCCACACTGCTTTAATTCAGGATATTCTAAAATACCAATTATCGCTCTAGTAGTAAAATTGTATTTCTTAAGCTGAATGTCCATCTCCACCTTAAGCTTAATCTGCTGGTGAATGAATTCAGATGTACTTTCCCTGTTAATGACTATGAAATATTCTGAAATAATGGATTCAAATTCTTCCAAAATTTCTACTATTTCCCGAAGATAGCCTGAAAAGGGTGTATTTGCTGGAATTGCTGGATTATTAATCATCCCTTCTAGCAAAACCCTTTTTCTTTTTGAGATTTCTGGAGTTCTTAATAGAAAATCTTCAAGAACCAGATCAATATCGACTACTTCGACTTCAGCTGTTTCCTTATCCTTTCTAGTTTCTAGAAAACTTCTATTGATCATGATCTCTTCATTTTTCTGTATTTTTTCTCCTCTCCCTTTCCTGGATCTAGGATTCTGGGTACACTGAGTGCTATAGTGACCGAACTAGTTACAAACAAAGCACTGAATGCGGCTTTTATTACTGGGTCTCTCATCCCTCCTAGATGAACTCCCTCTCTTCATCTGTTCTTAAACTGGAACTGGGCGTCCTCTTTTCTAAGAAACGGTTTTGCTACTCTCTTCTTCCTTCCTGGATTTGAAAGATATTTGCCTCTGTCTGTCAACAAAACTGGCAACTAGGCAATCTACCACCTTATGCCTTTCTTGACAAATTGGGCATCTGATATGGCAGCTACTGCTGCTGCTACTGCTCGCCATCTTTTCTGCAATAATTTAAGTATCTGATTAGAGTATCAACAATAATATTATCTTTTCCCTTAATATGTTCTACATTAAAGGAATAATATTGTAATTCATTCTTCCACCTAACCAATCTTACTTGAGTGTATTGTTTTAACTTAATTCCCATGAAATGCTTTACATAGGAACTATCTGTTCTAACGATTAATGGTTTACCCAAGAAAAGTTCATTGGCCCTAATTCCTTTAAGGACTGCCAATAATTTTTTTTCATGAACTGGGTAATTAAGCTCTGCTCCATTAAAACATCCACGCCAGTATCTGTTGAGATGTTCTGTTTTATCGATCTTCCTGATCTTTAAAACACACCCCCATGCTCTATCTGAAGCATCGGTTTCCAGAATTATATCTAATTCTGTTCCGTCTGGATATTCTAATTTTGACAAATTTTTGGCTTCTTTTATAAGGCTTTAACAACTTCAGTATCCTCTGAAGTCCAATTATAGGGATTCTTTACTGAAACATTTTTCTGAATTGGTGCTGCCTTTTTTGCCAAATCCTTTATGAATTTTCTAATGTAATTCAATACTCTTAAAAAGTATTGACACTGCCTTCTATCTTTGAATTCATCAGGAAATTCATATAGCCTTTCTGTTATGTGTGGTTGAAGCTCCTCTTCATTACCTCGAATTTTTAAACCTAAAAATTCTATCTAAGATTGCATCCAAATGGTTTTTCTTTCTGAAAGAACCATTCCTTCTTCCACCTGCCTCAAATGTTCTAAATGATCCTTAGTATTTTTACTAAATACTAAAACATCATTGATGTAAACTACAACAAATCCAGTCATTCCTCCAAACGCTCTGTCCATTCTTCTCTGAAAAACGCTCTGTCCATTCTTCTCTGAAAAATGCCTGGGGCATTCTTCAGTCCAAATGGCATTACTAGTCATTCGAAAAGTCCAATGGGCGTTGTGAAGGCTGTAAGAGCTACTGCTCTTTCTTTAACCTTTATCCTCCAATACCCTGATTTGAGATCGAATTTAGAATAAACTGAGGGTTTCTCCCTTCTTATTCTATTTCTAAGAGATTCCTAATTAGGTAAGTTATACTCATCGTCTCTTATTTCCTTATTCAGATCTCTATAATCAATAACCATTCTGGCTTTTCCTCTTACTTGCTCGGCATGATTTGTTACCATGAATGCTGTACTTCTGTGCTCACTCGTACTGTGCCTAATGAGTCCCAAATTTAACAATTCTGGAAATTGCTTCTCAAATTCCTTTATCATTTCATTTGGATAACTAATCCATTTACTTCTAATAACTGTATCGGGATTTTTAAGCCCAATATCAGCTTCTAGCATGGCTTTCTGCCATAATGCCAACGGATTCTCCGACCAATTTTCTGAAAGCATCTTCTTGATTTCTTCAAGACTATTTTCTTCTTCTTCTTCCTCTGTCGACTGATTTACCTTTAGAATACTTCCTGATATCAATTCTTTCCAGTTTTCAAGTTTCTCTTGATAATTAGATTTTTCTCCCGATTTTTCTTCCTCTACTAACATGTAATTCTTTACAGTAGTACCTGAGGGCTTTGGAATGAAATGATTATCTAGGATAATTCCATTTGAAAATATTGTAAATGACTGATATTTTCTAAGGAATTTACTTCCCAAAAGGAAATCGTTTGGTAAATCTGGAATTAGCCAAGAATTTGTTCCTCATATTCTTTGTCATTCATCCTGATTTTAACATTTCTGGAAACTTCTCCTATCTAGAGAATAGCACTGTTACTAATTATAACTCTAAGACTTTTTGATTCCCAAGTCACTTCTAGAAATCTAATCCTAGTACATGACCATGTACACCCAGTGTCAACAAGGGCTGTGCATTCTATCTCCCCGATAGAAATGTTAACTAATGTTGCCCATTCTTCAAATTTGGTGCTTAAAATGGATGCTCCCATATATGCTATATGAGACTGGTCTTCATCTTCATCTTCATCTGCATAGATAGAGATTCTTATGGTTCTCTGACCAACTACCCTTCTACTGCTTGATGGTCTTAATTCAGATGGTCCATATCCTTCTGACCTCATTTCTAAATTAATATCTTCCTCTCTAGATACACTCACTCTACTAGGAGTATAATCACTTAGAGGTTCTGTGATGATTAATCTATTTGCCTCTTGTCTTACTGACTCTGGCAAAAGATTTTTCAATCTTTCTTCTGTCCTTGGGGTTACCCAAATCTGAGGCCAGCTTAGCGCTCTTGGATTCACAACTTCGGGCTGTAATCCTCTAACTAAGTCCACTTGATTTGTCTCGAAGAGTTGAGTGAACCTACTAACTCCCCTTCTGAGAGCTGGTTTCCCTGTATTATAGAACTTTAAATATAATCTGGCAATAATTCTAATGCACCTCCTGTTTGGGCTACATTTTAACATTATTTTCCAGTCACGCGTATTAACTCTAATCTGTAGAGTTTTCTCCACACTCTTATCTTGGAGGTCAACATGTAAATCTGGTACAACTTTTATCCAGGCTACTCCTGAATGCAAGTTAGCTCTTGCTCCTCCTAGCAAGGATCTACCAAAATTTCCAATACTTTCGTCCATAACTGCAATGAGAATAGGAAGATCTTGTCCTTTTCTTACTAAGGGGTCAATTCCAACCTGGATGATTCCATAGTGGACATATCTTGCCTTCTTATCCATTGCTCTTTGCACTTCTTGTGTGGTTAACAATGGAACTATAAATGTTCCAGCATCCGTACTGGATACTTCTGCTGTTACCTCTTTCTCGATCACCTTTACTGTCTCTTTGTAAAATATCCATGAGATATGGTATGCTTCGGCCCAACTGGCTCTAGGCATCCTCCATTCCTGACAATCCCTACTTTCTGAAGGAATTTCAATTTCTACATTCTGCACTAGATCTTCTTCTTCTCCTGCTAGAGAAACTAGTTCTGGTGCTACTCTTATCATAGCTAGTCTTAACTGACTTAGCTTGAGATCATAAGGAGATTCATCCCTTGAATCTTCTTCTTCTTCTTCTGATTCAGAATATTCTGAGAAAATAGAATAAATACTCTCATCATCTGAGTCTATCTCCTCGCCCCAAATCGGTTCATAAAGCAGTTCTGAAGTGTTCTCCATCAAAATACTTTTAAGGCTACCCTTCCTTTTCTCTGCTTCTGGACAATTATTAGCCTTATTACCCTTCTTGCCACAAAACCAACAACAGTTACAATTTTCCAATGATTTTCCTTGTGGACATTTGGGATATCGTCCGTATTTCTTTTTGAACGATTCCTTGACATCTTCTCTTACCCTATTGGGTCTAAGATATCTTTTTTCTGGGTATTTCCACCCTTTTTTAGAGCTCTTTCTCTTCCCAAATTTCTTCCAAGTCTTTCCTTTGACTTTGGATACTTTAGTTTTCTTATGGCAAACTCCATCTACACAACTAGTTTTTACTCGTTCTGAGTATTTAGTTGGTCTTTGGTTACATCCATATCTTCCTGCTACCCCACTTATCTTGGCGCAATAGTCTGAATTCATATAGGGCATGTTTCTTATATCCTGAAACATATGCCTCTGCATACATTAAAGTCTTATCATTTGCCTTACTGTTTCTGCTCTGACTCCGAGAGTATCTGATACTTCTGTATCTCTTTCTAATCTCTGCTTAACAGCTTGTTTTACCACTTCTGGCCAACTACCGGGTAATTTATTGATGAAGACTTCTTTTGCATATGCTTGATCTTGTGGTCCGAACTTGTAATACCAATACTGGTATTCACAAAGAAACTCCTCAAAGTAACACATGTCACAGATCTGAATCTTTGTGAGAGCCATCCTGGCCTTCTCAACTAGCAAATATCCTACAAACTCCTATTTGAGGAAATCAGATATGATAACAATTACTTCATCTGAAATTTTGATGGTGTTAATAATAATGGTACTCACATCTGACTTTCTTTGAAGTATTTCTCAAAACTCTCTAGCATTTCCTCTTAGTGTGGCAAAGGGAAAATTAATAGCCATCCACTTGTTGGTAGAATGTCGGCAACCCATGAAACCGACGTGCATTAATTAATATGCTTCTCTGATGAAATGAAGACTGGAAATGATATACATATGAACTGCACCCGCTGCTTCTTGTGTATTAAATGTGTCTTACTATTTTTTTTAGAGACGGACCACTTGCAGCAGCGCCTCTCCCATCATTTAGAGAGGTCCCCATGCAATAGTACTGGCTTCATATCCCAAATTAATTGCAGGCCGGGCCAGGCGCTTCTCATGCAAACCCCCAATTCCCAAATGCCATGTCTCTGTGACTCTGCCATCCTGCGCGACTACGACTGCTGGCGACGCCATGTGCATGCGTACCCAACGATTTAGGTAACACTTCATTTTGGTTCGTACATGAAATTGAATGACATTCGAATGGAAACTGTGAAAGTTCCTAATTATATTCTATATTATTATTACCTATCAATCCCAAGAAGTCCAGTGATTTTGGTTTATCGATTTTAACAATTAACGAAAGAATTTGTCTAAAGCATTTTGCCCATGTTTGGCATATTGAAATAAAATGGGTTCGGAATGGACCGAATTAAGGAATGATATAATGGTTGTTTAAAATAACATAAACACTAATTTCATTCCATTCCGTTCTGTTTCATTTTGATGCCAAATAACTCTAATACATAACAATAGAATAGCATTAATTAATAAATAAAAGGAAATTAAATTTATTACTTGTACAAATTTTCATCTAGTTCCACCTACCTTATTTTATTATGTCAATTAATCCATATGTAAATGTTGGTCATAATTTGAGAATTACAACTTTCTATGAGGTTAAAACTTGGGAAGAGGGAGAAAAAGATTATGCGATGAGAAATGAGAGACTCCCTCTCTTATTGCGTAATCCAATAAACTTTTAATATCCAATATATGTATAATTAATATACATTTTAATTTTTAATTTTTTTATATTATAATATTATTTTTTATTAATAATGATATTGTCCTCAATTTATATTTAGAATATATGATTATCATATTAATTATGTTTAAATAATATTATTAATTAAATTAATATTTTTTATTTTTTAATATTAATATGAATTAATAGATGGTTCTTCTTTTTCATTTCAAAATTAAATTACATTTCATTAATAATTAACATATTATAATATATAATAAAATAATATATGCTTATCTTCTAATGTATTTTTTAAATTATAAAATAGCCAGTAATTTTTTTTATATATTTACAAAATTAACCCTAACTATGAATAGTACCACTTATAAGTGGCAAAAAAAAGTAATCTTAAATTTTTTTTCTCAAAATTTACTTAAATAGTTCTAAAAAAAAAGTGATTCTAAAATGAAACACTTTATGTTTGTTGTGATATAAAGCAAATATCACTCTTTTTATTTTATAAAAGTGCTTATTTTAATTGATAAGTATTATAAATATTTTTTTAAGTGTTCTCCAACGAGGACTATATCTAAGAGTATTATTATTATTATTTTTATTACATAGGAACTCTAGTCACCGACGAGCCCTTTGGACCCCCAATGCAACATCAAACCTTATAAAACAGCGTCTTCTGCCCCCAAGTTTTGCTTATTAGGGTAAAGTCCAGATGCAGACACGGCTTCTGTGCATCAATTGGACGTTCGCCCAACTCGACTCCTGGACACATCTCCATTACCATCCACGGTCCCCGTTGGCTCACAAAGAACTCTCACCATCCACGGTTCCCGCTGACTCACAGAACAAACTCTTACCATCCACGGTCCCCGCTGGCTCATAAAATAAATTCTCACCATCCATAGGTATCGCTGGCTCTATAAATGTATTTATCTAGAATTGAACCTTCGATGCTCCTTACTTATTGATGCTTTTCCATCGCACCATGCCGTGGGAGCATCCAAGAGTATTATTACTCTTTACTTTATGTGTCACTACTTCCTTAAATCTAGTTCATTATTTTTAACAAATTATAATAAAAGGTTGAGGATGTTCGTTGTGTGGCTACATGGTTTTTATTACTAAATATGGTCTAGTTCCAATTTTTTAGAAATTTGCCTTATTGGTTTAGTCTTAAACTCTTCTACACTGACAATCTAACTAACCTGGGGATCATTTAAAACCACTTATAAAAAAGTATTCTTAAAAAATATATATGTACAACAACATAAAATTACTTATCATAAGCACTTTTTTAGATAGATGTGTTTTATAAGAAAACACATTTTTTTTTAAAAACTTATTTTTTTTAAAAAATTATTTTTTGAAAAAAGTACTTATAAATCCAAACTTCTTATTGATACAAGTATTTAAAATAAGTGGATTTTTTTTTTTCCCCCGAATGACTTGTTTCTTAAAATGTTCCAAATAAGAACTTACTAACATTTGAATCCAAGACATTATTAAAATGTGAAATTAATGACAAGCAATTAAACCACTTACCTACTTGTATAATTTTACCTAATATGTTTGAAATAAAAACTAACAAAAATTTAGATCTTAAAAAATATTAATCTTATATTTGGAGAGATTTTGAATTTATATCTATATTAAATTTGGACAAGATATAATATAAAATTTATTCAAATCTATTCAAATTTAAATTCAAGATCTTAGATCCATCCTACCATATACAAAATAAGAGCATATATTTGCTTGCAAGTAAGGAGTGCATGTGACAATATGCGTATAGGTCTATTTAGGTTCATATTTATGGACTACTGAATTATTTTTTATTTATGGAGAATTTAAATTCTAAAAGATGTATAGCAGCTATTTATTGTTAGTTTAAGTAGTAAATTATGCACTAGAAGGTCCGAAGGGCTTATTAGTGGCCGGAGTTTCTATATAATAAAAAAAAAATAGTAAATTATGATACATGCTGAAGTTTTGCTTGAAAACTAAAATTTTTGGTTCTTTATCATTTAAATATACACATCTTGCAAGGAATTTTCTCAAATAATTTTTTTTTTTTTTTTTTAAATTATAGGTTCTTCACAAGCTTCACTATAGAATCTTGATAGTTTCTACTATAAGATAGAACCTAAAACCAACTTGAATTTACAAGTTTAAAGAAAGTTTAGAACCAACTTGGAATAACAGGTTAATTTCGTTCTATTTTTCACTTTTTTCAAGATTGTTTTTAGGTTTCAAAATTTCTAGAAATAGTGATTATTATAATGTAGATTCCAAACTTCCAGCCGTCTATGTTCTAACTCTAAATTTGGCTACACCATGATCCTACCATATACTCTAGTACAAAAACAATTGAGAGTACAATCTGCAATCACTTTTTAAGGTGATTATATAGCCATCCCAAGCTAAGTCAAATGTGTCCCAGTGGAAGCTTAACAAATTGGACATTTCTTGGCTAGTTCCATCTACAAGAAGCTGGCCCTATTAAGCTAGAATTTTCTTTAGAAGGTTGTTTCGAAAAATCTAGTGCTAAAAAATTCTTTTGCTTCGGAAGCAAATTTGAGAAAGATTCTCACCATCAATTACTTTAAAAAAGGAGTATAATTTATTTCCCTTAAAAAAAAAATGTGTAAACCTACAACTATTAACTAGAACTCGAATATACCTAAGATGGTGGGAATGGAAATGTGACATGGAAGGGTATTCACATGAATAGTTGTTGTGCAAAGTATACACCAATGCACAACGGAAACACAAATTGAATCAGAACGTACAATGCAACAATCAACGATGAACAATACGAAAACAATCAATCACAAAGTGAATGAACGAAAGCAACAAAACACACGGCACAAGAATTTACATGATTTGGCAATGTGCCTACATCCACGAGAGCAAGTGGCTGATTTTCACTATCGTATCAAACAAGGGTTACAAAATACCGTTTGCTGAAACCGTCAATGGTATTGTTCGGCGCTGTTTACGGGATTTGAATCAAAAAAATCAGTAGATTGGGATTTTCAGAGGATTTTCCTTTGGGGATTACCACAGGAGTACTTTAGATAATTTTTAAGTCTTCTGTATACATAGGGTTAGCATATAAACGTTATTTTGTAACCCTTGTTTGATACGATAGTGAAAATCGACGGTTTAATGCAGGGACTGAAGGAACCTGACTGAAATCGTCGACGATTATCTCCTGAGATCAAACCATCGACAATTTCTTCCTGCAGCTCAACTACCTTGTTCTTGCTTCACCATGTTTTCCCCTGAGTACATATTCCACTCAATATGAGCCACATACTCCAACAATCTCCACCTTGACGAATATTCACCCCTTAGCAGAAATACAAAAGTATAACCCGCAGCTCCGCATGGGACAGTAGATTAGGACACCTCTCATCTAACACCTGAAGACGTTAATCAAGTCCAAGCAATGCTTGAACTTGTCCATTGTAACAGCCTTTGTCAATATATCAGCTGCATTCTCAGATGTGTGAACTTTTTCAAGTAGTAGTTCACCAGAAGCAACCAGTTCCCTGATCCTGTGAAACCGCACATCTACTTGTTTTTTCCTCACATGATACATTGCTTCTTCGCCAAATAAATGACACTCTGACTATCACACTGCAGCCAAACTCCACCTTATTAGATACCCTGCTCCTTAATTAATCTTGTAAGCCACAACGCTTCATTGGTAGCCTCAGCCACTGCTATGTGTTGTGAAAATTCGTAACTGTACGAAATCGTAACAAGTAATATAGTAATAAAGGATGTTGAACCCACGAGGACTATTTACCTATTAACTATTGAAATTGTTTTAATTCTAAATTATTTGAAAATCAAGAAAAGCGGTGGATTTTGAATCTGAAAAAATAAAAGAAATAAAATTAAATCAACTAAATACTTAAAAAGAAAAAGATTTCACCCAAGAAGAAAACACTAAGGCATCCGACTCAACTGACCAATCCAATCCCAAATCTTAATCTTGCAATCAATCAATTATCATCCTATTTGACGGCAAAAAATTCTAACTTATCTAAGACCCTCTCTTGAGTAGAATTAGAATTACCCGAAATACGATAACCTGCGATATGTCTATGCAAATTTAAAAGCATTTGAGTACATTAAGATTGATAATATTTCACATAAAAGTCGCACAAATCACATTGACACATTCTTGTCTTTCGTTCAATTCATGACATACATCATGCAAAGCTAAAATAAATACATCATCTCTCGAACTAACATGCACAACAAATCACTCAACTATTGGCCAGATAATTGAAAGCATTAAACTCAATGATGTATACTCAAAACGGAATGATAAAATTATGATCACATAAAAATAAGATTCGAAATTGTCATGGAGAGGTTACATTGTAGCCTCAGCAATAGCAATTAGCTCATAATAGAATCAAAACAAACCATAACAATTCCAGAATTCATAGTGCAAATTGTACAAAGAGAAGATGAAAGAATTAAAAAGGAAACTATATGTAGATCGAGAATCTCAATTGTCAACAACTCCAATTCGATCTCTCTCTTCTTCTTTTTCCAAGCTTCGAATTCCTCTCTAATGGTTAATAAAATCTTCTTCTTCTTTTTTCCAGCTTCAAACCCCCTCCTTTTATAAAGCTCTAGTCACCGTCCCTTCGTATCTCCCCAAAACAAGATTCTCTAAATCCCTTCTTTTTCTGCCGCCGCCTTAATGAGCGATTTTTCCTATCGAGATCTTGCCATCTTCAAAAATCTTCAACACAAAAATTGTGGGATTTTTTGCTAGCTTTTCATAGTTATCCAAGTCGCCCATTTTAGAGTTCTCTAACAAAAGTTATGCTCTAAATACTTAAGGGTGTTTTAGGAAATTTGAGAGAGGAATTTGAGTTTGAAAAAGACTCTTGATGAAGGGAATTTGAATTTTAAAAGAAAATTTTCCTCTTTATCCCTTGACTCCTTTAATTTATTTATTCCTAAAGAAAAAATGAACAAAATAAATCAAAACTCTAATAAATAATAAAATTAAACACAAACTAATATAAAAATAAGAGTGAAAAGAACTTGCTCACCACTGATGGATCACTCGATTGTCTCCTGAACATAATGTCATATCTAGTTGTACCCCTCATGTATTTGAGAATCCACTTGACTGCATCCTAATGTTATCAACCCGAATTCGAAAAGAACTTGCTCACCATGCTGACAGCTTGTGTCATGTTTGACCTTATACATACCTAGGCATACATCAAACAGCCCACTACATTGGCATGGGAGACCTTTGACATGTCATGAACCTCATCGTCCATCTTTGGGCACTAGGCAGTAGACAACCTAAAATGATACGATATACTCACCAATTTAGCATTAGTCATGCTAAACCTCTCCAACACCTTCTCCACATAGCTGCCCTAAGATAACTACAATCTCCTTGCCGCTTTGTCCCTATGAATCTCCATCCCAAGAATCATCTTGGTCGCACCCAAGTCTTTCATGTTAAACTTTTAACTCAATAGAGTCATTAACTGGTTTACCTTAGTCATATTTCTCACAGCAATCAGCATGTCATCAACATAAAGCAACATAAATATGAGTGAATCGTCCTCAAGACTCCTCACATAGACGTGGTTATCATACTCACATACTGTAGCCAAAACAGATCATGTAGGAGTCAAACCGTTTGTACCACTACCTTGAAGACTGCTTTAGCCTGTAAAGTGACTTTTTCAGTTTAAAAACCAAGTGCTCTTGTCTAGGTTGGCAAAACCCTTCTGACTATGACATGTAAATCAGCTCCTCCAAATCACCATGGAGAAACTTTATCTTTACGTCCATCTACTCTAGATGTATTTCGTAATGCACCACCAATCCCAACACTACCTTGATGGAAGTGTATTTGACCACAGGAGAAAAGATTTCATCATAATCAACTCCTTTTCTCTGCGAGTAACCCTTTGTTACCAATCGAGCCTTGAACTTCTCTCTTTCTTTTTCTGAAACAGCTTCTTTCTTCCTATACACTCACTTGCATCCTATCGCCCTTTTCCCTGCTGGAAGCTCCACCAAATCCCACATCTAGTTCTTATGTAGTGGTTCCATCTCCTCCACCATAGCGCCCATCCAACTACTTTTCTCCTGACTATGCACAACCTCCTGAAAGGTAGTAGGATCTCTGCTACTAGTGAGAAGTGCATAAAACACCAGATCATCAAAATCGTACGTGGGCGGTAGCCGAATAGTGCGTCTAAATCTATCTAAGGCTATATTGTGATGCTGTTGTTGGTCTTACGAACAAGAACTCCTACATCCTAACCATTGTCATCTCCACCTTGAGTCTCTAACTCCACCTGCACCACAAGCTCATTGTCGCTGCAATTTTCTTATACAAGTTTCTCTTCTTCTCCTTGAGTACGCTGGAACATGGCTTTCTCATCGAAAACCACATTTCTACTGATCACCTGTTTGCCATCGAATCCCACAACTTGAACCTTTTTACCCCTTTATGATATCCCAGAAAGATGCACCACCTAGATTTCGCCTCAAAATTTGATATCTCCTTACTAAGAACGTGCACATAAGCTAGACACTCAAATACTCTCAAACAGGAGTAGTCTACCTCATTACTAATCCACAACTCAACAACTTTCTCATCATGTGATGCCTTTGGTAACATATTAACCAAGAAACATACCATACTCATCGTCTCGGCCCAAAAGTTCTTACCGAGCTCTACATTTAACCTAAGACACTAAGCCCTTTCACTTAGGGTTCGGTTCATCCTTTCCGCTACACCATTTTGTTGTGGTGTCTTGCATATTGTAAAATGTATCCTTTTGTCATGCTACTCGCACAACTCTCTGAAACTCGAATTTGTGTACTCAATGCCATTATCTGACCTGAGGCACTTAATCTTTCTCCCAATCTGGTTTTCCACATTCGCTTTCCATAATTTAAACTTAGCAAACGTCTCTAACTTGTGTCACATAAAGTACACTCAGACCCTTCATGAGTAATCATCAATGAAACTCACGAAGTACATATGCCCTCCTCATGATGCTACTCTCACCAGCCTCCCAAACATATGAATGAATGTAATCAAGTGTTCCCTCCATCTTATGTGTGGCTACCATGAACTGGACCCTATTCTATTTCCTAAGCACTCAGTACCTGCAAAAATCCAACTTACATGATTTGACCCCCCCCCCCTTCGAAAGATTTCTATTATGTAACTCCTTCATTCCACGCTCACTCATATGTCCTAACCGCATATACCACAAGACAGCAACTCAAACTCTGTAGCTGCAACTCCACCTACAACTGTAGTACCTAGCAGTGTATAGATATTTTCTGGTACTTTCTACCTTTTTATCACAATTAGAACACTCTTACTCACCTTCATTACCCCACTTCCAGACTTGTAACTAAACCCATTACAATTTAAAAAGTCCAATGAAATCAAATTCTTTCTCAACTCTGGTATGTGCCTAACATCGCATAACGTCCTCACCACACCATCATACATTTTGATTCTGATGTTCCCCATTCTGACAACTTTGCACGAAGTATTGTTTCCCATCAGAACAGAACTAGAATTCACTAATCTGTAAGTTATGAACTGGTCTTTATTGGGCATCATGTGATAAAAGCACGCTGAATCTAAGATCCAAGAATCCGTGAGACCATATGAACCGGATAAAACCAAGAGCATATCACCATCACCACTCCCAAAGTCTCCTTCCACTACATTCGCCGTATCTGATGAACCTTCTTTATTTTCAACATTCCTTTTCTTCCTCTCCAGACAATTCAGTTTTATGTGCCCATTTTTCCCACATTTAAAACATCAAACGTCATTCCTCTTCTTGGAATTAGACCGAGCCTTATTGTTACTCGGTCCACTCCGAAACTTGCTACTCCCATGATCCTGATTACCTTTCACCACAAGCCCTTCACCTTGAGAATTCACATCACTGACCTTCTTCCTCTGATGGAAACTCAACGAGGCACTCGTGATATCCTCCAACTCTAGAGTTTCTTTCCCTCACGTCAAAGTTGTAACCAGATTCTCATATGTAGGAAACTTAGGTAGGGAATTCAGCAGCATCAACACCTTGTCTTCGTCCTCGAACTTTACATCAACCAGCTTCAGATCACTGATGATCTGATTGAATACATTGATGTATTGACTTAGATTTGAACCCTATGCCATCTTAAGCCTATATAATTTTTGCTTAAGATACAACTTGTTCGTCGATGACTTGGACATGTACCATCTCTCTAGTTTCAGCCAAATTGCAGCCAGCGATTCCTCATCCATGACGTGATACATTACATTATCGGCCATACAAAGCCAGATAGTAACCACAACCTTCGCTTCCAACTCCTTCCAACTTATGTCATCCATGCCTTCCAACTTTTTTTCGTATAGTGTCTTCACCATACCTTACTGCACCAACATGTCCTTAACCCTCTTCTGCCAAAGTTTAAAATTTCTTGTTCCATCAAACTTAACAATATCGAATTTCACCGAAAAAAATCCCAGCCGTTGCAACCAATAGCTCTGATACCAATTTGTCGTGCAAAGTATACACCAATGCGCAGCGAAAACACAAATTGAATCGAAACGTGCAATGCAGCAATCAACGATGAACAATACGAAAACAATCAATCACAAAGAGAATAAAGAAAAGCAAGAAAACACACAACACAATAATTAACATGGTTTGGCAATGTGCCTATGTCCATGGGAGCAAGCGACTATTTTTTACTATCATATCAATTAAGGGTTACAAAATAATGCTTATATGCTAAGCCTATGCGTATAGAAGGTTTAGAAATTATTTAAAGTACTCCTGTAATTATCCCTGGAGGAAAATCCTCCAAAAACCCCAATCTACCAATCTTTTCTATTCAAATCTCGTAAACAGCACCGAACAATACCATCAAAGGTTTAATGCATAGATTAAAGGAACTTGACTGAAACCATTGACCAAACTGTCGACGATTTCTTCCTGCAGCTCAACTACCTTGCTTCACCATGCTTTCCCCTGAGCACGTATTCCACTTAATATGAGTCACATACTTCAACAATAGTGAAGTGGAGAAGCCCTCGTCCGTGATCGCACTCACCATTTTTAAGGTTGTGCAAGGAAGAAATGGGGAGGGAAACCACATCTTACTAGTTGGTTAGTGCATTCTATATGGTGGACAATTTCACAATTTTTTGATTTTCTAAATATACTGTCACATACTCAATCTAACCCTTTTTTCCTTTCTATTTCATTTTTATTGTTCTTGGGTTGCACCCACTCACTATCGCACTATTAATGGATGCATGCTTTACTCTTAGTTTATAAATTTATAATAAGTATATTAACTAAAGTCAAGTACGATATTTATTGGATGTACAACATACAATTATTAAATCATGTATTACTCTTGGTTCATAAATTTTTAATAAGTATATTAACTAAAGTCAAGTACCATATTTATTGAATGTACAAGATACAATTATCAAAATCATGTATTTTTTAAATCCATATATAATACATATAGTCTAGAGACAAGATACATTGTTGGAAGAAAACTCATTAATCAAAATCATGAATCTCATCGATTAATATATCATTGAAAGTAATATATGAAATAAATCAAGGATAGTTATTTGAATATAAGAGGTACATGCGTGGAGTCTTAAAGATCACATATAAAGGGATGAGCACTATTTTGCGAGGATTGAGTTACTAGGTACCTATATAAAGGACTCTTGGTCTCTTTCTTTTTTTTTTTTTTTACCAAATATGTAGAGACCCGGAAAATTAAATTAATAAAAGTAATAAAAGAAAGAGAGAGGAAAAGAAAAGAAATGAAAGAGAAGGAAAAAGGAAAAGACAACAACAGGGATTTGTCGACGAACTCAGGGCCTTCATCGACGATTGTTCCGTAGGTTTCATTGACAAAGTACACGTATCTCGTCGACGAGAAGATACCGAGAGTTTGGGAGAAATTCAGGAAATTCAAGTTCGTCGACAAATCGGCCTCCTCGTCAACGAAGTGCCTACATGGGTTCGTCGACGAATTACTTGAACTCGTCGACAAAGGTTAGCCTATAAATGGTGAAACTCTCATTTTTAGTGCCATTTTCTCTCTCCTCTCACTCTCTCTCTAAACCTACGATTTTCCCTCTCTCTTTCTCTCTCTCTCTCTCTTCAATTCTGGTTCCGTTAAAGCCCGAATTGACGATCAAGAACTACTACGAGATTCCTGGGAAGATTCTCTGCAACTTAGATGGAGCATAGTTTCAATTTGGAATTCTAGGGCACCATCCCAAAACCAGGGTAAGTGGAGTATTTTAGAGTATATAGAGCTTAGAGAATATTAAATGTCAATATTGTAGAGGTTGCGTTGAATAACTTGGGAAAAATGTGATTTTTAGGATTTTGAGTTACGAACGCCGATGAGCGTATGTTTTAGGGTGTTAGTGGATCTCTCAATAAGTCAAGTAAGGGGAATAAATTATAGCAATATTTTCTGAAAATTATTGATTGAGAAATATGAGAAATGGAAATATAATATTTTACTTGAAATGTATTATGATATGAATATCAAATGAAAATTGTGTGGCATATGATTTATACTGAAATGTATCTGAAATGGAGTTAAATGATTTACATAAAAAACAATGAAGTTATGAAATGTGTATTGAGATATGAGATTTGAAATGTGGAAATGGTGAAAAGTGATTTGTACTGAAAAGTATCTTCTAAGAAATGAAGAAATATGAAATATGGAAATATTTTATTAAGAAATGTGAATAATGTGAAATGAGATATTTATATGTTAGTATGAGATGAAATGAGTATTGAATTGATGAAATATCACTGAAATGATGAAATGAGTTGTGGATATCGAAAATGTGAACATTACAATGTTAATGCTACAATGAAAATGATGAAATGTGAATACTGATATGTGAATATGAAAATGTGAATATTACAATATGAATTTTGTAATATGGGTGTTGAAATGTGAATATTGCAACATGAAGACTGCAATATGAATGTGAAAGGAGAATACTGGAAATGTGAAAATTTGCATTGTGAAATACTGCAATTATGAAATATCAAAATGTGAAAATGGGAACCCTGATGGATGGATGTGTTGTTGAAATGAGCACGATACCGTTGCTAGTGGCAATTAAGTGCAACCACACGGGCTCGTGGAGCGTGTGGCGTGACAATTCGAATGAGCCAATGAAAAGGGTAGTTTTGCCCCTTAAGTTCGGATCAGGGTATATGACAAGTCATTCATATTACAGACGAGTATATGGTATGACTATTTTGATCTAACTAGGTAGGCCAACCGCGATTAGGTCCAGCCTTCGGGCCGCACAACCTCAACCATGGGGAGAAGCATGGCGTAGAGTATGGAGAGCAACCTCGACCATGGGGTGAAGCATGGCGTGAAAAATATCCTCAGGGCAGCCATGAGTTACAGATGTGAATGTATTGGTTACTGAGAACACTCATAAGCTAGAAATGAAATGGAAATGAAATAGAATGGAAATGGAAATGAAAATGAGAATGGAAATGAGCAATGAAATAACGTGAATTAATAATATAAATAATGAAAGTGAAGTAAAACACTCCACCTGAAGGCTTACTGAGTGAGGTGAGTGCCCTGATAAGTATCAGTCGTAGCTGAACTCGAGTTAATCAAGTAAGATTACAAACGATATCAGAGCATAAAGGAGCTACATGTATGGGCGTATAATCTCCCCTATTCTCGGGAACTTCGATGGTAAACATGAGTTGCGTGTGAATGGATTTGGAAATGGAATAAAAACTTATGAAAGCTTGTGCTTTATATTTATATGATTATGAGTAGAAATGGTATATTTTCTCAAAAGATATTATCACTAAAATGAATATATGTTATGATATAATAAAACTCATACTGTCACAAACTATAAATAATTTATTCCGTCTTACTGAGATGTGTCCCACCCAATTATTTAAATAATTCAGGAAATCGAGATAGACCAAGTGATGGAACTCCAAGATAGAGGGGAGCTAATACCCTAAGTAGACAGGGTGAGTGTTATGAGCTAGGAATGGAGGATTTCCCTAGAGTATTTTGTATTTCTTTTTAGGAATGTGTTAAACATGTATATATGGATGAATTAATACTCTGGTATATGTATTCGTTGTGGTATGTATATATATATATTGACTTCCACTGTTAGATTTGTATATATGATAATGGTTGTGTACCCAGTACCCACTTTGGGTTGGATTATGTTTAAATGACATCAAAGGTGTTAACGTGGCCGATGTATGATATGTGATTTGAATATTTGATATTTAAATGAAAAAAAAAATGATATGAAAATCGAGACATCACAAAATAACCAAGTTTGATAAAATTTTATCATTAAAGTTAAATATAAGAGTAAGTCGAAGGAAAAAAAATATCCAATTATTTTTGTATATTCAAGGTCTAACCAAAAATGAGAAGGAAAAGAAACATGGATATTTGTGTTAAAGCTTATAATGTCTTGGTTAAAATGGTACAAGATATTGTTTATATCGAATATTGGTCATTGATGGCTCACAAAATAAGCAAAGGTCCTTAGTCACGTCATGAGTAAAACCTTTAGCTTAAGCCCAATAGTAAAGACAATTTTGTAAACCATAAAACAAGTAAAATATGATATAAAATAATTCATGTACCTTTTGCTATTATAACTTAGATTTTATGAGTTTTGATACATATACCTAAGTCCTTACTTCTATCCTTCCATTAAGTCTCGAATATTCAAAAATTATTTGATCTTATCTCTACTTGCTCACTCTAATGTCTAGTTTAGATTGATTTAGTGATTAGAGAAACCAAGAGAACTTTACATAGATGCCTAAGTGACTAAATTCATGGCAAAGTAATACTCATAAATAAGTGCATAACATTTCCCTTCCTTAAAAATGAATTAACACTTACATTCAAATAACCATCTATTTATATGATGTATCATCCTTAATGATATGCTAATTAATGATGCACGTGACTTTGATCAATAAGCACTTTGCTTAATTACAAGAATATTATTATAAGTTTTCCTTAGGACAAAAGACACAAACCTCCTTCGATGTTTGAGAAAAGAACTAACACTTTTCCTAAGGTTTCAAAATTCTCAAAAACCTCTGAAATTTCAAGAATTTTGATGATCTTTTCTGAGATTTCTCAAAAAGATACAAACATTCCCTTATATTCTATAAAAAGACAAGTCTTTTAAAGAAAAATTTGTATCTTTTTGACAAATCTCATGAGAGTTATGTAATCTTTTTGAAATCTCAGAAAAAGTCAATGCGATTTTTAAACTTCAAGAGAGTTTTCAATTTTTTTGTCAAGTCTCAGGAAAGATTAGTATCTTTTATCTTTTCTTTACAAATGATGTTGCATCTGGAAATTAGTTGAGCTATTTATACTCAATAAATTCAAATAAATAAAATTTTTTTTCATTTCTAGAGTAATCCATATATAACCTCCCATCATCATTCCTGTGGTTTTTGGTAAATCATGATAATAAATATGTACGTACAGTGAAGTCAGGATGTATTTGCTTGACCTAGAATTAAACGCAATAACCGTCTCACGCAGGAAAAAGAAAAATGGAGATGAGATTAACGTGAACAGGCCATCGGCGCCACCTAACAACACTAATGATATACCCAAATGATGGATACCCCCCACCCCTCCCTGTTACGTCCATTTCCCACATCACCCCCTTCTCTCCATCTCTTTCCAAATTTTGAATCCCATTGAATGCTCTCTCTCTCTCTCTCTGAAAATATAACAACAATACACCGCACCACGCAACGCATCCGGAACCTTTCTACTTGAATTTGGAGAAAGAACAACCCAACCCAACCAGCTTTGACTTTTCATGCTCTTAAGGGGTTTAATATATACTTAAATATTGCAGGGGGGTTTACTAACTCTACTGTCATGTGGTGCAACGTTGGCTGCTGGTTTGTCGTCTCTTTCTACTTACTCTCACACTCAGTGTCTCGCCTTTTTGCGTATTGCTGAAATGATCCATATCTGCAAATCCAAAAAACATTACGTCGAGTTAAGAGTCTTGGCGAACTTCGGCGCCATGCGTTGCGAACAGAGTTAAATTAAATAAACTAACGGCATAAAAAGTGTGTAGCACTTGCTGAGTCTTTTTATCAACTTCCGAGGTGATGGCAGGGACGTGCTTTCTCCTGTAAATTTATGGACACAGGGAACCAGAAGAGGAGAACTAGAAGTTGGCGCAGCTGGTTTAAGCAAAAGCACAAGAGCAGGGAAGGCTCTTCTCATTTTACAGATTTTTCAGGTGGTTAATTCCTCAATCCCTATTCTCTTCCCCCGGCCTCCTTCTGCCTACGGTTTTCCGTGATGTATATATACATATATCCAAAGTCTCAGTATTGGATTCTTCTTTTAATTTTTGGGTGCAGATGAAGGCTATGGCAGTTCAGATGATGGTTTGGTTACGTCGATAGGAATGGAATCATGCATTTCAACTAATGAGTTAAGGTGAGGTTTATGCGCCTTCTTTTTTTTCTTCATGGAAATATTAATGGGCCATGAAATATGAGAAAGAGATCCTAGCTTCATCTGGTTTTGAGAAGCTCATAACTGCTAATCTTTGTTTGTCAAGAGTCTTTGTGGGTTCTTGGAATGTTGCTGGAAGATCTCCTGTGGGGAGCTTGGCTGTGGATTTGGACGACTGGTTAAATCTCAAGGATGCTGCCGATATTTATGTTCTTGGGTATGTCATTTTTTCTAACTGTTCTAACGCAGGATGGATCAATCTTAGACGTGGCTTAATAGCAAAAACTTTCCTGTCTTTCAGATTTCAGGAAATTGTCCCTTTAAAGATCCGGACAATAATTGGAGTAGAAGACTCAACTCCGGTGACAGAATGGAATACGCTTATTGGAAAAACTCTTAACAACAAATATGGTTGCCCGTGGTTAACACCCAGATTGAATACAATTCCAAGTCAGAGTTACTACTATGCGAAGGGAATTCCCGACCCTCAAAGAAGGTTCAGTGTTAGCAGTGAGACTCCCTTCAGGGAGTGGCGAAAGGTCGAACATGGCAAACGAAATGATGGTTGGAGCAAGTACAAGCTAATGGCAAGCAAGAAGATGGTTGGAGTCTTCATTAGTGTTTGGATGAAGAAGGAGCTAACCAAGAAATACCGGATTTCAAATGTAAAGGTTTGTTCAGTGGCTTGTGGTATTATGGGATACCTAGGAAACAAAGGATCAGTTTCAGTAAGCATGTCAATTGAAGGAACTAGTTTTTGCTTCATTGCCGCCCACTTGGCTTCTGGTGAGAAGAAAGGAGATGAAAGGCGAAGAAATTACCAAGTCTTGGAGACTTTTCGGCGAACGACTTTCTCCCGACAACGGTCTCGTCCTCTCACCATGTTAGGACACGAGTAAGTTATCCTTCCCCAAAGACCAATAAATAATTAACCATAAAAAAAAAAGAGAGGAAAGTGACTGAACGCCATCTTAGACTAGATTTTAAATCTCTCCATGTTGATTCCCAATCAATTGAGCCTAGGACCAAGCAAGGTACCGAAGTTTGACAAGACTCTGCAATATACAGTCATGTCAAATGTTTGGACAGAAGTAGTTCTAGCTACAACAACAACCTTACCAAAATGAAAGAAAATTTTAACTGCCAATTTATGAAATAAATGCACCTGATAAAAATTCCAAATTAACTATTGACGCCAAATTTCTGAGAATGATAAGAATCCAACAATCGACATCAGGTTCCTGTTTCAAATTCCAAACAAAAGCTGAATTCCATATTACCTGTTAAATCGGAACTGATAAGGGATCAGGTTCAGGGAGTGGGGAATAACCTTAATTTGAATGCATTGGAGAAGGAAAATATGAGGTTTCAGATTCAAGTGACCTTTATTTGTTGTGGAGCAGTCGGATATTCTGGTTTGGCGATCTCAATTACAGGTTATACTTGGAAGACAGTTTAGCTAGACAGCTGGTAAAAAAGCAAGACTGGAGAGCATTGCAAGAGTTTGACCAGCTTCGAAGGGAGCTAGAAGATGGTGGAGTATTCCAAGGTTGGAAAGAGGGAAACATAGAATTTGCCCCTACCTACAAGTACTCTTCATCCAATTTCAATCGGTATTCAGGTGGCCTTCCAAGCAGATCAGGAGAAAAACAAAGGACTCCAGCATGGTACATTTGTCAACAATAGTTTTGGCTTTCTGATACTTCTTACTGTCTTAGGTATGGCCTCTTGGGCCAAGAGTTAAACATAAAATTAGCTGTGTTCAAAATGCTAGCAAAACTAAGACTTTCTATGAAAAATACTTGATATGGTGCCAGGTGTGATAGAATTCTATGGTATGGAAAAGGAGTAGAGCAACTTTCTTATTTTCGCAGTGAGAGTAGGTTCTCCGATCATCGGCCCGTTTCTGCTCTCTTCTCTACCCAGATTGAAATCATGGACCCCAATCGGCAGACTGCTGCACTCCACACAATCCATCCCACAATAACTCCTCCCAACCAAACTGTAAGCTCTCTCCCTTTCAGTGCTCTTTAATACATTCTATTTGTGCTTTCCACCAGAAAATTACATTCCACTCTCATGGGTCCCATTGAATAAATTTCCATGATTACATTAGGAACTTCTTAATGGGATAGTCTGGTTAATAGCATGATGATGATGATGATGATGCTGATGATTATGATGGTGATTGTGGTGGCAGCAGCAGCATCCAAGCTAGAGAGGGGAAGAGGTCAAATCCATATTGTCATTGAATGTAGAGGATATTGAAGCACCACCAAGGCTTCTGCAAAAACTTTAAATCAAATAGATGATAGGAGATGAATAGTGTATGTTTCCACAGGAAGCTTCATGAAGACATGCTTCTGTCTCCTTGGTTTTTCCTTATTTCTTTGTTATATTATTTTTATTTTTATTTCTTAAAATTTCTTCTTGGGCTTGGGCATGTAAGTTAGATGCCTTACCTGAAATTATCATTCATAATTGAACAGATGTAATTGAATGTATGTAATTGTAAGACACTAAGATATATGTCACCTGAAATCAACTACAATCTTAGCCAACAAAAATGTCAAGTATTACAAGAAAGAACATAAGAGTGAACTTGCTGGTAAATGAAACACAATAAAGGATGCATCTGAATTCTGAAGCGTTAAAAAAAATATACTATGATTAGCATTATTGTCTTACCTTCAGGCACATAATGAGTTGTTTGAACATGCCAAGTCACAATTTTTTTGCACTTGTATGAATCATAAGAAAGATGCATCTGACTGCTCAAGCGTAGAAAAAAAAAAAAAGGTTAATGCACTAAAAGATTAGCATATCTTGTCTCACCTTTAGTTATAAAATGAGCTGTTTGAAAAAGCCAAAGCACAAATTTCTTGCCTGACTTCCTATGAGCCTGCTGCAGCCATGGAACATGAACAGAGAGTCAGAAATGTGGTATTGTGGTACCTCATACTTTACATATTTAAAGATATAGAGAAAAACACTCTGAATGTAGTTATCGCAATTGTATTGCTCACATAGTATCAGCTCCCCTCCTTTTCCAAAAGAATTCCTCCCAAGGCCTCCACATTGTCTAGGTGACAATTGGGACATATACATCCTCTCTGCAGCTCCTCACTGAGTGGAGCACACAGCTTTTCTAGTTCAGCAGTCTGCTTGTTTTCAGTCAAGGATACAAACATTTTCTGATGGTCATGGGTGTTGACTAGGTCACATTGCTAGGGATTTGCATGCAGTAATTTTTTAGATCACAAAATCTAGAATATATAATTCAAACTTGTTTTTCTCGAGCACACATTTACTCTCTTTTTAACTTCTGAGATGACCTGTGGGAAATAAAAGAAACTTCAGAAAATGGTGACATCATCTAATTGTACATTTTTAAAGTATTCTTCCTCTCCGTCTTCCGTGCAACCAGATAGGCATTTATATAATGACAAAAGAGAATTAGTTGCTTTATAAGCTGGACATTTTTCATTATAATTCCCCCTTTGTTTCCCTATTTGGCATAAAGGACACCTTTTTAGTGTGCTAAACTGCTGACCATTCATCAGTAGCACCATAATTAATCTTAATAAGGATATCTTGTTAAGTACTGCAATTCTTTTGTCTCTTTCATAATTGCCTCCATCAAGGACACCTTCCTTTCAGAATCAATCAATACCTGCTTGACCTACAGAAGTCCCAGAGCAACTTCTTTCAGCATATTTTTCCAGGCAAATATATATATATATATATATATATATATATATATATATATACACTTTTAGTTAAAGAAATACGGTGTGAACACTTAAGAATTTAATCAAAGTCTTCAGAACAATCCATTTATCATTGTTTCTGTAGCAGACCATTTCGAACCTGATTGTGAATATTTTGTTCTGCTTGGTATTCTTGTTCCAGCATTTCTGTTTGTGAAATTATACGGGCAAGCTCAGTCTCAAGAGTTCTTGAAGCAGCTTCAATATCTTCCTTATCCACATGTTTGTTCCCTGCTTCTAAAAAAACCACAATGTTTCTTTTAGCTCTAAAAGGGTAAAAACAAAAAACAAAAAAAGGAAAAAAAAAAAAATGCAACAAGTTCATTCTTTTGCCCCCTATGACAAAAATACTTTTGAAATATGATGAGAGGATTAGAGATCCCCCTGCTATGCACGTAAAAAGAACAGAACAATTTCGAAGTTGAAAAGATTTGCTAGTGGGTTTTTTGTTGCCTAAATACATATTTATTTCCAAAATAAAATGTCCTCTCAAGCTCTGTTAGCTTGATAGAGATAAAGCTAAGCACATGTAATCCAACAAATTTCATCATAAACTTCAGTCACCCTAAAACTGGAACTACATTTTAAAAATTTAGTAATGTTTAAAACAAAATAATCAATGTGATTACATAGGCTCTTAAGCTTGACTTGTTGGGCTTTTGTGGAGCCTAGTTATGTTAAATTTGAATGATGACCCGACCTTTATTTAATGAGAGATTTCTATCCTAAGGCTTAGTCCATGGAGCGAAGGCTTGGGCCGTGGGGGCCCCCGAGAAAATTTTTTGGGCTCATTCGGAACGGAACCCTATGCGCAACATATAAAATGATTGCTTTTGGGTGATTAGGGTGTGTGATCAAACTTCGCAAGAGAGCGAGAGGGAGAGTATTGTACCGCTGCACTCTTTGTAATATTTCTCCCTGATAATAGTGAAATCCCTGCAACTCCGTGGACGTAGGCAAAATTGTCGAATCACGTAAATACTGTCTTGTGCGTGTGATTCATTTTTCTTTGGCGTGTATTCTTTCTCTATTTTGTTTCTCACATGTTTCAGAATTTGTTTTTAATTCCCAACATGACTGAGTTTAAACCCTGTAACCTTAAATATAGGATAAGTTCGCGACTATTACATCAGTTTGAATTTTGAAATGATTTAATTAGACTATCTAATTTTTTTCTAAAAGACATCAGATTACAAGTCCACTTTAAAGGAAATAAACTAAGAGATCAATTACATGAATTGAATTTTCAAGGATCAGCACCAACATATCAGTTTTATACAGCCAAATTTCATGCGTTCACAAAAGCCTTGCAGGTTGAAGTCATATGTCATAATAATACCTGGTTAAGACATCTACACAATCTAAAGCCCAAATGTGGTATCAATTATTGATTCCTTCAAACTCCAATGGTCCAATTTTAGCTTTTGAACACAGGTATATCGCAGCCTTTCCAACTGTAAACACTAGGGCTTTCATATTATACGAAGCATCTAAAAGACAAACTGTTGACTGGTCAGATCACCACTTTACCTAAAAGCTTAAGCTATTAGGTTGTGGGCCAACAATGTATATCAAGCTTTAACACTCCCCTGCACGTGCAACCCGATAGCACGTGGAGAGATAAACACATGATAAATAGCACCCATAATAAGGAATGCAATATTTTCTTTTTAAATTGCGGGCAACAAGACTAAAACCCAGTATCTCTTGGTAACCAGCTCTGATACCATGTAAGCAAAATTATATATGAATAATTCTGTAATTCACATATGTACATCCCAATCTTTTATAATACGATCAACTAATCTAAATAAGGAAATAATCTCCCTACAGAATAAAATACAATAAAATAAAATCTCCTACGTTTATCCACCTTCCTAATTTATTCATTATTCACAAAGGAAAGTACTTGACTCGGCATTCGATCAATAAGATGGTAGCTGTTAAGATGGCATCTCCCCAAAAATAGTTTTTCATATTTGTAGTGAACATCAAAGCCCGAGCTACTTCAAGTATATGTCTATTTTTTTGTTCGGCAACCCCATTTTGTTGCGGGGTGTCCACACAAGAACTCTGATGAATAATCTCATTTTCTTAAAGATAAGTTCCCAGAATTTCATTAAAATATTCCGTACCATTATCAGTGCGTAAAATTTGAATTTGAGTCTAGAATTGTGTTTGAACCATGGAATAAAAATTGAAAAAAATGGAGCGGACTTCTGTTTTATCTTTCAACAAGTAAACCCAATAAAGACGAGTATGGTCATCAATAAAAATAACAAACCATTTTGTATGGGTGCAATTGGGGGATCTTGAGGGTCCCCACAAATCACTGTGAATCATAGTAAACGGGCAGGATGGTTTGTATATGGATGATGGGAAAGAGGCACGCCGGTGTTTTGCAAGCTCACACTCTTCACATTGAAACTCAAAAGACTTTTTATTTGAACATATAGATGGAAACAAACGTTTTAAATATTGAAAATTTGGGTGACCCATCCTAGAATGCCATAACAAAAGTTCATTCTCTCTAGAGATAGATACAAAATCACAAATTGCAGTATTATATTGTTTACTCAAGCTTGCCTCCTCAAAGTAGTAGAGTCCTTCATACACCTTAGCAGTGCCAATCGTCTTCCCCGATGACAGGTCCTGAAAAATACAATAAGATAAAACAAATTTAGCAGAGCAATTGGAGTCTTTCGTTAATTGGCTGATAAATAACAAATTACAAGATAACTTGGGAACATTGAGGACAAATTTTAAAGTTATAAAGTTAGATATGCGAATACTTCCTTTACCGGCAACTGGTCAAAGAGAACCATCTGCAATTTTGACTCTCAGATTTCTAGCATATAGTGAATAGGATGAAAACAATTGATAAGAACCAGTCATATGATCAGATGCACCCGAGTCAATTATCCATGGTGATTTGTAACAGGATATAGTATTTAAGGCTGACAAATAATTACCTCGGTGAGCCAAAGAACCAGTGGAAGATTGACCCGATGTTTGAATTGAGGAAATCATTTTATACAACTGATCCAACTGCTTAGGGTTTTTCACCTTGTGGTTTTTCAGTTGAACAATCAGTAGTAGCCTGATACTAACGATTTTTTTAATATTGTCTCGGCTTCCAATCTGCGGGTTTTCCATGAATCTCCCAGCAGTTGTCTTTTGAATGTCCTAACTTTCGACAATGTTCACACCAATTTTTTCCTTTTTGTGGCCTTTGTCTAGAACCGGAGCCTGAGCCTGCAAGATGTTTTGACATTGGGTCCAAAACTTCAAGCCCCATGTCTTTTCGGGCTAGGGCTGAAATTTCAGGTGCGCTGTGAGTCTTCAACATCACCTTGCGGCAACTCTCCTCACGCCGCATCACTACGAAGACCTCCTAAGCCAAAGGTAGGGAACATCGGCCAAGGATCCTCCCTCGTACATCATCCAGGTCACGATTGAGACCTGCCAAAAACTCGAACACCCTCTCATTCTCAAGGCGTTGCTTGTACCGTATGCTGTCGCCGGAGCACTCACACTTCATCAACGCTGAGGTCAAACTCCTGCCAGAGGGTGGTCATCTCCATGAAGTACTCGATGACCTCCCTTTCTCCTTGCCTCAGCTGCCACAATTGGGTCTTAATCTCAACGATTTGAGAGTAACTTTCAGCATCAGAGTATGTCTCGCGACCTACGCCCCAGACATCCTTCGCCGTTGGAAGGAACAAGTATATCTTGCCGATTGAGGGCTTCATCGAATTTATGAGCCACGTCGTCACCATGGAATTCTCGGCTTTCCATTTTCGTAGAGCTGCAATGACGGTTGTGGCGGGCTTCTTCCATTCGCCGGTAAGGTATCCTAACCTCCCTTTTCCTTCAATCACTAGTTTAATGGACTGAGCCCATTCACGGAAATTTTTCCATTCAATTTCTCCACTGAGAGTGGAAAGGCCGTGTTGTCTAGCCCCTGCAAACTCACGGTTGAGATGATGTCAGAGTTGCCGTCGAGAGTTTTAGAGGAACTCAACCCTCTGCTGTTGACGGCGTCGTTTGCCATAGTTAGCTAAGGTTTAGAAACCTTAGCTCTGACACCATGTTAGATCACCACTTTACCTAAAAGCTTAAGCTATTAAGTTGTGGGCCAACAATGTATATCAAGCTTTAACATGACTACAAATGAAAATTTCAGTCATACATGAACAGGCATGCATACTGACAAACATGTGTATGCACATATGTATATAAATGCAGATCCATGAACTTGTAACACAATTCAAAAAGTGATTCGGAAGGGGGTTTGGGAATCTTAAAGAGAAGATGCCACACAAGTAGTTATGTGTGAACAATTTCTTTATTGAAAAATTGGTTGAGAACTAGTGCAGCTAGAAACTTGTAAGCACATGCACAGAATGCACAGACATGAATCTGTGCTCGCGCACACACACACACACACACTCACAGCTGCTTTCAATATGGTTTGATTGGTGGAGTTCTTAGTTTGGTTCTGCATTCTCATAAGCAATAAACAGAAATCAGAAATCATATTTTATATAGACTGTATTTTTGTAATTATGATGTTTCTAGTCTGGATTAAATACATAAAGCTATCATCAATGCATTATGCTGACTAATGTTCTAAAAGGCGCTTGTGCAGCAAAACCAGCAAAACAGTCTAGACTTGCACTTGCATATAGGGTCTCATTTACTATGCATGACCCAAATTAATATCTCTTGACAATCGCTAAATCAAAAACATGATTCATATCCACAAGCACCTTTTTTTCTGGGGGGGTGCAGGGGGGAGGAGGGATCAGTTACCTGAAGAAGTTTCTACACACTGCTCCAGATTAAACATACAAGCAGCTTTCTCTTGGAGTTTCCTGCATTAAGAAGTTAATAATGAACAATTAATGTTCCCACTTCCCAGGTGTAGATTGCTGACATAAGAATTCAACATTTTAAGTTTTTACTACAAGACATACACCAACAGCATAAACATTCTCTAACCAGGCAAGAAAAAGTAATCTTTCATAATCTTCAGAGACTGGACCATCGATCAACATTTTGGAAGGATACATTCAGCATTTTGTACATGTTGCTCAATGTTTGAAAAGGATTACTAGGTTTCTAAGAGATAATAAGTAAAGGGACCTATTGCTTGATTGATACACTGAACTATTTTCATAGGGTGTCGTCATCTGGGGTTTGAATGGGTGGTGTATTATTCAGGGAGAGGCAATTGAACTATTACACATGTTGCTACAGAAAGTTTAAGAAGATGATTTCTTATTTTCCCAGGGTGCAAAGACAGCACAATCAAACCATGTAAATCTTCTTAGTCTCATGCTCTTAAGTGTTATGTTTGCTGCTCTAATAATCTGGTCCGGAGGACTTGGTGTAGAATATAGCTTTTGTTTTAGCAGGTAAATCCAAGTCTAACCGGTTCATCACATCCGTTCTAGTATGGTCAACTCAGTCATCCCTTATGGGATTAGAAAGTCCACTGGATAATCAAGAGGCCTTGTCTAAGTAAATGGTTAGAATCTCAATAAAGCATTAGGAGAAAGCACCCTTTAATTAGAGAGAATTTACAGAGAGAGATGTGAAAGACAAATCAGCTGTGAGACCAAAGATTGAGGAAAATAAACCAACAAGAAGGCGGGAAAAACCAGATGGGAGCAGCTTTTAGCAAGGGGGACAGAACCATGACAGAGAAGAAAAGGAAAATTAGAAATATTGACAAAAAAACAGCCAGTGTTGCAACTGAGGGATGAGAGGCCATTTGCATGGAACTGTTGCAAACGACCAGCAGGGAATGCCAGAACCTCTAGCCAGAACAATAATGCAAATGAACACAAATGTGACTTTGAAGCTTCTTTTGCAGCAGAAGGGCCTATTGCAAGTGGAGAATGGACCATCAATTAACAAACAGCTAATGCAATGGTTGAAGAATATGTACCTTCCTGTTTCACCAAACAAGAAGAGGAACCGGCACACTTTATGGAGACTGGTAAACTAATTATTTATAATAATATAATGATAATTGAATGGTTGATTCTGGGTTCTCCAAAGACATGATTGGAGATAAAAAAAAGTTGCTAAGCATGTTCAGGTGGAGGGAGGATGGCCTGTAGTCACCACCAAAAAACACCAGGCTTCAATCACTTATATTGGCAAGGGAGTGATAGTGCTGAAATTTAGCCTACCGCAGGTGTAGAATGTATTCCTTGTACCAAGAATGAAGAAAATTCTGTTCTCATTTGTCAGTGTTCAACTTATAGCTTCCGGGAATTGCGACGTATTATGCCCTATGATGTTATGCTGTACCGTCGTTTCAATCCTGTGGATGCGCCGATAATGGAAGGGTGCTGGCTAGAGTGTGTCAATGTGATTGTCAGCAGAAGCAGAATTCAAGACAGCTCACTTGTGAGCATGTGAATCTCAGGCATGTCAACTACCGCAATCTTGAAGAAAATGATGAAATCAACAAAAAAAGGCTTCCTCAATTAGATATAATGATGAAGAAGTCAATGTGGAAAGGTCTACTCAACTAGATAACCAAGAAGTTAGAAGACATTGTGTGCGCTGATGTCAGTACGGGAACATGAATTTACTGCTATACGAGGAATCAAACTTTGGAGCTGAGACCACTTGAGCTAATTTATTCAAACATATTTGGACACGTGACCATCTATCAGCAGCTTTTGGTACATGGCAAACCCTCAACGATTACTTCTCCGCCTGGTTTTAAAACCCAGACTGACCAGTCCAACTGGGTTCAACCAGAACAGGTACCAGTCCAGTCCAATTAACACTCAGAAACTGGATTTACACTGAACTGTCGTTGACCTAGGTGAACTGGTCAGAACCAGCCAAAACCAACCTGGTCTGGGGTCACAGGAAGGCCAACCAACTGCCTTAACACAAAAAACAAATGTGCAAACGTCAAATACGTTCACTTCTTGACTTGCTACCTAACCTACAAGTATCGATTTACCGAGTAAATAATAACTATATGTAATAAAATAATGCACCTAGTCACCTGCTTTGGTAAGTTTTAAATTGAGAATTATACTCTCTTTTTTTGCCTTCAATATTTGCTTGAGTCCTAATAATAAATTAACCGTGGTTTTAAAGATTTTTTTAAATGAATCATACTGTTCCCTCTGGCTTTCACTATTTGTTTAAGTCCTAATAATAATGATAACAATAATACTAATAATAATAATAATTATTATTATTATTATTTTTATTATTATTATTATTTAAAAGAATCTTTTAGAAAAATAGAAAACATACAAATTTTATCTAAATTGTGACTAGTGATTATTTTTTATTATAACTAGCTAACTAAGAGGTGGACAAGGTGATTATGACTGACATCTTTGAATATTAACTTAAATTGGTACAATAATATTATCATCGTAATATATACTGACATTACTGCTCTGACCACTTGTTTTTGACTGATCTAGTGGCCTCAAGGGATTGGTCAGGGTCCTGGTTCTTAAAAGTTCCTTCTCCAAGTGTATTTGGGTTGATTTAATGGAAGAAACATTAGAAGCATTAAACAAGTTTAAGCAGTCCACAAAAAATGAGAAGGAAAATACACTGTCTAGGCACAAATAATGGGGGAGAGTGTACATTAAATGAGATCGTGGACATTTGAAGGAATGCAAAATACATCAATAACTGAGTTGTCAAGGCACTTTGAAAAAGAATGCAGCAGCGGAAAGGAAGAATAAACCTTGCAAAGCAGTAATATGCAAAAGTATGCTATGCCAAGAACTCTGGGCCAAGTACATGAAGATAATAATATACTTGACCAAGAGGCTACCTTAAGGCAGGGGGCTCAACTAGAACGTCAAATCCATGGGTGAGTCACTTTAAAGCAGTTGGTAGTGTATAAAACAGATTGTGCCTGATCATCAATGTAGCAAGTTCGACAGAAGGCAGTCTCTTACATATTTGAACATGTTTGACAATAAAAAAAAAGGATGAAAATGCGCCTGTTCAGTTTTCATTTGATATAAAAAATGACAGCTTACTTTTCACTTTTCCAAGATTTGGATTAAAAAGGTAGAAAATACAGGTTTTGTTTAGTTGTCGTGAGAAACAATTTTCGATTTCCATTTCTAGGTTTCCAACTAATTACAACAATGACACCCTACTTTTCAATTTTCCAAAAATTATATAAGAAATCAGAAATATAGAAAACAATAAAAAGATACTTCCCCAAATTTCCTATACAAATTTTGAAGATCGGAAAACCACGTAGCATTTTTTTTTTTTTTTTTTTTGTAATTTTCGAAAATTTGAAATGGAAAATAGAACTATTTTACGCAAGTAAATAGTGCCAAAACTTTTTATTATTTTTCATTTTTTTATACAAAATGTTGCAAAACTGAAGAATAAGCAGGAGTTTTCTATAATTCTTTGAAAAGCTAAAACTGTTTTCCACAATTGGCTGGTGCTGTACTTCTAGGAACATGGTGTTTCATGTGGCATTGTCACGGTGGTCAACAAAAGAAATTCAGGAGAAGTAGCTGAAGAAAAATGGAGGAGCCGACTCGATTGACACCTATGCCATGAGAACTAAGGAAAAGAACTTTTAGAAATAAGGATAAAGGAGAATCCAGTGCCAATTCATGAAAAAAGAGAAGCCCATGGCAATTAGGAGTGCATCACAAGACTACAGAAGAAGAAGAAAGGAATTTAACTACATGAGGTTTTAGAAAAAGAAATTCCTCATCTACCACTTCGCAGGTCAAATAGACGATGAAAACCAAATCCAATGAATGCAAACTAAAGAAGTACTTCAAAGACTAAAAGCAGGCACCAAGAGTGTGGTATCATAAGATAGCATACACTTAGTACAGAGTAGCTACTCAGTATCGCCGGCAGATTCAAGTTTGTTCATGAAGGCACATAAAGGCTGGTAATAGTGCTTGTCCATGTTGATCATATGATCATCACCAAAGACTGATGAAAAGGAGGTTAATCTCTCTGTATGCTTCCAAATAAAAAGCTTGGAGAGCTAAAGCAATTTCTTTGTCTTGAGCTAAAGCATATCATTGAAGAAACATTTTTGTGCCAATAAAAGTATGCAAAAGTTCTTCTGCAAAAGCATCAGATGCACAAAGACACTGTCCACCCCGAAGAAAATTAATGCAGGCTTTGCTATCTAAGGGAAAGGACTTAGATGATGGAACAATGTACAAGCAGACGATAGGTGCCTTGATCTACCATGACATGGTCAGAGATATCATTTGTTTTTTATTTGAACAGTTTATGCAGAACCAATGAGGACTCACCTGGAAGCAATGTGACAAATTATGAGGAACTTGAAAGGAATTTCTACTTTATAATCTTATATGAGAAAAAGGGAATGTATGAAGTGGTCCATGCATGACTTGAATGAGCTTATTAGGATGTGGGATCTTCCATGGCACCCTTCTTAGATTAGAGGGAAGATTGGTGTCTTATCATCATGGATCGGGTGATATTTTCCAACTTTTGAATAAAAAACAAACCCTCTCAGTAACACAGATCCATGCTCCAATTCCATGCTTAAACCAGCTAAAAAAGGAGAGCACACCCTCACTTAGCTTCTATGGTAAATCGGTCCCTATGTTCTCTGCATCTACATGTATATACTGAAACTCTATGTCAATCCTTTTCCTGTCAACGAGCAAACTTTGTTTGGATGTCGAGGCACAAAGAAAAAGGTTTTTCTTCCTTAGCTTAATACAGAGTATGAAGTGTCTTCACCGATCAGTTGATTATTCAGCACACACACTGACAGTTTATCAACTACGTACTTGGCAGAGAACCAGGTATTCCACACGTGGTGTATTATCACTATTATGGAAACAAGATGGAGAAAATGACACCAAATAACAGTTCCTGATCAATTCACTATAGGACTCAGCAATGTCAAGTTCAAAAGTTTAGAAGATAATGATTACTGATTGACGTGGATAGAGAGTAGTCATTGAGAGGTGTGTTGAAGAAGGCATCCAGTCTCTCTCTCTCTCTAGATTCTTCTCTCTCCCACCTCTCTAGATTTTCCCCTACTCTCTAGAATATTAAGAAATGAAATCTTAATGGTTAAGCAAATCATAGCAGAAAATTGCAACTGTTATCTTGCCACCTTATGCAGAGGCTCCGAAAGAGATGAAGTTAGGTTATAACTGAGGCATAGAAAGTAGCCACAGGCTCCAATGTGCATGCATGAGTGGAGAAGTGAGAGCATCTGAAAGTCAGGTGTTTGCAAGTGAGTGCTATGTTGTGAACGAGCACAAAGTGAGGGCATCTTGTGTGTCTTTAATATTTCATTTTTTAATAAATAAACAAAAAATAAATAAATAAATAAATAAAAGCTATTTGCATAAAGAGGTTCTGCTGCCACTTTTTATTGGGTCTACCCCTTGCAATTCTCAACAAAAACAGGTATAATTCGTAAGAATCCAATCTTTGTTCATCATAAAATCAACTTGCGAGTTCAACCACTTACTCCAATCAACAAATCATGAATTTTTTATGTTCCAAGTGGAAAATAGACGTGTAAATAGATACATGATCTGAATAAATGCTACCGTATCTCCAAGTTGATCTCAAACATTTTGCTGATAAACTCATCTCTGCATCCACATTAAGAAATGATAAATGAAACAATAAAATAATAAGAACTTTCCTGTTTTGACTCTTTGACAAGAAGAGGATTAAATTACACAAATAATTCACAATGTTTGAAAATTCTGTACCTTGTAGCTCCTTCTTCATTCTTTAAATGATCCAAACGTGATTTCACATACAAAAGAATGTGTAACTGAATCAGTGCATGGATTAAGTTGTCATTTGGTTAACATTTTGTAAGTATTTTTCTTGCTACCAAGAGCAAAATCAAGGAAGGTGTCTTTTCCCCTGTTTCTAAAGTATTAATAGCACTTCGAACTGAGAATAAAACCGAAACGAACAATCTCAATCTAGTGAAAAGTCACTAAAATCAAAAGAAAGTATCAGTGCCTAGTAAGTACCTTCAGAGCCTCTACTTTATATCCAACCGTAGATATTTCATCCTGAACCTGAGAAATTCTAGCCTGGAAATATTTTAAACAGAATATGTAACCAAATTCTAAGAAAATTATTTAATAAACAAAAGAAAAATGGAGAGTACTAAACCTCTAGGGTTTGAATCGAAGCATCGTTCAAGGTCAATTCAACTTCGTAGCCTTTAAGCTCCTGCTCCGTAGTTTCTTTTGAGCGTTTCGTATCTTCAAGCTCTGCATTTGCTGCATCTAGCTCAGCCCGTATCTCTTCAATTCGCTTCTTCAGACCAACTACTCTGCGTTCTGCGTAGCTCGCAGAATGTACGGACACGGATTCAAATTTCAACACCACATCGCGAAAGAATTCACACCGCCGTTTGTTTTCGAGAAAATGTAATACTTTAAATTAAGCCAATATTTAGATTCGAAAATATTGTACATCTTTGGAAGCTTGAGAAAACAAAAAAACTTAAGTTTCCTTTGCATTTCCAAACTTTTCTCGACAGAGAAAAATTATGAGAATACTGGAAAAAGAGAAGCGAAAAAGAGATGGAAGGAGATGACCTCCTTGAGACTTTTCAGAAGAGAATTCTCGAATTAGGGTTAGTAGTTGCTTCTGTGATTCGCTTGTGGCCATGGCTTTGAGCCCCTGAGCTTCCGTTTCCCGCCTCTTTTGCTGCCCTGCAAGGGGCGAAAGCTTCAAATCAAATAGAAGAAATACTCCCCCGTTCCTCTCGCGCTCTTAGTTATGATAAATTACATTAGGTCCTTATGTTTTCTAAATTATGTTTTAACCCCTAAATTTTAATTTTAATAGTTTGATTCTTAAGCCATTTCTTTTGACTTGACTTCGTATCACCTCTGTCCTCCACAAGAAAGAAGCGGGGGTGTGAAATTCGAATATGGTTGACGCAAATGGCGAATAAATAAAAATGTATGAATCAAATTTGATCGGTGTATATTGAATGATTCAAATATGATTTTGAAATTTTTTATTTTCCATTAAATATGTTGGTTGGTATATTTCAGGTTTTATCCGATAAATACCTGTCAATCTATTAACAACTAATGTACAATCATAATTGGGTGAAAGACAATGACATTTCCTGAAGTTTGGTAACAAAAAGATAATAACTTTTCTTAAGGTTTCAACAATCTCATAAACCTTCCTTAAAATTTGTGAAAAAAAACATAAATCTCCTCTTGTATTTTACAAAAAATCAAATTTTTAAAGAGAGGTTCGTGTTTTTTTAACAAACATCAAGAGAAGTATGTGATATTTTTGAAATTTTAAGAGAAATTTATGTCATTTTTGACAAATTTGATGGGATATTAGAGAAATATAGTTTTCATTGTAGACAAATATAAACTTTCCATTTTTTCAACTATCTCATGTATATATATACCCTTGTAATTCTTATCATTAGAGTAAATCAATAGAGAGAATAATTCTTCTCCAATTTTAACATGGTATCAGAGTGTTAGGGTTTATTTTAACCTATTTTTCCTTTTCTTTGCTGCTGCCGCTACTCAAGCCCTCCGTCTTTGTTTCCGGCAATAGCAAACTGCAACGATGATTGTCGCCACCCCGAACTCCATTGCCAGTAGCCGATCTGCGAGCTCCTACCTTCGAGTCGTCTTCTCCAGTGAAGTGTGGCAGCAGCGGTCCTCCCTTTCCAACCTTAACAACATCTTCGACACCATTCTCCCACTCAGTTTTCCATATTCTCCAGCGCTGCTTAATTCATCCTCTCTGGCGTTAGTCATCTTCAGTTGTCCCGGTTTCAGCATCAGCAGCGTTCATCTTCTCCAGCACATCTTTGGCGATCGTCCGACTGTCTTTAAATTTATTCTGGCAGCTCTCTACCTTCCACACTTGCATGCACGAAGTCCTCAGTCGCATCTCTGTTTTTCGATCGTCTCTATTTTCCGACTGTCTCTCTCTAGTTTGTTTTTTTTAGCCGTCTTGCAGTCCCGGCTTCTCGTTCTTTTTCTCTCTCTCCGATGATCTCTGCCCCTCTCAACTCTCTAGTGTTCCAACAGCTCTCTGTTGTGCTCAGTGCTTTCGACTAGTACATCTCTAGTTGATTCTCCGGGTGCCTTCTTGATTTACAGGCAGCAACTGTCTCGGCCTCTTCATCTTTTCCGACGCCTCGCATAGCAATAGACGTCGTCTCCTGTTCACTTTTTTTTTGTGCTAACGTATCTCAGACACGCTGAACCTATCATCTTCGACTTCTAAGTTTCCAGCATCTCCGGTATTCATTGGTTCATCATCTCTCAGTCTTTCTGTTGTTTTCAATTCCCAGAGTCGTCTTCATCCTCTACAACCAGCTCCTCTGATCCCATATCAGTTCAGTTCTCTGGAGTCATCATCTCCGGCATTATCTCAATCCGACGAAGTCTCGTCTCAGTTGACTCTCTCAATCTAGCAAAGTAGCAGATTTTCGACCTCTGGCTTTCACTCATCTTTCAGTTACACGTTCTTACAGTGAGTTTTTCAAATCGCAGATTTATTTTTTGGTCGCTGCAAAGATCAGATTTGACCTGCTTCGGTGTTTTGATTCATCTGAACTGATCTTCCGTTATAAAAGCATCTGGTTCTTCAATAATTACAAATACAGTCATAGGTTCTTCAACCTCTTATGAGATTGCTATACCTGGTCTTACCAGTGAACAATACTGTCAACTCTTGGATCTTTTATCGCCCTTGAACACTAACTCTACCAATTTTGCTGGTAACCTCACCTCTTGTCATTCTGCTTCTCTTTCTAACACTGAATGAATTGTTGATTCAGGGGCCTCTGATTACATGACTTCCAATTTGTCTTCTCTTGATAATATTCAGCTTTTCAATCAGTCATGCCCCATTAAGCTTCCAAATGGTGACATTGTTTCTGTAACTAATACCGGCATTATGCGATTTTCTCCTACTTTCTCTCTTTCTAATGTTCTTTATGTGCCTACATTTAAATTTAACTTATTATCCGTCAGCAAACTTACCAAGGATCTCAATTGTGTCGCTATATTTTTCCCCACCTTTTGTGTCTTTCAAGTCCTATCAACGAGAAGGCTGATTGGAACGTGTGAAGTACGGGATGCGCTTTACCACTATAAACCTCCCTCTACCTCAGTTTTCCACTCTCAACGTGCTTTTGAAACTACTCTTTGGCATCAACGTCTTGGTCACCCTTCTATCTTATGTATTCTGAAAACCCTAAATATTTCTTCTTCTCATCTGCTTTGTAATGTTTGTGCTAGAGCAAAGCATACTCGTTTACCTTTTTCTTTAACTACAACTAAGAGCACATTTTGTTTTAATCGACTTTATTGTGATATTTGGGGTGGTTATCCTACGGCTTCACTTTCTGGTGCACATTATTTTTTAACAATCGTGGATGACTACTCGCGTGCTACATGGGTCTATCTTATGCGCATGAAATCTGATACTTTCTCTTGTCTTTCGAATTTTTACGCCATGGTTAAAAATCAATTCAATTGCACTGTTAAGCACATGCGCACTGATAATGGTAGAGAATTTCTATCCACTTCCTTCAAAACTTTTTTTCATGATCAAGGTATTTTTCATAAGCGCACATGTGTGGATACACCTCAACAAAATGGTGTTACCGAGCGTAAACATCCTCATCTTCTTAATGTGGCTCGGTGTTTACGTTTTCAAGCTAATCTTTCCATCTCTTTTTGGCGTGAATGCATTCTCACAACCACTTATTTAATTAACCGCACTCCTTCACCTAGCCTCAATCATAAGTCCCCTTATGAACTTCTTTTTCAGAAACCACCGTTCTATACACACTTGCGAGTGTTTGGGTGCTTGTGCTATGCCCAAACTGCTCGCCAACACCACGATAAATTCTCTCCTCGTGCTCTTCGATGTGTTTTCTTAGGTTATCCTGCTCATCATAAAGCTTATCGTGTCTACGATCTTGAAAACAAAAAAAAAATTCATCTCCTATGATGTCACTTTTGAAGAAAATGTTTTTCCCTATCATCTCATCTCTCCTACTCCTACATCTTCTCCAGTCCTTTCTCTTCCTATTCTTGATATACATCCTTCCTACACTTTACCTCCTCCACCATCCACACCTCACCCTAACCCCTCATTTCTCCCTCCTTCTCCCTTGGTCTCCTCCCCGACACCTCCACCCTCACCCCCTCCACCCACCTCTTCACGGCCCAAACGGGTTGTCACACATCCCTCTTACTTGGCTGATTACATCTGCCCTACTTTACCAAAGTCCTCCATGACTTCACAAGTTTCAAGATGTTCCTCAAGTACGATTCATTGTCTCTCCTCTTTTTTATCTTATCATCGTTTCTTTAACCCTCATTTGGCTTTTCTTTCTGTCATGTCCCAACATCCCGAACCTACCTCATATTCTTATGTTGTACTACACCCACATTGGCGTGATGCCATGGCTTCTGAAATCCAAGCCTTAAAAACCAATAATACATGGGTTCTTCAACACCTTCCTCCTGAAAAAAAATCAATTGGTTGTAAATGGGTGTTTAAAACAAAACTTCAGGCTAATGGATCCATAAAACAACACAAAGCTCGCTTGGTGGCCAAGGGCTACACTCAGGTAGAAGGTTTGGATTATCATGACACTTTTGCTCCTGTTGCTAAACTCGTTACTATTAGGTGTGTTCTTGTAGTGACTACAACTCGAAATTGGCATCTCCTTCAATTAGACGTCAACAACGCTTTTCTCCAAGGTGACCTCGATGAGGAGGTCTATATGCTCCCTCCACCGGGTTATTACAAACAAGGGGAGACTCATGTTTGTCGCCTTCAGAAATCCCTTTATGGTCTTAAGCAAGCCTCTCGCAATTAGTTCTCTAAATTATATTCTGTTTTACTTACTGCGGGTTTCACCCAATCTTAGGTCGACCATTCTCTTTTCACCTGTTCTCGGGGTCAGTCGTTTACTCTCATACTTGTTTATGTTGATGACATTCTCATGGCAAGTAATGATCTCTCCGATATTAGTACTTTCAAAGTCATGCTTGCTCAGAAATTCAACCTAAAGGATCTTGGCAAATTGAAATATTTCCTTGGCCTCGAAGTTGCTCGCTCTCCCACTGGCATATTTCTTAATCAATGCAAATATGCTCTTGACATCCTCACTGATAGAGGTCACCTTGGTGCTCGTCTTGCCCACTTTCCCATGGAACAAAATCTCAAGCTCAATAATACTGATGGTGATCTTCTCTCCAATCCAAGCTTGTTTCAGCCACTCGTTGGATGTTTGATATATCTCACCATCACTCGTCCAGACATTGTGTTATCGGTCAACATTCTTAGTCAATTTATGCACCATCCTAGATGGCCACATTACGATGTTGCTATACGTGTTCCTCGATACATTAAGAAGTCTCCAAGACAAGGCTTATTTTTTCCTAATGCCAACACTCTTCAAATCTAAACCTATTCTGATTCAGATTGGGCTAATTGTCCCCTCACTCGTCGCTCCACCACTGGTTTTTTCATTCAGTTGGGCACTAGTCCGATTTCCTAGCGCACTAAGAAACAAACTACCGTGTCTCGCTCCTCCACCGAAGCTGAGTACCGTGCACTTGCTTCCACTAGATGTGAACTTACATGGCTTAAAGCTCTTTTACATGATCTTTGAGTACCGCATTCCTAGTCTATGCTTTTATATTGTGACAACCAAGCGGCTCTTCACATTGCCCAGAATCCAGTTTTCCACAAACGTACAAAACATATAGAAATTGATTGTCACATTGTTCGTGAGAAGTTACGGGCTGACCTCTTCTTCACTAAGCATATTCCTACCCACAGTCAGCTTGTCGATATCTTCACCAAAGTTTTGGGTCGTGAACATTTCCAAGTCTTATCACGCAAGTTGGGCATTACGGATCTTCATGCTCCAACTTGAGGGGGAGTATTAGAGAAATATTGTTTCCATCTTAGACAAATATAAACTTTCCATTTGTTCAACTATCTCATGTATATATATATATATACCCTTGTAATCCTTGTAATTAGAGTAAATCAATAGAGATAATAACTCTTCTCCAATTTTAAAATGGGAGGTCCCTATGATTTTTGAAATCTTAGAGGTGATGAGTGTTTTTTGTCCTAATAATTTCATATGTTAATGCTTATTAGGCATCAACTAATCAGTAAAAGCCTAATTGACCACGACCCATCCTACACTTCCAACTCTCGAACTAGCACTACTATGTGCGTCTTTAAGTTTGTCTCACGTTCCCACTTAAACTCAAGCTCAAATAACTAATTCTCATGATCAAAACAAAAGTCCTAAATTTATAATATTAAAAAAATAAAAATATATAATTTTATGATTGTTTATTAAATGTTTAATAATTCATCAAATTATAATTTTAAAAATAATTTCAATTATCATTTTACAAAATAAATTGTTCATTGAATGGTGAAAAAAATTATACTTGAAATGAGAATCAAGAATTATCCGTCATGAATTATCTGATCCAGATCGTCATAAATCTGCCACTTAATTGAGTCAAATATAGATTACAATTTTCTTACCCGATAACCCGCCACAAATTATCCTATCTAATCCATTTTGTCAGGACTATCACTTAGATAGGTGCACGAATTTGTAGAAGCCATGTCTCAAATATTAGAGTGACTTCAAAAATAAATAAATAAATAAAAATAAATAAAATAAAATAGTTTCTTTATAGCTCTATTAATATTCGGGATAAACTTCTACAAAGATTTTCAAATGAGCAATTGCAAAAACTACTTAAAACCTAAGACCCTTATCTATACCCTCCAACATTTCCATTGGAAATCGGACACCCATGTCAAAAAATGATTGTTGGGCCCAAAGGTTAGGGTCAACCTTGTTTTAATGTTGGAAAAACTAAAAACAAAAAAAAAAAATTAAGAAATTTGTTTTTTCACATTTAGTTATTAAAAAAAAGAAAAAGAAAACAAAATATACAGTGAACTAATAAATAAATATTTTTTTTTATGTTATTTACCTTTGATTTTCTAATTTTAATTATATTTGAATAAATTCCATTCTTAATAATATTTGAGAGGAAGAAAATGCAATAAAAAAATTAAAAAGCTACATTTGCATCAAATATTTTATTTGAGAAGTGGCAATAAAAAGAAAATAAAAGTAAATTTATTTTTTCAATGCATTTTCACTCTATATGAAGTACTACATAAATAAAATTTTATTTTAATATGGTTAAAAATTAAGAAAAATCAAATGTCATTGATGCATAGAATTAATTTTTTGTTCGCTCATTTACTATAAATACATTCTTCCTTGTTTTCTTTTAGGCTCCATTTGAATCAAAGACTTTGGTTAAGGAAAGGAAAGAAAGTAAAAGAAGAAGGAAATGATTTTTCATTGTATTTGATATGGTATTTTCTCTCCATATCAAAATTTGTGATAATATTAGAAATTAAAAAAATAAAATCAAATGATAGTGATGTGAAAAATCAATCTTTTGTGTGTGCGCGTGTCTATAAAAATTTTCTCTCTCTCTCTCTCTCTCTCTCATGTTTTCCAAGTCCCCCAAAGAGACCTTAATACCAAGCATAAAAAATGTGGCTTTCTTGTATTTGTACAATCTTTATGCATCTCCCTAATGGAATGCAATCATCTAGACAACGTTCCAAAATTAAGGGAAGGGACTAAAAAAGTAACCTCATGTGCCTAGGCTTTCATGGCTATACTAATTGTAAGGGACAAAGTAATGATTTAAACAATGAGAGGAAAGGGAGGCGTGCCAAAAAAATTGGACGATTTGCGCCTCACTTGGTTAGCTGAGAAGAGACAAGTTTTGCATCATCTCAATACATGGTTAAGAGACCCATTTGTAGCCAAATGGAATGCATACTTGAGGTGGGTGAGGGATGTGGGCAAAATAGAGCACGCTTTGCCTCACGAATATTGCAAAGCATCTCTCACCCACAATTTGGAATAGCCAAAAAGTTGACCAATGAATATTCCAAATAAGGGCTTGCATGGGAAAAAGAAGAAACACAAGCCAATGTAATAAAGTGCTAGGAATTAGGGAGATTATAATGCTAGGAATATCTGCCCGTGAACAAATCCATTAAAGTTTGCTTCGTTAAGGAGCTTGTCTTGGGAACCTTTTGTAGCTCCAAGTTTGACTTTGAGGGATGGGTATAAATATATGTTTCATCCATCTTGTAAATGACCTTAAACTTAATTCAACTTATCAATGCAACCCCCACACGCACACAATTTCCTCAACTATGTTCTATTTCCTTTTGTCTCCTCCTTCCTTCTTTTGATATGTATATGTTCATCTCCCTTACTTTCGCCCTCCTTCTACAAATTTTGAAGATTTTTATGATTACTTTATTTTAAGTTTTTATTTCGCTAAGGGTGCCCTCTCTTTTTATTCCTTTATTCTGGGTTTGGGACATTTTTTAGCTTTGATTTCATGCTTTAATGCTCTTTACCCACACTTTTGTTGGAATTGGAGAACATTATTGGCTTGTTTAAGTCTTTTTGTTGAGAATAGATGGTGGGAGTGCCCAAACACCCACATGGGGATGAGAAAGCAAGCCCTTTTGTTTTAAAAGGGAATTTAAGAAAACACGGTGATTAGGACAACACCTTAACTACCTTTGTTCCATAAAAAGGGAGCTAAGACTCCAACGAAAATCACTTTCAATTGGAGGGAGAGGCTCTACATCAAAGGGAGAGAGTAGAATAGAAGGCTTCTCGTTCAATATTGGAGAGCTTGGCGCATGGTCAACATCTTAAGGAGGATACAAATTTTTAGTCTTGCAATTCGAGTTGACTAATGCCCTCGTTGCATTCATGGACCTTCTGAACAAGTTCTTCCATAAATATTTGGATCAATTTGTTGTGGCATTTATTGATGATATCTTGATCTATTCAAGGAGCCCAGAAGAACATGAGAACCATTTGAGACTAGTGCTCCAAGTTTTAAGAGAAAAGAAACTCTATGTCAAACTTAAGAAGTGCAAGTTTTGGCTGGAGAAAGTTGCATTCTCAAGACACGTGGTATCCAAAGATGGCATTTCAGTGGATCTAATTAAGTAAGATAGAGGTCGTAGCAAATTGGGTGAGATCGAACAATATTTATGAGATCATAAGTTTCTTAAGTTTTGCCGAATACTATCGCCGATTTGTAGAAGGATTTTCCAAGATATCAGTCCCACTAACGAGGTTGGCAAGGAAGAATGTTAAGTTCGAATGGAAAGAGGAATCTGAGTAAAGCTTTCAAGAATTAAAGCAACGGTTCATCACCTTTTTGGTGCTGACAATTCCTTTGGGAGCAGGTAATTTTGTAATTTACAGTGATGCATCCTGAAAAGGGCTTGGGTGTGTGCTAGTGCAACATAGAACGGTCATTGCATATGCTTCTCGATAAATCAATGAGTTCGAGTAGAATTATCCAACACACGATTTAGAACTGGCAGTTGTAGTGTTCGCACTAAAGATATGGAGACATTATCTATATAGTGAAAGGTGTGAGATCTTCACAGACTATAAAAGTCTCAAGCATTTCTTCACACAAAAAAATTTGAACATGAGACAGAGGAGATTGTTAGAGCTAACCAAATACTATGATTGCACCATTAACTACCACCTTGGAAAAGCCAATGTGGTAGCAGATGCTTTGAGTCGAAAGTCATCGAAAGCCTTAATTTCGACAATGGTTACTCAACATCAAATCATAATGGATCTTGAAAGGTTTCGTGTTGAAATAGTAGGGGGAAATCATTTAGGCTCCCATTGCTAGTTCAGTAATCCAACCGACCTTAGTGGAAAAGATTAAGGCTATATGGATGCAAAATGCAAAAATTGGTAAACATAATGGGTGAGGTACAAAAGGGACTGAAGGCGGATTTCAACATCTTAGATGATGGGGTTTTGAGATTTTGAAACATATTGTGCGTGCCCAAAGACAAAAATATTAAAAGTATAATTTTAGAAGAAGCTCATTGATCTCTTTATACGATGCCTCCAGGAAACACGAAGATGTATTAGGACTTGCAAGAGTCTTTTTGGTGGAATAACATGAAAAGAGAGATTACACAATTCGTAGAACAATGCCTTATTTGTTAGCAAGTGAAGGCTAAACATTAGAGACCAGCAGGGAAGCTACAACCACTCAACATTCTTAAGTGGAAAAGGGAGCACATTTCTATGGACTTTGTGACAGGATTACCATAAAAACTTTGTGGGCAAAATGCCATTTGGGTGGTTGTTGTTTGTTTAACGAAAGCTATTCATTTTATTCCAATCAAAATTAATTACTCTATGAATAAGTTTGCAAAGTTGTATGTTCAAGACATAGTTAGGCTACGTGGTGTACTAGTCTCCACAGTATCAGACCGAGATCCACGATTCACTTCTCAATTTTGGAAGAGTTTGCAAGGAGCCTTAGGATCCCGACTTAACTTTAACATGACATTTCATCCTCAAACTGATGGACAAACAGAGAGAACAATTCAAATATTGGAGGATATGCTAATAGCATGTGTGCTTGATTTCAAAGGAAGTTGGATTCAATATTTGCCTTTGGTTGAGTTTGTCCACAACAAAAGTGAAAGTTGAGGTGTAGTCCCAAAAGGGGAGTGAATTGGGTTGTTAAAATTTTCTTTTAATACCTTTTATAAATTCTTAACCCTTTTGTTAATTTTACAATCCCACCGCATAGACTTATTTACTTATTCAATCCACAAACCAAAACAAAACACAAGTAATCAAAACTCAATTAACCAAAAACCAATCAACAACTTTAAAGTAAACTGTCACCCCCCGAACCCGGTAATGGGACCCAGGGGTGAATAAGTAACCTAACATTTCCCTATATCATACAAAACATCCATGACATAGTATAATGAATAAGGGTCCAACCCCTTGGGGTTGCTAGACAACCTAGACACATCCATATATATCAGAATATACGCAGCGGAAAATGGTTTTTCTATACATATCCTGTACCATACCAGAGTCTATACACAGAAAATCCAGGTCCATAATACAAACACAACTTGGGTGTCAGTCAAAACCACAAAAGACCACCCTATATAGTCCTAGTACTTACCCAAGTACCTCTCGCAATACACCGACCACTACACTCCCAACTCAAAGGACGCTAGTTCCGGTTACTCGAAGGACTTGAAAAATATGTACATGGGTGAGACACCTCTCAGTAAGGTAGATACAATTTATATCGGTGTGTGGCATTTGAGTGTTATCATGACAGCAAAACATACATAGTTAAATGCAATTTCCAGTACTATCACAAAACAGTGCATACACACACACACATGATCAAGTAATTCGGTGTCATCACACCCTTCGGCTCAAAGCCAGCCCGCAATACCTGGCGTCGGCCCGTAGCTAGCCCACGATACACGACATCCCTAGCACATGGCGAACCCTAGGCTCTCATGGCATCGTATCGGTACAAACTGGTGGATCCACACCTTTCGGTGATCAGCCGGTAAGGCTCACACTCTTGAATATAGAACTGAACACTCTTTCCAAACATGGCCAGTGATTTCATACGCCCTCGGATATAGAACTAGACACTCTTTCGTACCTGGAATAACTCGGAACCCATTTCCTATTGCATTTCCACAAAAACACAACTATGCATGTTCAAATAACCAAACAAACCACACCCATTTAGTAATCTAAAATCATGGTTTTCCAAACACATATAGTTAAAACAAGTCAAAGCACAACCATCCATATAACATAATATATATCAAAATATATTTACGGTTTTCCAACAAAACTAGGGATGCAGCCCGTCACCCTTTTTTTCCAAAACTGTAATCATGAAAAATCCATAGTTTTACCTGTTAGATCCCCCCAAATGAGTAACCAAAACACATATAGGACCATGAATCACAGTTCTACCAAGTCTGATTTTAAAAATAACCAACATAAACTGAATCCCCTTACCTTTTCCCCGAATGACAATTCCTAAACTCCAAGGCCTCTAAACCGCAAGCTGAGTTCCAAAACCTACAACTCACAGTACAAAACTTGCTCACAACTCTGTTACCTATAAGACTACCGAATTAGAATTGAAAATCGAGCCTTACCTCTATTTTGGGCCAAAACCTGAGAATGCCCAAAACGAAAATCCAATCCATAGAACTTGTAGAGAATCTTTCCCTGATCCTTGTGGTAACGTCGGATCAGCGATTCCTGCAACGTATGACACAGAAATCTAGAGAGATAGAGAGTAGGTTGAGTTTCTAGAGAGATAAAGAGAGAATTTGAGTTTTCTTAACTAAGAAGTAATGAAAATATCTATTTATAACCCTTTGACCCGGCCACTCCTCGTCAACGAGACTCTGCACTTCGTCACCAAGAACTACAAAGACTTCGTCGACGAACTCTGGCTTCATTGACGAAGCTTTCTTAATTACTAATTTATCCCTCTCTTAATTAATTAATTCCCTATATCACAGTTCGGGTTCTTACATAAATAACCAAAGATACCAAACCAAGATAAAGTATGCAACTCTTTAGCACTTTCAGCTTTTGCAACCCTGTGAATGTATGAGTTTGTTTCAAGCCCTATATTAAATGAAATTGTTTGCACTTCTCTTAATAAAGATTTTCGCAAACAATTAAACAATGTACTCCCTTTTTAGGTTTCTGCAAAAGTTTAATCAAAATGTACTTTCTTTTATTAAGAGTCTTCTGTTAATCTCAGTTTTGATCTCAGCTACCTGCACTTAACATACACACAACACAATGTATATAGATGCAGAAAATAAAGAGTAGGGAAAGAGAGACACCGAAATTTTTACGAGGTTCAGCTTATCCTTAGCCTATGTCCTCGCCTTGGGCCAATACCACCCAAGGATTCCACTAGAGCACTCCTTTCTAGGCGAAGCAAACCATTACAAACGATACCCCACGCTCAGTCACTCCTTCAATGGGCTAGAGCAATGCCTCTCCAAGCGATATCCCATGCTCGGTCACTCCTTCAATAGGCTAGAGCAACGCCTCTCCAAGCGATACCCCATGCTTGGTCCAACGATCCAACAACCTAGAATCGTTCAAAGAACTACAAGAAACAAGAAACAATATAGTGTACAAACACACTCTCACAACAAAGTTGATTAGTACAATTTAAATCTATATACTTCAATGAAAATCACAATATGGAAAGATGAAGCTCAAAAAGATATTACCAGGGTTCTTTCTCAGTTGTAAAACTCAGTTAAGAATACAAGAATTGTGGCCTTTAAATTAGAAAAATATCAGTAGTGAAATTTAGAAATTGATTGCACAAGAGAGCTTTTAGAGAATTGGGAGATTTGAGAGCAAGAAAGTTTGATTGCTATATTTTCTTGGTGTGCTTAATCCTTAGCCTTGGGGGGTTATTTATAGATGAGAAATCAAGTGTATTTCATGTTCCCCAAGTGACTTGGAGTGTTTCCCAAGTTTATAGAAAGTTTGGAGCACAAGAAATACGAATTTGAATTTAAAAACTTTTAAAAAATATGGTCGTTGATAGTGTTTAGTAGACTGAAGTGTTGGGTTCAATCTTCTGAAGTACTTTAAAACATTGAAAAATTCAGTCTGGAAATAGGGTCAGAAGACTGGAGTGAAGAGTTTAGTCTTCTAAGGCTATACTGCCTCTTCAGGACTTTTCTAGAAAATTCTTCAGTAGACTGAACTGAATCTTCAGTCTTTTGAAGAAAATTTTCAGTAGACTAAAGTTAAACTTCAGTTTTCTGGGCATACAAAAACTTTGGCTTCTTAATAGCTTCGACCCACCTTCAGTATTTTGGTCATAATGTTTTCTATATAACTCCAAATTATACGTTCTTGGTATCAACAGGAAACTAAGAGAAAATTCAACAACTGTCATGTTGAACATTCTTTAAAATAAGGAGTGTTTGATAAAGCAAAATGCACATCAATGCGAATATAGAAAAAATAATAGCATTTGGAAAATCCTATTTTTGGTGTTTTTCATTCCAAAAATAATTTTAAGCTTTTTGAAATAATTTTTGACCTTATAAAAATATTTTTCAAATATTTTAAAAGGTATCTAGGTTCAAGAAATTAACCTAAGAGTTTCATGCATCCATATTGAAATTGTTTGAAGTACTTACATAAAGACTTCTTAAGACTTTGACATTCTAAGCACTTAAGTCTTCATGCTTGTCTTTCTTTGGCTCCATCTTGTCTTCAAACTTCAATATACTTTAAGCTTTTAGCAAGTTCTCTTTAATATTCATGCTCTCATGATCTTCAAGCTTTATTATATCATCTTTGAATCCATCTCTTTAAACTTAATTTGATCATATTTCTTTGGAGTATAAGCTTTCAATGATTCTTGTGAGCACTTGACCATGTATTTAAATACTTGAGCCCTGAAATATCATCACTTAACCAAATATATTAAGTTTCTTTGATTTTTTATCATAAAAACACGATTTTAAGTCTTGTAAGGCCAACAAAAAGTTATCAATCAAGCATAGAGATAACACCTTATGAAGCATTATATGATTGAAGGTGTCGATCCACATTGTATTGGGATGAGGTCAATGAATGATGAATTTTAGATCTAGAGATTGTACAAAGAACATCTGAGAAAATTAAGCTCATTTGAGATAGATAAAAAATAGCTTAGAGCCTACAAAAAAAGTTATGTCGATACTCATCGACGAGAGTTGGAGTTTAAAGTGGTGGATAAGATATTTTTAAAATTTGCTCCAATGAAAGGGATCACGAGGTTTGGAAAGAAGGGTAAGCTAAGCCTTAGGTGTATTGGGTCATTAAAGACATAGGAAAGAATTGGTCCAGTCGCTTACAAAGTAGCCCTACCTCCTGCATTATCGAAAATTCATGATGTGATTCACATTTCCATGTTGAAGAAGTAAATTTCAAACTCTTCTCATGTGATAAGTTATGAGTCGTTAGAAGTCAATGATACTTTATCATATGAAAAGATATCGGTCCAGATTTTAGACCACAAGGATCATGAATTGCGTACTAAGAAGATACAATCAGTTAAAGTTCTCTAACACAACCATGTCATTAAGGAAGTATCGTGGGAACTAGAAAAGGAAATATGTTGGAAATAGCTTCATCTTTTCGATGATGGAAGGCTAGACTAAAAGCTTAGCACTAGAGAAGGTACTAATTTAAGTGACTTAATAGATTTTAATTAAAGCTATATTTGACAAATTTCAAGGACGAATTTTTTATAAGGAGGGGAGAATGTAAGGATCCCAAAGAAATAATAATAATAATAATAATAATAATAATAATAATAATAATAATAATAATAATAATAATAATAATAATAATAATAATAATAATAATAATAATAATAATAATAATATATTGAGAATGAGACTTGTGGAGGACATATGTCACCATGCAGGCTTAAAAAAATATGAGAATGAGACATATGTCTCTTGGTTGAGGAATGGGTGACACATGTCTTGTAACGCCCCTGACCCGTTATACAGTCCTAGAGTGCTACTACACCTCTATAATACACCTATCTCTAATAAACATACATATACAATCTGCTCTGAATACAGACATACGAGTGTTTCATACTGATCTGTAATCTCATGCACATCGGAAAACATAAACAACCTTATGGAAATCTAAAAGACATACTAGAGTTTCTAACTGTATCCTCACATACATACGATAGTACTTAAAACATAACCTGTTTTTACAAACCCCAAAAAAGACATTCTAAACTAAGTCTATTACATATACAAAACACTTACGTAAGCTAAACACAATACGAGCCTCCAAGTCCCTTTAGCAACTAGGACCAACGTCCTGTAAGACTTGAAAGAAAGGTTGTATGTTGGGGTCAGACACTTCTCAGTAAGGTGGAAGATATTACATCAGTGTGTGACCATACATATTCAAACTAGTAGAAAGCAGTTACATATATATAGCATATTCTCAATACTGTAATATAAAAGATATATAGATATAATTCTTGTGATAGATAATAATTTAGCATCGTTGCAAGCGAGAGTTCCTAAGGTTAGGGTTAGGGTTAGGGTACAGGCCCATACACTGAATAATCCCTCTGCCCGGTACTCAGACCCGTGACTTCGCCTATTTTAGTTTTTAAATCATTTATATGCATATTTAGAATACCATTCATGTAACGACTTGCTACTTATTTGACATTTTTTTTCTTCTATTTGAATATAATACATGTCATCTATCTGTAGTACTATTGGTAAACTCAGGCTCCGAGGAGTGCTGAGAATAATTTTGTATATCATATGCATCTAAGCAGTGGTAACTGAAAAACTATACACTGTATTATACACAATACCATAAAACTATAATACTTTGAAATATGTTTACAATACAAAATACCCAGTGACGTCACTATAACTTGAAATCTATCCCAAAACACTGGTATTTCAAAAACACCTACCCTTCCCACAAAGATAGCTCAAGTCAACCTCTACCCGCGAGCTTGATCTGCTCGCCTAGTTGGATCTCCTGAAAAACATTAAGTTATTGGGATGAGACAACGCTCAGTAAGTGGAAATATGCTATTACTAGTGTGTGGCAGCTGAGTTAAGCAATTAAGATACTGAAATAATACTAATACTGTAGTCTGAGAAAGCTAATAAACTGTACAAAATATATGGAATATAATTTAAAACATAGTTGTGTATCTGAGTTTGCTATCTAAAGGTACTGCTAATATAATAGTATAAACTGCTGCTGTGTGATCTATCTGTACATAGGAACTTCTGTTATACCCTGGGATCTGTATATCATAACATATCCCCTCATGATAGGGTTGTGCGACCCATGGGTTGGACTTAGCCTGGTCGGCCCTCCAGGTAAGTCAATCTGTATCCGTACATCCTCTAATCTGTATCAATCTAGCCCACTGCAATCACTCCGGGCCATCTTTAACCTCTGACCATCGTCTAACCGGTGACCTCAACCCAACATGCTGGGGAGCCTGCGATCTCTCCTCGCATGGTTAGACAAAATCCACATACTATCTAAGTTATGTGATTGCACGTGTCTAAAACTAGCAACGATACCATGCTCTACTGTGTATATCTATCTATAATTTCCATAGGGATCTAATATCATGTAATACTGTATACATATATAAATATATAATCATCTTACTAACTTTAACATGATTTCAAAATCAACCATAACACTATAGCTCTGAACTATATTATCTGAAATATTTGACTAAAATATATATATATATATATATATATATAATATCAGTCAGTATCATCTGTGATTTCTATCTGTACTATTTGTAATAAATGTATAAAATATATGTATATAATATCTATATAATCTATGTATAATATCTGTAATCTCTGTATAATCTCATTATAACATCTTGATGCTATAATTGCATAATCTGTCTATATAAACTATTTGAGTGTTATGGTTTAGAAATCATGTTATTCTGAGAAATACTGTAAGTCTCATTCATTGCTAATAATCTGAAATATCTAAATATCTGTAATACTCTAGAATATACATACTATATTGTAATAAACTCATGCCACACATTTGAGTAAACACAATCTCATGCTCAATTTATGTAATTCTGCTATAAAGATAATATTCTTAATTTTTATGGAAAATAATCTGATCTGCATGCGTGTAAATACATATTCATAATATTCTGTATACATATTAAAAATTATTAACATAGCATATTTCCCTTACCTTAAATTTGAAAAGCCCTTACTAAACTCTTGCCCTATACCCGCAGGGTTCCTAGTTCAACATCCTGAAAACAGTATCCCCCGGAACAAAATATTAGTATTTTTTTGCATACAACATTTCTTATTACTGTAGAGAAAACATATTATGAATAAAACACTTCACCCTGGATTTGAGATGAATTTCAAACCAACTTTTCCCATGATTAGTTCCGGCAGACTTGCAGAGAACTTCGCCAGGAGCGTCGTGGTGGCCTCAGATCTTCAATCCGGCAAGAAATGGGCCAAGATTGAAGAGAGAATAGGAGGGAAATGTAGAGAGGGAAAAGAAGAATTTCTGCGTTGAAATCTAAGTTAAAAATCCAGGTTTCAGCTATTTATAGGGCGGGATTCGTCGATGAGACACGTCACCTTGTCGACGAGTCCTATACAAAGTTCATCGATGAACCTGCTGTAAGAACCTGAACTGTGAGATGTGGGTTGATATTGTAAAAGAGGGGTAAAAATGGAAATTCTGCATACTTCATCGATGAAGCCAAAATTCATCAACGAAGATTGAGACTTTTCGTCGATGAAATTCAGAGGTTCGTCGACGAAGAAAAGCCGAGAGGCAGAAATTGGAAATATTAGGCCTCGTCGATGAAATCTTTGATTGCTCGATGAAATCCTTGACTTTTCGTCGACGAAAGCAACTTTTCGTCGAAGAAATCCCTCAGGTCAAAGGTCTATAAAAGGATCTTTTGGGTTTCTTCATTGCTAAGTTAATGGGTTATCTCTCTCTCTCTCTCTCTCTCTCTCTCTCTCTCTCTCTCTCTCTCTCTCTTTTTCTAGATTTCAGAGCTCTCTCTCTCTCTCTCTCTTTCTCTCTTCGATTCCTTCGCTGTTTGTCGCTGGATTCACAAATCCAGAGTTACTGCGAGGATCAGTGAAGGATTCTCTACGTTTCTACTGGATCAGAATCTCATTGCGAAGGATTTCGGGTTTCGGGCTAAAATTGAAGTAAGGCTCGGTTTTCATTTTTGATTTAGTATATGTATAGTAGTACGGATTGTAAGTATGTTTTGTACTATGATTTGTAGGTTTCGGAGTCTCGGTTCGTAGTTTTGAGGACCGTAGAGTTCGTAGTTGGTTTTCGGGTTAAGGTAAGTGGATTCTGTTTATATTAGTCCATTTTTAAATTAGGATCGGTAAACCTGTAGGCTACGATCGTATGTATGTTTTGACTACTTATTTGGGGAAATCTATAGGGTAAAAATACGGGATTTTTGAGTTACAGTCTTTCAGGAAAATTGGGGATTTCGGGTATCATCTCTACTTTGTTTGGAAAACTGTTGGTTGTGTTTAAACTGTATTATTAAGGTGACCGTAATCCATATTTGCATAAACTATATACTGGAAATTATAAAGGATATGATTTGCTGTAAACCAAATAAGTGTGGTATGTATGGATGTATGTATTTGTTCCAGATATTTGTGAAATAACTATGTGGCGGCTAATTACCGTACGCTGAAATGTATCAGAATGTGAGTTCCAAAATGATTCCAAGTTTTGTGAAATTGGCTATGGGCGGCTAATTACCGTACGTCGAGAGTGACTAGCTCTATATCCAAGGGTGCGATATATCACCAGTCTAATTTTGGTTGGTCACCAAAGTGGTGTGAGCTATATGCTACATCGTATGATGCAATGGATTCACTGTGGGCCTAGGTCATCGCAGCATAGTTGGCACATGGCAATGTAATCGGGGTGAGACTAGGTGACCTTGTGTAGTTGCGTATGCAGCAATGGATTCACTATTGGGCCTGAGTCGTAGATCTTCGTAGTTGCATGTGTAGAAACGTAATTGCTGTGAGACTAGGTGACCTTGTGTAGTTGCGTATGAAGCAATGGATTCACCATTGGGCCTTGATCGTTGCAGCGTAGTTGCGTATGTAGCAATGTAATCGCTGTGAGACGAGGTGACATGGTGTAGTTGTGAACTAGTGTGACGACACTGACCGTATGTATGTATGTATGTATGTTGGGTATCGTATGAACTGGAATGGTTTTTCTGAAAATACTGGAACTGTATGTATTTGTATGAAACTGTACGAACTGTTTCAAACTGTATCATATGTATAGTGTTATGAAGTATGTAAAATGACACTAGTATGCCACACACTGATATAAACTGCTTTCTTCCTTACTGAGAGGTGTCTCACCCCGAATGTACATACAATATTTTTCAGGGCCTTCAAGTAGCGGTAAGTAGCATCCTAGCGTTTGGAAGCAAGGGTGACGTAGCTACTGCTAGTACCTTCTAGGTACAAGTTTTGGTATCCAGGTTGTTAGGATAGTATTGTAGACACCTGGGATATGTTTTGTAATATGGGAATGTATATCCTAGTTTGTATAGTATAGACTCTGGTATGATACTGGTTATGTATAAAAGACCGTATTCCGCTGCGTATTCTGGATAGTATTGACGTTTGTATGTATGTATGTAGGGCATCCGTTCACCCCACGGGGTCGGGCCCTCTTTGTATGTTGTATCAGGTATGTTTTAATTGATACAGAGATAGGTTAGGTTACTAAATTTCACCTCAGGGTTCCATTTCCGGGTTCGGGGCATGACACCTGCACCCTCGTTGATGAGTTTCAGTCTGCTTTAAACCCTCTCTTGGTATCTTCTCGTCGACGAAATGGGTCTTTGTTGACGAGATCCTGAAGAACCCTCATCGACGAAAACCCTGTGTTCGTCGACGAGTCGTGAAAGAATTTCTTGATTATTACATTCTCCCCTCCTTATAAAATTTCGTCCTCGAAATTTACCATTTGTTTTATCTTCTATCATCCCATAAAGGCAAATGGTTTACTTATTTTATTACTTGCCGTCACTTGTGGAGGAGGAATACCGTGGTTACATTCTATGTTCTAGGAGATTACATATATAAAACTAAAAACTATCTACTAGCTACAATCAATACATGTACCTGCAAAAGAAACACTATCTAACTATTATACTTTACTTGATTACCTTTAAACCTCTTGGAGCAACTGTAGGTATCTCTGTCTAATATGCTCCTCAAGCTCCCAAGAAGCTTCCTCTATAGCATGATTCTTCCACAAAACTTTAACTAACTGAATTTATTTTGTACGCAATATTTTAGTCTTTCTATCTAGAATTTGAATTGGCACCTCTTCATAAGCTAATGAATCCTTAAGCTCTATCTCTGCATAGCTAATGATTTGGGACGGGTCTGAGAAGTATTTCCTTAACATAATAACATGAAACACATCATGTATTCTAGATAATATTGGAGGCAAAGTTAGCCTATAGGCAACTGACCCTATTCTTTATAGTATCTCAAAAGGGCCAATATACCCAGGGCTCAACTTGCCTTTCTTTCCCAACCTCATAACCCCTCTCAGAGGAGCTATCTTCAAAAATACACGATCTCCCACATCAAACTCTAGATCCCGGTGGCGAGTGTTTGTGTAACTTTTCTATCGACTCTGTGCAATACTAATTCTTTCTTTAATTAGTCGGACCTTATCATATGCCTGCTGAACAATCTCTGGACCCAAAACTCGCCTCTCGCCTACCTCATCCCAGAAGAGAGGAGAACAACATCTCATGCCATACAATGCCTCATATGGAGTCATGCCGATACTAGCCTGGTAGCTGTTATTATAAGCAAATTCAACTAGTGGTAAAAACTGAGTCTAGCTACCCCCAAAATCAAGCACGCACGCATGAAGCATATCCCCTAATGTTTGAATCGTCCTCTCGGTTTGGCCATCTGTCTGCGGATGGAAAGCAGTGCTAAATGCTAATTGTGTACCCATAGACTCTTAAAAACTTTTCCAAAATCGTGAAGTAAACCGAGGATCTCGGTCATAGACTGTGGATACTGGTACCCCATGGACGCAAACTATCTCCTGAATATATATCTTTGCCAGTATGCCCATGGAATAGCCAACGTTAATGGGGATGAAATGGGCAGTCTTCGTTAGACGATCCATAATCACCCAAATCGCATTCAACCCCTATTGCACTGGTGGCAACTTTGTAACAAAATCCATAAAAATGTGGTCCCACTTCCACTCTAGAATGAACAGCGGCTGCAACTACCCTGCAAGTCTCTGGTGCTCAGCCTTAACCTGCTGGCACATCAAGCACTACTGCACAAACTCAGCTATCTCCCTCTGCATTCCACTCCACCAAAAGTACTCTCGTAGATCCCTATACATTTTTGTGCTACCCGGATGTACGGTGTATAGGGATCTATGAGCCTCCTCCAATACAGTCTTTCTGATCTTGGTATCTGTAGGAACATAGAGTCTAGTACAGAATCGCAGGGCCCTGTCATCTGATATACTGAACTCCTCTCCCTAACCATCCTGTACTCTAGCCATAACCTCTACTAACTCTACGTCATCTCCTTGAGCGGCCTTTATCCTCTCATAAAGCGTAGGCTGAACCACTAAGCTGGCAACAAACGCCGGAGGACTATCTTCTACCAACTCTATGCTGAGTCTCTCCGAATCCATCAGGATAGGGTGCGGAATCTCTATGGCTTCTAGTGCTGGTCCCACTGATTTTCTGCTCAGCGCATCTGCTACTACATTCACTTTCACTGGGTGGTAATTAATAGTGCAATCGTAATCTTTAATAAGTTCTAGCCACCTTCTTTGTCTTATATTTAATTCTCTCTGGGTGAAGAAGTATTTCAAACTCTTGTGATCTGTGAAGCTTTCACACTTACCACCATACAGATAATGCCTCCAAATTTTAAAAGCGTATACCAATGCAGCTAGCTCCAAATCATGCATAGGGTAATTCTTCTCATATTCCTTAAGCTATCTAGAAGCATATGTGAGAACCCTGCCATGTTGCATCAATACGCACCCAAGTCCCTTCAGGGACACATCACTGTATATCACAAATCCATCCTCTCCTGATGGAATAGCCAGCACTGGGGCAGTCACCAATCTCTAATGTAATTCTTGAAAGCTCTGCTCACAGTCATCAATCCATTCAATCCTTACATTTTTCCTAGTAAGTCGAGTCAACGGACCCAATAAACTGGAAAAACCATCCACAAAGCACCGATAATATCCTGCTAAACCTAAAAAAACTCCGAAACTCTTGCATATTTCCAGGCCTCACCCAATTTGCCACTACCTTTATCTTACTCGGATCAATAGATACACCTACCTCAGAGATTACATGACCAAGAAAAGAAACCTACTTCATCCAGAATTCACATTTCTTGAACTCTGCATACAACTTTCTCTCTCTCAATATTTGGAATACCAGCCTCAAATGATATTCGTGCTCCTCAAGACTCCTCGAGTAGACCAGTATATCATCAATAAATACAACTACAAACTGGTCCAAATACTGGTGGAACACTCGGTTCATTACATCCATGAATACCGCTAGTGCGTTAGTCAACCCATATCTCGTTCGAAACACCGTCTTCGAGATGTCTTCTGCCTTTACTTTCACTTGATGATAACCTGACCGCAGGTCAATTTTAAAATAAACCTAGGTTCCTTGGAGCTGATTAAACAAATCGTCAATCCTGAGAAGAGGATATTTATTTTTAACTGTTAGTTTATTTATCTCCCTATAATCGATACACATTCTCATGGTTCCATCTTTCTTCTTCACAAATAGAACTGGAGCTCCCCAAGGCAACACGCTGAGCCTAATAAATCCCTTATCTAGTAATTCTTGCAATTGATCTTTTAATTCTTTTAACTCTGCTGGGGCCATCCGATAAGGAGCTTTAGATACTGGTGCTGACCCTGGTAGAAGATCCACTGTAAACTCTACTTCACGGTTCGGTGGCAAGCCAGGTAATTCTTTTGGAAATACATATGAGAATTCTCTGACCATGGGAATATCGGCTTGCTTCAGTTCTTCTTTTGTCGATTCCTTAATGTAAGCAATAAATCCTTGGTAGCTTTCCTGAATATGTTTTCTCACCTGAACAGCTGACGCAAGCTGAGGTGAAGAACGGACACGTGAACCAAGAAATCGATATTATGACTCACTTGGAGGTCTAAAAATTACTTCTTTCGAATGACAGTCAATACTAGCATGATTGTCTTCCAACCAATCCATACCCAGAATTATATCAAACCCTTGCATATCTAATATTACCAAATCAGCTGGCAATATCTTTCCCTGAATAGTCACTCAAAAGCCTCTGAGTACCCTCCTACATCCACTGACCCAGTCGGCATGGCTATAGCCAACCAAATATCTAACAACTGTGCCTCATACCCCGTTAACTTAGCATATACAGCAGAAGCAAAAGAGTGGGTGGCACCAGTATCAAATAAAACAACAGCTATAATTGAAAAAGCAGTAAGGGTACCTATAACTATGTCTCCAGCTACATCGGCATCACCCAGCGTCAACGCGTACACTCTCGCCGGTGCCATGTTTCTCTCCTCTCCTCCATGCGGTGCCTGATAACCACCCCGTTACAATCTGGGAGCTGGTGCCTAAGCTGGCAATCCGTGACATGACCATGTCGCGACGTCCCGGACCCGGCCCAGAGAACCAATCTCTGGTTTAAAAATGGGTTCGGCTTGCGAACTGGGAAAAATGAATGTGTATTTTGAAAATGTGAATTTTCGTGAAAAACGATGTGTGGTGGAGTCGCCACTAACCTTTTGAAGTGTGGTTAGAACACTTGATTACTACCCCGTTAGGGGTAGAATCGGTCTACGTCACCAAAGTTAGGCTCGGGAGTATGGTTACGCAAGGGGAAGGTATTAGCACCCCCTACACGCCCGTTCTTACGAATGGTACCAGATTAATAAAGAGTTTTCCCGAAATAAATGTAATAAGCCTTTAAAGATCACTCCCTTTCAAAAGTCAAAAACAAAATGAAAATATTATATAGGTATTCCCTCAGAACCGGGGCAATCTAGTACTCCGAAGAGTCAATGTTCTCGTTTGCAATCATCGGGAAGGAAAATCGAAAATAGGATACAAAATACGCTCCCGAGGATTTTGAAATCTATAGGTTTTTTTTTTTTAAGTATCAAAAATACTATTTCGGGAGGTTTTTGAGATTGGTTCGGGATTGGAATGAATTTTTCTTGTGCCTAAAAAGATATTTTTGTGATTTTTCCTAAGTGTGAAAATGATTTTTGATATTTTTCCCGAATTTTCAAAATAACACAAATGAAATCAATTGAAACCAAAATGTGAAAATACTTTTGGAATTTTTGAAAATTTCATGATTTTTGTGAATTTTATGGATACAACAATAATATACAAGCGAAATGGAGAAAACTGGGGTGAACCAGTTTGGGAATGGTGAGCCGGTCAAACGTTGACCAGTGTGGGGGGGGAAAAACCAGTTTAAGGTCTTGGTCGAGACCAATGATTTTCCGGAATCTTCCAATGTCCTTCCGAATACAACAGAATTTTAGACAACAATCACGAAAGTCATGGTTTTAAAGATATGACTTTAGAATGTATTTTTGAAAATCTTGAATGTAGGGAAACAAATCTAACCTTTGCCAAACATGTTAGAAACTTTCTTGGATTTTCTTCAAAAATTTTCAAAGGTAAATAAGTTTCAAAGTTTTAAAAATTTTTGAATTTTCTTTGAAAATTTTTCTGAATTTTTGTGTCTTTTATGAAATTTTTTTATTTTTTGTTTTTTTTTTATGAGTTAAAAGGAAGCTATTTAAAGTAAAGAAAAGTGAAATAAAGTCAAATAAACCAACAGAGGCCGATTAGGGAAAGGGGGACGGAAATGTAACATAGGAAGAGAAAGTTCATTGGTCTTACCTATCGTCTTTTTCTCCTTCGGTCTTCTTCTCCTGTCTGTGAATCCGCAAGGTTAGTCTACAGCGCCTTCCCGAGGGTGTTCTTGAGTTCTGATTTGAGGCACTAGGGAGTATATTCTTCAAATGGAGTGGCCCGGTACCGGTAGGAAAAGGGATCAATCGATCGCTTGATCTTCTTTCGTTTTCCTCTGCTCCGGTCTTCTTTTCCTGCTGATGAGTCTACTAGGGCCGCTCTACAACGTCTTCCCGAGAGTTGTTCTTGAGCTCTGATTTGAGGCACTACGGGGTGCCTTCTTCAAATGGGGTGACTCAACACCGATAGGAAACGGGATTAGTCGACCTCTTGATTTTTACTCAAAAAAAAAGACTAACTTTACAAACTCGTGATAGAAAACTTCAATATTTGAAATCTTCTCCTTACCACCACCAAGAGCTCCTTCCCTTGTGCTTGAAATGAGAGGGCTATTTATAGGCTTAGCTTGGGGCAAGCATAGGAAAGAAGACATAGGGGAGTCATGATGGGGGGAAACAAGTATGGGAGGAAGAATGATGAAGGGAAATTAGCATGGGAAGAATGATAAAAGGAGAAAACATGACATGTGGTGAGTGATGATGGAGGGAACAAAGTATGGGATGAAGAATAATGAAGAGAATATAGCATGGGAAGATTGATAAAGGGAGGAAACATGACATGTGGTGAGTGATGATGGGGGGACAAAGTATGGGATGAAGAATTATGAAGGGAATATAGTATGGGAAGATTGGTAAAGGGAAGAAACATGACATGTGGTGAGTGATGATGGGGGAACAAAGTATGGGATGAAGAATTATGAAGGGAATATAGTATGGGAAGATTGATAAAGGGAGGAAACATGACATGTGGTGAGTGATGATGGGGGGACAAAGTATGGGATGAAGAATTATGAAGGGAATATAGTATGGGAAGATTGGTAAAGGGAAGAAACATGACATGTGGTGAGTGATGATGGGGGAACAAAGTATGGGATGAAGAATTATGAAGGGAATATAGTATGGGAAGAATGATAAAGGGAAGAAACATGACATGTGGTGAGTGATGATGGGGGAACAAAGTATGCTTGCATTTGACAAATTAAAATAAATAAATAAATAATAATAATAAATAATAATAATAATAATAATAATAATAATAATAATAATAATATGAGGGTTCTAGAAGCTGTGTGGAGCCCATCGGAGATGTGTGGGTCCCACGCGCCATGTGGGGTCCACAAGCCGTTTGAGGGTTACAAAAACCCGAGCTAGCAAGGCACCGGATATGTGGATCCGAACTAGCATACCAGAGGGGGTAACGTGCACCGGATGTAGGAATCCGAGCTAGCGTACCAGGAGAAGTGGGGCCCACAAACCGTGTGGGGCCCAATTGAGATATGTGGGGCCCACAAGCCATGTGGGACCTAAAAAGATGTGTGGGGTCCACAAGCCATTTAAGGGTTATAGGAACCCGAGCCAGTAGACACAAGCATGCCAAAAGAGGTAACGTGCATCGGATGTAGGAATCCGAGCTAGCGTACCAGAGCAGGTAACGTGCATCGGATGTAGGAATCCGAGCTAGCGTACCAGAGGGGGTAACGTGCACCGGATGTAGGAATCCGAGCTAGCGTACCAAAGAGGGTAACGTGCATCGGATGTAGGAATCCAAGCTAGCGTACCAGGAGAAGTGGGGTCCACAAACCGTGTGGGGCCCAATTTGAGATATGTGAGGCCCACAAGCCATGTGGGACCTAAAAAGATGTGTGGGGTCCACAAGCCATTTAAGGGTTATAGGGACCCGAGCTAGCAGGCACAAGCATGCCAAAAGAGGTAACGTGCATCGGATGTAGGAATCCGAGCTAGCGTACTAGAGCGGGTAACGTGCATCGGATGTAGGAATCCGAGCTAGCGTACCAAAGGGGGTAACGTGCACCGGATGTAGGAATCCGAGCTAGCGTACCAAAGATGGTAACGTGCATCGGATGTAGGAATCCAAGCTAGCGTACCAGGAGAAGTGAGGCCCACAAACTATGTGGGGTCCACAAGCGATGTGGGGTCCACAAGCCGTTTAAGGGTTATAGGAACCCGAGCCAGCAGGCACAAGCATGCAAAAAGAGGTAACGTGCATCGGATGTAGGAATCCGAGCTAGCGTACCAAAGAGGGTAACGTGTACCGGATGTAGGAATCCGAGCTAGCGTACCAGGAGAAGTGGGGTCCACAAACCATGTGGGGCCCAATTGAGATATGTGGGGCCCACAAGCCATGTGGGACCTAAAAGGATGCGGGGTCCACGAACACCATGGGACCTATAAGAATGTGTGGGGTCCACAAGCAGTGTGGGACCTACTAGGGTGTGTGGGGTCCACAACCAATGTGGGACCTACTAGAATGTGTGGGGTCCACAAGCAGTGTGGGACCTACAAGGGTGTGTGGGGTCCACAACCAATGTGGGACCTACTAGAATATGTGGGGTCCATAACCAGTGTGGAAAGGTTTTGACATGAGGTCTCCTCGGAAAGGCCTGGTTAAAATTGGGGTGTCGACAGCTGCCCCTCTTTATAGGTCTTGTTGCTTTGGGGTAACAGTAGGAACTCTCCTACGTTATTTATAGCAACAGGCCTATAAAGATAAAAGACACCTATTTTAGCCAGGCCATACAACTGACCACATGTCGTGTTCTGAGTAGAGTCATGTGCTAAGTAGGAGGATGGAGGGTAACCCGGATTGAAGACCTGGCATGATCTAGTCCATCCTGGGAAAACATAGATCGAATGGTTGAGGAGGGGTGCCACGTGTTAGTGACTGAGGGGCTGGTCAAATGTGACCCTGATCAAGGCGTGGCATAATCCTGACCATCCTTGGAAAACACAAATCGTGCGGTTGAGGACCGGTGCCACGTGTCAGTGGCCGAGTGGCTAGTGTATGTGGATATGGATCAATGACGTGGCCCAATCCAAGCCATCCTTGGAAAACACAAATCGTGCGGTTGAGGACCGATGCCACGTGTCAGTGGCCGAGTGGCTAGTGTATGTGGATATGGATCAATGACGTGGCCCAATCCAAGCCATCCTTGGAAAACACAAATTGTGCGGTTGAGGACCGATGCCACGTGTCAGTGGCCGAGTGGCTGGTCAAATGTGATTGGGATCAAGGCATGGCACAATCCAGACCGTCCTTGGAAACACAAATCGTGTGGTGATCCGGGTGGCCACGCAGACTTTTGCTTGTGTGGGGGGAGAATGAGCCACGTGTTGGTGACTGATTGGCTGGTCAAACGTGACCCGGATCAAGGCATGGCACAATCTTGACCGTCTTTGGAAAACACAGATCGTGCGGTGATCAGGGGTGTCACGTGTCAGTGACTGAGTGGTTGGTGTATGTGGATGTGGATCAATGACGTGGCCCAATCCAAGCCATCCTTGGAAAACACAAATCGTGCGGTTGAGGACCGGTGCCGCGTGTCAGTGGCCGAGTGGCTGGTCAAATGTGACCGGGATCAAGGCATGGCACAATCCAGACCGTCCTTGGAAACACAAATCGTGTGGTGATCCGGGTGGCCACGCAGACTTTTGCTTGTGTGGGGGGAGAATGAGCCACGTGTTGGTGACTGATTGGCTGGTCAAACGTGACCCGGATGAAGGCATGGCACAATCCTGACCGTCCTTGGAAAACACAGATCGTGCGGTGATCAGGGTGGCCACGCAGACTTTTTGTGCATGATGGAGAATGAGCCACGTGTTGGTGACCGAGTGGCTGGTCAAATGTGACCCGGATCAAGGCATGGCATAATCCTGACCGTCCTTGGAAAACACAGATCGTGCGGTGATCATGGTGGCCACGCAGAATTTTTGATCGGATGGATGACGGGTTGCCACGTGGTTGAATCTCGTGGCTCCGAGGCATTGGATATTTAAACCAAATTTTTAGTTCTGTTCATTTTACTGCATTTCATTCTCTTGAACGCCCTCTCTTTCTCTCTTCTCTCTTCTCTCTCCTTTCACCCTCTCTGTTCTCCCCTTTCAATCTCTGTTCTCTAGGCTTATTTGCTGCAAACTCAAAACCCTAGCCCCTCCGTGATTTCTTTTCTACTCTTGCCTATCTCCAAGCTCTCTCTCTCTATATACCGTTCTTCAGAGACCTTAGATCTTGGCAAACTTAAGATCCCAACACCTTTAGAAGTGATCCAGCTAATGGGATGAAGAATTATGAAGGTGAATATAGTATGGAAGATTGGTAAGAGTAATAAACAATCATGTGGTGAGTGTATGATGGGGGAACAAAGGTAGGGGATGAAGAGTATGAAGGGACTATAGTATGGGAAGAATGATTAAAGGGAAGACACATCGACTTGTGTTAGTGAGGATGTGTTCCAGAACAAGTATGCTTTCATTTGACAAATTAAAATAAATAAATAAATAAGAATAAATAATATAATATAATATAATAATAATAATACATAATAATAATATAATAATATTATGAGGTTCTAGAAGCTGTGTGGGAGCCCATCGAGATGTGTGGGTCCGCACGCGCCATGTGGGCTGTCACCAAGTCCGAATTGAGGGTTACAAAAACCTCGAGCTAGCAAGGTCACCGCTCTATGTGGATCGGACTAGCATACTCTCAGAGGGTAACGTGGTCACCGGATGTCAGGAATCCGAGCTAGCGTACCAGGAGAAGTGGGGCCCACAAACCGTGTGGGGCCCAATTGAGATATGTGGGGCCCACAAGCCATGTGGTACCTAAAAAGATGTGTGGGGTCCACAAGCCATTTAAGGGTTATAGGAACCCGAGCCAGTAGACACAAGCATGCCAAAAGAGGTAACGTGCATCGGATGTAGGAATCCGAGCTAGCGTACCAGAGCAGGTAACGTGCATCGGATGTAGGAATCCGAGCTAGCGTACCAGAGGGGGTAACGTGCACCGGATGTAGGAATCCGAGCTAGCGTACCAAAGAGGGTAACGTGCATCGGATGTAGGAATCCAAGCTAGCGTACCAGGAGAAATGGGGTCCACAAACCGTGTGGGGCCCAATTTGAGATATGTGAGGCCCACAAGCCATGTGGGACCTAAAAAGATGTGTGGGGTCCACAAGCCATTTAAGGGTTATAGGGACCCGAGCTAGCAGGCACAAGCATGCCAAAAGAGGTAACGTGCATCGGATGTAGGAATCCGAGCTAGCGTACTAGAGCGGGTAACGTGCATCGGATGTAGGAATCCGAGCTAGCGTACCAAAGGGGGTAACGTGCACCGGATGTAGGAATCCGAGCTAGCGTACCAAAGATGGTAACGTGCATCGGATGTAGGAATCCAAGCTAGCGTACCAGGAGAAGTGAGGCCCACAAACTATGTGGGGTCCACAAGCGATGTGGGGTCCACAAGCCGTTTAAGGGTTATAGGAACCCGAGCCAGCAGGCACAAGCATGCAAAAAGAGGTAACGTGCATCGGATGTAGGAATCCGAGCTAGCGTACCAAAGAGGGTAACGTGTACCGGATGTAGGAATCCGAGCTAGCGTACCAGGAGAAGTGGGGTCCACAAACCATGTGGGGCCCAATTGAGATATGTGGGGCCCACAAGCCATGTGGGACCTAAAAGGATGCGGGGTCCACGAACACCATGGGACCTATAAGAATGTGTGGGGTCCACAAGCAGTGTGGGACCTACTAGGGTGTGTGGGGTCCACAACCAATGTGGGACCTACTAGAATGTGTGGGGTCCACAAGCAGTGTGGGACCTACAAGGGTGTGTGGGGTCCACAACCAATGTGGGACCTACTAGAATATGTGGGGTCCACAACCAGTGTGGAAAGGTTTTGACATGAGGTCTCCTCGGAAAGGCCTGGTTAAAATTGGGGTGTCGACAGACCAAGATCGGTGTCCGGGTCTCCCACATCGGTAGCAGACATCCTCTCCCATTATGCACTCACTTGGGTGTTAGTGGCCACATCTAGGACAGATAGAAACAACTCGTCTACCCTAAGGTCCACCACAACCCGTCATCCGTCCCTAACTACTTCCATATCGATCCCCTCTTCACGGCCCTCTACTAGAGCTCGCCTATAAATCCTGAGGCGCGGACCTCTTTCTCTGACTTTAAGCTGCAGCACTCCTTCGCATACCTTTCTCAATAATAGTAGCTTTATCCATGACCTCAGCGAACGTCTGAGCCCCAAAGCCAATGACTTGCTCGAATAAAATCTACTTCAAACCTTCTTCAAACTTCCTTGCCTTTTTGTCTTCGTTTGGTGCTAAATGTGGGGCAAAATGGTATAACTCAAGAAATCACGCAAGCATACTGTGTCACCGTCATCAACCCCTGAGACAAATGTAGGAACTTTGCTGCCTTTGCGCTTCGGACAATAGCAGGGAAATACAGCTCGAAGAATAGTTCCTTGAACTGATTCCATGATACTGGCACTGGATCTGGCCTCTGCTCCTCAATCAAACGCGCTGATCTCCACCAGCGCTTTGCTTCTCCCGTCAATTTAAATGACACAAATGCCACTTTCTGCTCGTGTGTATAGGCCAGCACTGCTAAAATATCCTCAACATCCTGAATCCAATTCTCAGCTACAATCGAGTCAGGTCCTCCAACAAAAGAAGGAGGTTTCATCCTCGTAAATTGCTCGATAGTGCAGCTACGCTCTCCTCCACTCCTAGCCATCTCAGCCATCACCTGCTGGGTCACGCTGTGTTGTAAGACATCAGTATCTCCACCTCCCATACTAGAGGGTCCTGGTCTGTCACCTCTAGCATCTGTACCACTACTACTCGGATCCATCCTGAAAATACACAAAACACTATTTTAAAATCCTATACAGATCTACTTTACTCCATCCAGCTAAACCTCAAATTCACTATTAACTATTTCCCTTATTCCTATCCCAAAATCCAATCCTGCGACCCAAACACACGACTCGTCGATAGTTTACTATGGTTTTCCTGAAATTGTCATCCTAGGAAAAACACAGAAACCACCACGAAAATCCTTTATCTTGACCACAGAACAAACCTCAAATTCTTTTCCTATTTTCTGGTATTGTTCTAGTTGCATTCTAGAGTCTACAGAACCTAGTAACCTAGGCTCTAATACCAAACTTTAACGACCTGCTACTTATTTGACATTTTTTTTTTCTTCTATCTAAATATAATACATGTCATCTATCTATAGTAAAACTCAAGCTCCGAGGAGTGCTGAGAATAATTCTGTAAATCATATGCATCTAAGCAGCGGTAACTGAAAAACTGTACACTATCTTATACACAATACCAGAAAACTATAATACTTTGAAATATGTTTACAATACAAAATACCTAGTGGCGTCACTATTGTAACGACCTGCTTACTTTCCATGTTTTTTTTTTTTAAAAATATATATATACTATGACATTTAAAATGCTTTGATACCAAATTGAATCATCAACCTAAACAGCGAGAAGCAGAAATCAAATAAACATAATCATATGTAATTATATGCAATTATATGCAATACCAGAGTGCTAGAATGTATCCTCCAATTATACATATATATCTGTTTCCCCAAAATACCCTTAACTGACTAGGGCTATACAAAAATACTCCCACAATACTCACTTTACTGTCAGGGCAATACTGAAGCCCTTCTATCTGTGAGTCTGGTCTGCTCGCCTACCTGGATCACTTGAAAAATGATTCAACACTGAGAGGAGCCAAAACTCAGTAAGACGAAATATGCTATTGCTAGTGTGTGGCAAATGAGTTACAATACCGTGAAAAGCTATTACTATATATTCATGTATCACTGAATCTGTAAAGTACAATTCCAATAATATAAATCTTCATCTTTTACTTGTTACTTAACATTTCTATACTTTAGGTTTCTACTCAAAATACTACTAATATATATATATATATATATATATATATATATATATATTCCATTTCTGTAAACCTGTATAAACATAGTAATAACTGTAAACTTCCCCGTGGATAACAGTGTGTCATGATTTAACCCCTTATGACAGGGTTGTGCGGCCCGTAGGCGGGATTTACCCTGGCTGGCCAACTAGGAATAAATCACTATACTCCATAGTCTGATTAGCCCTCCTCAGGCCATATCCAATGGGGAGCCTGTCCACTCGTGGATTCTATGCGATCGACCTTTATACCACGTATGATCTGAATAGGTGGTTGCACTATATAAACTGTATGTAGCTACGGTACCGTGCTCTGTAAACTGTATGATCCAACAAGGTCTGATACTATATAATACATCTCTATATATGTACAACTATCTGTTTACCATGATTCTATAATAACTGTAAAAACCATGACGCTGTAGAAAATTGTATCTATATCAACTGTGTTTGTGTAATAAACTGTAAAACTATATGTCAAGGTACTATAAGCTGTATCTGTATCAACTGTATAATCATGGTATTCTGTAATTACTATAAAACATAGCCACTGTCTTTATATTCTGTAAAACATAAAACAAGAAAATACTGTAAAACATATTTCTGTACTATATCTATATTCTCAAGCTACACAGTACTTTTAAAACATATTAATCATATTTGATAAACTGTATAAATCTCTACTTCAAACAATACTCTAGTGAAACATTTATAATTTTATACTGAAAATATACTCAAATTACCTAGCATAGCATATTTCCCTTACCTAATTACTGAGAAGCCCCTATGGTATATTGACCTAACACCCGTAGGGCTTCCTACACAACACCCTGAAAACAATATTTGTCAGAACAAAATATCAATATTTCTTTGCCTACATCATTGTTTATAACTGTCAGAAGGCCAAAAATTGACTAAAAGATCTTACCCTGAATTTGGGATGAATTCCAACTTCATTTCACCAACGATCCGCCCCAGCAGACTTGATGAGAACTCCGTCAGGAACGTCGTGGTGGCTTCAGATTGTTGATTTGGTGACTAAAGGGGCCAAAATCGAAGAGAGAAGAGGGAGAGGCCATAGGAGAGAGAGAAAGAAGAACGGCGATGGAATTCTATGAAAAAAAAAGTTTAGGCACTATTTATATTGTGGGATTTTTCGATGAGCCACGTCATCTCGTCGACGAGTTCCTGTTGTACCATTTTCGACGAATCCCCTGTATTCATCGATGAGGCCCTGATAAATTTATTGGGTATTTTTCCAAAGTGCGATGTCGTCGACGAACGCAAAGCATTTGTCTACGAAGTCAACTGCCTCCTTCCATTACTGTTTCCATTTCTCTCCCTCTTTATTATTTAAATACCATTATTCTTTGGGCCGTTACAGCTATAACCTAAAAACTATCCCAAAACACTGGTATTTTAAAAACACCTACCCTTCCCACAAGGGCAGCTCAAGTCAACCTCTACCTGCAAGCCTGATCTGCTCGCCTAACTGGATCTCCTGAAAAACATTAAGTCACTTGGGTGAGACAACGCTCAGTAAGTGAAAATATGCTATTACTAGTGTTTGCCAGTTGAGTTAAGCATTTAAGATACTAAAATAATACTGATACTATAGTTTGAGAAAGCTAATAAACTGTATAGAATATATGGAATATAATTTAAAACATAGTTGCGTATCTGAATTTGCTATCTGAAGGTACTGCTAATATAATAGTATAAACTGCAGCTGTGTGATATATCTATACATAGGAACTTTTGCTATACCCTGGGATTTGTATGTCATGAAATATTCCCTTATGATAGGGTTGTGCGGCCCATAGGCTAGACTTAACTTGGTCGACCCTCCAGGTAAGTCAATCTGTATCTGTACATCCACCAATCTATATCAATTTAGCCCACTGCAATCACTCTGGGCCATCTCTAACCTCTGATCATCGTCTAACCGGTGACCTCAACCCAGCAAGCTGGGGAGTCTACAATCTCTCCTCGCACTGTTAGACGGACTCTGCATACTATCTAAGTTATGTGGTTGCACCTGTCTGAAACTAGCAACGATACCGTGCTCTGCTGTGTATATCTGTCTGTAATTTCCCCAGGGATCTAATATCACGTAATACTGTATAAATATATAATCATCTTATTACTTTTAACATGATTTCAAAATCAGCCATAACACTATAGCTCTTAACTGTATTATCTGAAATATCTGACTAAAATATATATATATATATATGTATATATATATATATATATATATAATATCTGTCTGTATCATCTACGATTTATGTCTGTACTCTCTGTAATAAATGTATAAAATATCTATATATAATATCTATATAATCTATGTATAATATCTGTAATCTCTGTATAATCTCATTATAGCATCTTGATGCTATAATTGCATAATCTGTCTGTATAAACTGTCTGAGTGTTATGGTTTAGAAATCATGTTATTCTGAGAAATACAGTAAGTCTCATTCATTGTTAATAATATGAAATATCTGAATATCTGTAATACTGTAGAATATACATACTATATTGTAATAAACTCATGCCACACATTTGAGTAAACACAATCTCATGCTCAATTTCTATAATTCTGCTATAAAGATAATATTCTTAATTCTTTGGAAAATAATCTGATCTGCATGCGTGTATTACATATTCATAATATTCTATATACATATTAAAAATTGCTAACATAACATATTTCCCTTACCTTAAATCTGAAAAGCCCCTACTAAACTCTGGCCCTATACCCGCAGGGTTCTTAGCTTAACATCCTGAAAACAGTATCCCCCGGAACAAAATATAAGTATTTTCTTGCATACAACATTTCTTATAACTACAGGGAAAACATATTCTGAATAAAACACCTTACCCTGGATTTGGGATGAATTTCAAACCAACTTTACCCACAATCAGCTCTGGCAGACTTGCGGAGAACGTCACCAGGAGCGTCGTGGTGGCCTCAGATCTTCAATCCAACGAGAAATGAGGCCAGGATCGAAGAGAGAAGAGGAGGGAAACGTAGGGAGAGAAAAGAAGAAATTTGTGTGCTGAAATCTAAGTTAAAAATATGGGTTTTAGCTATTTATAGGGCGGGATTCGTTGACGAGACACGTCACCTCGTCGACGAGTCCTATACAAAGTTTGTCGACGAACCTACACCCTCGTCGACGAGTTTTAGTCTACTTTAAATCCTCTCTCGGTATCTTCTCATTGATGAAACGGGTCTTCATTGACGAGATCCTGAAGAACCCTCGTCGACGAAACCCCTATGTTTGTCGATTAGTCCTGAAAGAATTTCTTGGGTTATTACAATCCAGCTTAGAAACAATAATAACAAATGCCAACACTACCCCTTGGCTCAGGTTATGCGATTTACTATAGTCCGACTGAAACCACCTGGTCCATTAATCCACCAATGGCACACTCCAATCTAGCCAACTATCTCGATACCCACACTGAAAATCAGATGTGTGGTTGCACTATATCCAGAATATAGCAACAAAATCACACTTAAGCTTTTTAAGGCTTCATATAATGTTGAACTTTTTAATGCTCTCATATAACATTAAGCTTTTTAAGGCTCTCATATAACGTTGAGCTTTTTAAGGCTCTAATAGTAAAAAGCTGCAGTCAAATATCATATATACAATTTATGATAAAACGAATTAAGTTGTTTCAAATTCACAAATTACCTATACAGTTCTAGTATTTTCACAACCTCATTCATTCATACTGTGGTATAAACCGGCACACAAACTCTCGATTTAACCCTTTTCACATATAAAGCTCAGTATATAACCGACACTTGTTTTACACATTTTCAGATAGCAAAATGGAACTCGAGTTCCTATAGTTCATATACGTATTTAAACGGGCTCACATATTCCATTTCATATCATATGTCACACTCGTTTATTCAAAAAATTGCTATATAGTATATAACTCGAAAAATAGCAATTTAAACAGAAAACAAAAAGGGGTCCAAGCATCTCCTACGTAAGTTTAATGCAAATAAAGAATTTTTGAAAAAATTGGAGATCATACGCCAAAACCCTTATTTTTACCAAAATCGTAAGACCAAAAAACCATTATTTTTACCGGTAAAACTTTGCAAATAAGTAGTCAATACGTGCATATAAACATAAGCTAACTTTTTAGCGGTTTAGTTTTCTAAAAAGACCGATGTAAACAAATCCCCTTACCTATTTCCAAACTCTAAAACATGAACCATACGACTCCCAAAACGGTGAACCGAGTTCTTAAAATCTAAAAACCAAAGAACAACACTTGAATATAATCCTATTTACTATATATCTACCGAACCAAAAATGAACTTAGACCCTTACCTCAATTTTGGGATACAAAAGTCCTCAAAACAAAGATCCAATTCGCTATAATCGTAGAGGTTTTCCCCCCTGATCTACGTAATAATTTCGGATCGTGGATTTGGATGACGAACAGTAAAGGATCAAAGAGAGAGAGAGAGAAAGAGTTTTGAGTTTCTTAACCATGAAGCAACTAAAAATGATATTTATAGACCCTTTGACCTAATCAAACTTGTCGACAAATGGAGCCTTCGTCGACGAGCCACAGAAGGCTCTTCATCGACGAACCTCTTCCTTCGTCGACAAACCCTTGTCCGATATTTTTCCTGTTAGTCAGGATCTCTTCGTCGCCGAAGCTCTAAATTTTGGCGACAAACCGTAGAAAGGCCTTCGCCGATGAGAACCTTGGCTTCGTCGACGAAGCATGCCAAAATTACCTTTTTTCCCTTTTTTGATTTATTTTCCTTATTTTATGGGTTTTGGTCTCTACATGTGCCCTCATTAATGTGCCATTTTCCCTTACCAATGTACCTTATTTCCTTACTAATGTGTCTTATCCCCTCACTAATGTGTCCTATCCTCTTACCAATGTGCCTTATCCCCTCATTAATATGCTATATTCCCCTACCAATATGTCTTATCCCATCACCAATGTGCTTATCCCCTTACTAATGTGCCTTATCCCCATACCAATATGCCTTTCTTATTAATATGCCTTATCCTCTCATTTATGTGCCTTAGCACATTTTTATATAAAGGGGGGAGGGATGCCATATGTATAAATTTGCAAGACGGAGAGAAGGAGAAAGAGAAGGAGAGAAAGTGAGTGACAAAGTGAGGAAGAGAAGGAGAAAGAGAGAGAAAATATGAGAGTCTAAAATTTTTAGGATTAGAACTTTGGGTCTCAAAAAATTGTAGCGTAACCGGTTAAATCAAGATATGTTTCTAAATCGAATTTTGGTGGTATACTTTTATTTTTATGGTATAAGCGTTATCTTAGTTGTTCAATTTCTGAATTTTGGAGGTATTCTAGTAGGTCTTTAGAATTTTCAAGATTTATATTTTGAAACTTACTAGAATATTGAATGTCTAAAAGATAAGGATTTCTCTGGAGCTGAGGTTAGGCCCACAAATTTTGAAATTTGGTGGGCTGCTAGTTAATATATCAATATTCGTGATTATTAAATTTTGAAATTTTCTGAAGTTCTTTGATATGGTATTTGAGTTTTCAAAACTACAGTCGGTATGCTATCAATTTGCTATTAGAGCTACAACCAAACTTAAATTTTGAATTTTTTTTTTTGATAACTTGTACTTTGAATTTGGCCACGAAATTCAGTAGGCTCATATATAACATATATAGGGACATATGGATTTACTTTAGTTATTTTTGAAGTTTGAGAAGATGTATTTTTATTTTTCAAAGTAAGTGTCGAATTATGGTATGCTCAGTTCAATTAGCAGAACCGGAAGTCAATTTCAAAAAATCAAGTTTAATGACCAATCGATGTTGTATGAATACAAAATTTGTCTTTAAATTTTAAGCATAAAAAGAAGATCATTTCGAGATAATCCTCATATTTTTTCTGAATAGCAGTTTATTAAATACAATCGAATTTAGAAGTGTACCTTTGAGCGGGTTCAAAGCAAAATTATAATTCATTTTCTAAATCATGGATTTGTGGTTATCTTGTGATAGGTTAAGGATTTACTAGAAAATTTTCAATTTTAGAGCAGATCAAGGTAAGTGGGTTTGATTATGTCAACTTTTTATAAAATATACTCGAGTTTATTTTAAAAGAAAATATTTTAATTATCTTGAGTAATTTACAGCATTATGATGTTTTATTGAAAATAAATGTTTTCAACACGAAAATCATATGGCATGAGCTTATTTTTATTAAAGTGCATTACATGTGTTATGAAACAATGAGCAATGATGATATTTTTATGATGCTATTTATATTGCATGAATTATATATTAGTATTTTTTAAAAACCTTTATGACTAAGAGATTATAGAGTTACAAATGCTCGGTACTGTAACTTATAGTTTACAGTTACAGAGATTAGAGTGCACCCACACTATTCTATAAAATGGTTTTCGGATCAGAAGATTTCTCTCGATTGCACTCCTGGTTCCAGACCAGGACTTAATAAAAAAAAATATCACTTATAGTTATAGTTTGACTTAGTTTGGTTGGCCGCCAGTTAAGTCTAATTTTCGAACTGCACAACCCTGCCATAGGGGTAAACATGACCCACAGTTAACAAGCCTAAGGGATGTTTTACAGAACAAGTATAAGAGAAAGTATATATATAAGTATTACAGTTACAGTTCATTATTTTAAAAAGCAGTTATAGTTTATAGTTAACAGCTATAGTTTTACAAATGCAGTTTTGAAACTACAGTATTAAATGTTGTTGAGGATGTGACTCATATTCAAAGTGGATCACATGTACCAGAGAAAGTTACGTGAAGTGGGGGGCAATTGCATGAGAAGAGGATTCGGGAAGTATGTAGGAGGACCTTTGCTTAACACAAAACCGTTGACAGTTTGGTCAAACCATTGACGATTTTTGTTAATGCAGATTACATATTTTCAAATCGAGGGCTTGTAGATTGGGCTTATCAAGAGGATTTTCCTCTGGGGGATTGCTACAGATGCAATTTAGTTATACTAGAACACTTTTGTATGCATTAGATGTTATATAAACATCATTACGTAACCCTATTGGAGTGAGAGACATTGATCATAATGAAAACTCAAGTGCTACACCCGTGGACGTAGGCTATTGCCGAACCACGTAAATCTTGTGTGTTCTAGCTGTGTTTTTTATTCTTCTTACCATTGTTTGATTGCTTCTTGAGTATATTTCATCGACGAGTGTTTGCATTAGGTTTTTTATTGATTCATGTGTGATTGTATGCTTTCGCTGCACGTGTTCAAGTTGAACGAACAACAATAAGTGGTATTAGAGCTATTGGTTCAACAATGGCTGGGGTCTCCTTGATTTTAAGTTTGATGTGAACAAGTTTGATGGAACTGATAATTTCGGACTTTGGTAATGAAGAGTGAAAATTTTGCTAATGCAGCAAGGGATGGTGAAGGCTTTATACGAAAAGAATCCACGACATGAAAGAAGCAAACTGGAAGTATCTTAAAGCAAAGGGGTTTCCACAATCAAGTTATGTATAGCTCATGAAATGTTGTATCATGTCATGGATGGGGACTCACCAGCAACGGTTTGGTTGAAACTAGAACGCTGATACATATCGAAGTCGATTTTGAACAAGTTGTATCTTAAGCAAAAGCTTTATTAGCTTAAGATGGCAGAGGGTGCGAACTTGACTCGGCACTCTAGTTATGACAATGCTTTGGGGGAAAGAAACCCTGGAGTTGGAGGACATCACGAGTGCATTGTTGGGGTTCCATCAAAGCTAGAAGGCTAGCAATGAGGGTTCACATGGTGAAGGACTCATGGTGAAGGGTAATTAGGATCGTGGTAGAGGCAAATCCCGGAGTGGTCCGAGTTGTATAAAACTCAGTCCAAGAGGAAAAAAGATTGTTGGCCTTATAAGGCTTACAATTCTTATTTTGATGATAACAAATCATGATATGTTTAATGTGGTTCAAAGTGAAAGTTTTTCAAGAAAAAGGCAAAGATTAAAGGAAGTGACAAAGCTCAAGAGCATGATAAAGCTTATGGATTAAAAAGAGATCTTGAAGAGCATAAGGATTAAAGATAACTTGGTGAAAGCTCAAAGAAAAGATTGAAAACTCAAAATGATGGAAGAACAAGATTGAAGATCAAAGGATTAATTTTTTAAGGATGTTCTAAATGAAAGTACTTCAAGTTAATTTCAAGTATAAATTGATTTGATGCTCTCAAGAAATTTAGAAATATATTTTTGGAAACTCTAAAGAATATTTTTATAATCAATGAAAAGAAAGGGTTTTGAAAAATAAAATTGTTTTTGAAAAACAGAAGGGCTAGGCGACTGTCCTATTGTGACAAGCGACTGCCAAATTAAGTAAAAGTATTTTTAAAGAGACAGTAGCAAGACAGGCGACTACCTAAACATGTCAGGCGCCTGAGTGGACATGCCAGGTGACTGCCTTGGTTTTGCCAGGTGACTACCAGTGTTATGCGTTGAGAATTTGTTCTATGACAAGCGATTGCCACTCGAATGTTGGCTTAAAAACTCTCGATGGGAAGATTTTTTAAATGAAGTTTTTGGACACTATTATTTTGAAAAACTTGCAAACTATTTCAAGAAAACTTTGGGGGTAAGGAATTACTTTTAAACATCTATAAATAGCCCCAAACTTCAAAGGTCTGAGACACCCCAAACAATTTTCAAGCAATCAAAGTTCTCAAAGGCTCTCAAACTCTCTTGTGTTCAACTACTGAATTGTTACTGATTCAAACTTCAAAGTAAAGCTTTCAAAATCAGAATCTTTCATATTTTGGAAGATATTTGGTGATCTATATTGAGTATTGAGCTTCATATTCTTTTATATTTGAATTACTTTGAAGTATTATTGTGCTGAATGTTGTACTAACCTACTCTACTGTGAGAGTGTTTTCTTGTACACAAAATCTTCTTTATCTTTGTTCTTATTCATAGACGATTTAGGGCTGTAGAATCGTTGGACCAAACGAGGGAATATCGTTTGGAGAGGTGGGCTCTAGCCTAACGGAAGGAGTGTTTGTAATCGGTATTGTTCCACCCGTCAACGGAACTGAACTAGTGAATCCTTTGGTGGTTTGCCAAAGGCGAGGACGTAGGCTGGGTATAAGCTGAACCTCGTAAAATCTCATGTCTCTCTTCTTCCTTACTCTTTACTTTTTTAGCAAAGACTTACAATCAGCGTGCATGTTTTTAAATTGTTAATTTTGAGTGTTTAGTTGTTGAAAAGACTGGAGGATAATTTGTTTTTGGGTTTGATCAGCATTGATTGAGGAAACCGAATGGGACTACGTTGGTTGATCAACCTAAACTTATTAATCTGAAAGTTTGTTTAAAAGCTAAACATAAAGAAAACTTGTGAGTTTGAAATAAACACAGGGCTAACATAAATTCAACGTGTTTTACAATTCATTACTGGGCTATGGAGACAAATATTGAGTTTTTGATTATCTTGATTGGTTGTGTTTGAATTGTTTTATATTTACTCTTTGTGGTTGTTGATATAAAACAAAGAATTAAAATTGAAATAATTTTAAAATTCCAATTCACCCCCCCCTCTTGGGAAGCTATCCTAATTTCAATTGGTATTAGAGCCTAGTTATAGCAAATTCCTAACAAGAAGCTATACAAAGATCTAAATGGCTAATATAGGAGTAGCTCGTTTTGGAGAGGGTCAATCCTCAACTCGTCCACCAATCTTTTGTGGACACAACTACACCTTTTGGAAAAAGAGAACGCAAATCTACCTCCAACACATGGATTGGAAAGCATGAGAAGTAGTTGTGGATGGAGACCTTGTTCCCACCAAAATAATAGATGGAAAACGTATTCCAAAAGAGAAAAAGGATATGACTGATTCAGATTATAAGATGCTTCAAATAAACTCAAGTGCTATAAATGCTTTGTATTGTGCTTTAGACGCTAACGAATTCAATAGGGTCATGGCTTGTAAAACAGCTAAAGAAATATGGGACAAATTAGAAGTCACATATGAAGGAACTATTGATGTTAGGGACAATAGAATAAACATGTTAACAAGTGAATATGAAGCATTCAAAATGAATTCAGATGAATCCATATCAAGTATGTACACAAGATTCACCCACATAATTAACTCCTTAAGTGTCTTAGGAAAAACTTATACCACCTACGAAATGATTAGGAAAATTTTGAGAGGCCTTCCCTCAATATGGGAACCTAAGGTTACAACAATTATCGAAGGAAGAAACCTTAAGACCACCTCCTTAGATGAAATCATAGGATCACTCCTTACCTATGAAATGGCTCTAAAAGAAAGAAATCCTGAATCAAAGCATAAGAAATCGATTGCACTAAAAGCATCAAGTTACAGCTCAAGCGAAGAAGAAAGTGAATCAAGTGACTTAGATCAAGATGAATTAGCATTCATCACTAAGAGACTAGGAAAGTTTTATAGAAGGAATAAAAGATTTCCTAAGAAGTTCAACAAAAGAAAAACTGAAAAGGTAGAATCAAGTAGAAAAGAAAATAAAAGTAAAAATGAACCTCCTATATGCTATCATTGTAAGAAACCAGGACATATCAAACTGAACTGCCCTTTGCTCAAGAAAGACAAGAAGAAAAAGAAGAAAGCTATGAAGGCTACTTGGGATGACTCAAGCTCTAGCGAAACTGAAAACGAATCAAGTGGACAAGAGATGGCAAACGTATGCTTCATGGAAAATGATGAAGAGGTAAATTCCTACTACTCTTCAACCGAATCTAGCAATGAATCTTATGACGAGTCATGTGATAGTATGCCCTCATACAAAGAATTACAAGCTGAATTATTTTCTTTACATAAAAGATTTATAAAAATTTTCAAAAGAAATATAACCTTGAAAGATCAAAATAAAGAACTTTTGAAGCAACTTGAATCATTTAAAACTATTGAAGAAGAAAAAGATTTTTGTATCAAGAAGTTAGAGGAAGAAGTAAGTAATGTAACTCAAGAATTAGGCAAAACTCATAAAGAAAACTTGAGTAAAAAGGATCAAGAAATAAATGAACTAAATAAATTAGTAGAAGATAAAGAACAAATTATATATAATTTTACTAAAGGGAAAGATAATTTTGAAAAAATGATTGGACAACAAAGGCTATATGGGAATAAAGAAGGAATAGGTTACAATGGTAAACCAAACAAAAAGAATAAGAAATTATACATGAGATATTTTGTAAAGGAAGCCAAGCACTATGCTAGCACTTCCTCACACAACAAACATGAACACACTACTTGCTATATGTGCAAGACCAAAGATCATGTAATGTTTGATTGCCCACTAAAAAGGAAGTATGTTAAAATACAAGGAGAATGGAAAGTCAATAATGGATCTAACAACAAAATAAAGAAAGTTAAAAGGATTTGGGTTCCAAAAACTAACCAAATGAATCCTCCATTGTAGGTATGTTTTAGGACAACATCATCAACGGCCAAGTGGTACTTGGACAGTGGGTGTTCAAGACACATGACTGAGGATAAGACCAAGTTTACATCACTAAAACAAAAGGATGGAGGATATGTCACTTTTGGCGATAATGCCAAAGGTAAGATCCTTGGCATCGGGAGAATAGGTAAAGAACCTTCAATTACTATTGATAATGTATTATTGGTAGAAGGTTTAAAACACAATCTTTTAAGCATAAGCCAATTGAGTGACAAAGGATTTGAAATAACATTTAAAAAAGAAAAATGCATTATTCAGAATCCCAAAGAAAATAAAATCTTATTTATAGCTCTTAGGATAAATAATGTTTATTGTATAAATCTTGAGAATGTAATAAATCAAAACATAACTTGTTTGGCAGCCATGAATGATACAAGTTGGCTATGGCATAGGAAGTTAGGACATGCTAGCATGGACTTATTATCCAAATTATCAAAGAAAAATCTTGTAAAAGGATTACAAAATACCAAATTCATAAAAGACAAGATATGTGACACATGCCAAAAAGGAAAGCAAGTTAAAACCAGCTTTAAAAAGAGAAACAATATGCCTAGGAGGAAAACAATATCTACTAAAAGACCCTTAGAACTTTTACACCTAGACTTATTCGGTCCAACTAGAACCTTAAGCCTAGGAGGAAAACAATATACTTTTGTAATAGTGGATGATTATTCAAGATTTACTTGGGGTACTATTTCTAACTAATAAAGATGAAGCTTGTAACATGCTAATTTCCTTATGTAAGAAATTACAAAATGAGAAGGGCTATAATGTAACAAGTTTTAGAAGTGACCAAGGAAAAGATTTTAAAAACAAGAAAGTTGATAAATTTTGTAATGAACATGGAATAACTCATAATTTTTCAGCACCTAGAACTCCAAAACAAAATAGAGTTGTAGAAGGAAAAAATAGAACTCTACAAGGAATGGCAAAAACTATGCTTAATAAGAATAATTTACCTAAATACTTTTCGGTTGAAGCTGTAAACACAACATGTTATATTATAAATAGGGTATCTATAAGATCAAGTATAGATAAAACACCATATGAATTATGGAAAGGAAGGAAACCTAATATCTCTTACTTTCATGTATTTGGTTGCAAATGTTTCATCCTTAATACTAAAGATGATTTAGGAAAGTTTGATGCAAAATTTGATGAAGGTATCTTTTTAGGCTACTCTACATATAGCAAAGCCTATAGGGTCTATAATAAGAGAACTCTTACTATCGTTGAATCAATACACATAACATTTGATGAATCCAACTTTCATGAAAATAAAATTCAGAATGATGAAAAAGAAGATGTTCCACAAAAAGAAGAAGATCTTGAAATAAAGGAAGAAAATATTAGTGAGACTTCAAATGAAAACATTGTAGAAAGTCTAGAACTACCCAAAGAATGGAAATATTCTAAAATTCATCCAAAAGAATAAATACTTGGAGAAACTTCAAAAGGTATAACCACTCAAGCCTCATTAAAAAAATATTTGCAACCATTATGCCTTTTTATCTCAAGAAGAACCCAAAAATATTGATGAAGCTTTAAAAGATGACTCTTGGATTATAGCTATGCAAGAGGAACTAAATCAATTTGAAAGAAGTCAAGTATGAGAACTTATACCAAAACCCAAAGAAAAATCAATCATAGGAACTAAATGGGTGTTTAGAAATAAAAAGGATGAAAATGAAGTTGTTGTAAGAAATAAAGTTAGGCTAGTAGCTCAAGGATATAATCAAGAAGAAGGTATCGATTATGATGAAACTTTTGCCCCCGTAGCAAGAATGGAAGCAATTAGGATGCTTTTAGCTTATGCAGCCTATAAGGACTTCAAATTATATCAAATGGATGTAAAAAGTGATTTCTTAAATTGATATATAAATGAAGAAGTATATGTAAGACAACCTCCAGGTTTTGAAAATTCAAAAAATCCAGATCATGTATTTAAGTTAACTAAAACTTTATATGGATTGAAACAAGCTCCTAGAGTTTGGTATGAAAGGCTAAGCAAGTTCTTAATTCAAAATAATTTCTCAAGAGGAAAGATAGATAGTACACTGTTTATAAAAACCAAAAACAAAGACATGCTTATAGTACAAATTTATGTTGATGATATTATTTTTAGAGCAACTAATGAAGATTTATGTAATGAATTTGCTAAGTCTATGCAAGAAGAGTTTGAGATGAGTATGGTGGGAGAGTTAAATTACTTTCTAGGATTACAAATCAAACAAGTAAAAAATGGAACTTTCATAAATCAAACTAAATATATTAAAGATATATTAAAGAAGTTTGATATGGAAGAAAGTAAACCTATAGGAACTCCTATGAGCACTTTAACTAGTCTTGACAAAGATGAAAAAGGGAAACAAGTAGATACTAAGCATTACCGAGGAATGATAAGAAGCTTACTTTATTTAACAGCAAGTAGACCGGATATTATGTTCAGCGTATGTATGTGTGCTAGGTTTCAATCAGCTCCTAAGGAATCACACCAAACAGCGGTTAAAAGAATCCTTAGATATTTATTAGGCACTTGAACTAGGTTTATGGTATCCAAAGGAAACTGAATTTGAAATGATTAGCTATTCAGATGCAGACTTTGTTGGATGTAAAATAGATAGAAAAAACACAAGTGGAACGTGTCATTTTCTAGGACATTCTTTAGTTTCATGGTCTTCAAAGAAACAAAACTCTGTAACATTATCCACAGCAGAAGCAAAATACATAGAGGCAGGAAGTTGTTGTGCCCAAACATTGTATATGAAACAGCAACTAAAAGATTTTAAAATACAATATCAAACTATTCCTATAAAATGTGACAACAAAAGTGCCATTAATATTTCAAAAAATTTGGCATCTCACTCAAGAACAAAACATATTGACATAAGATATCATTTCTTGAGAGATCATGTGCAAAATGAAGATATAATGTTAGAATTTGTGAATACAAATGACCAATTAGCGGATATATTCACAAAACCTCTATCTGAAGAAAGATTCATATTTATAAGAAGAGAATTGGGTATGTTACATAGTCGTGAAGTCAACTAAGCTTTGTTCTGCTTGGCAGGCGACTGCCACCAAGGTGCTAGGTGACTGCCAGGCTACTGACTTTTCAGATTCTATATAGACAGGCGCCTGCCACATTCTAGCAAGCAACTGCCTCGCAGCAGGTAGGGTTTAAAACCCTTCTTAAGTCATTTTAACTTCCACCAGGCGCTTGCTCTTTCATCTTTTTCTCTGAAAATTTTCTTTCCTACTTTTTTCTATACAAACACCTCTTCCAAATCAGCTAGAATCTGAGCCTCTAACCTTTCCTCCTCATCAAATCATGAACCTAATCTAGGGTTTCTCTATTTTTCTCTTCCATTCAAACATGCCACGAGCAAAATCAGTTGGTATCAAGGGATCTTCGTCTTCAACAAGGATCAATAATGATGAGGTGGAGAAATGGTTAGTAGCTCCACATGCTAAGCAACTTTATCGGAATCAGATTGCTTCAGCCGAACCCATTTTAGGTAAATTTCTTGATGTTACGTTCTTCAATACGGATTTTCCTGAAATTATGGAACTTTTCAAAGCGATTGGATGGGATCATTTTATTACATATCAAGCTAAAGGATATTATCCTAATGTTGTTCGAATTTTCTATGCAAATATGGAAAGATGTGATAATGGGGTCAAAACAAATCTTCTTGAGCAAAATGTTCATCTTACTCCCATATCTTTGAGAAAAATTCTTCGAGTCAAGCTAGGAGATTTCGAGGTTCACATTGTTGAAAAACAATGGATTATGTCACAGGGTTTCACCCCTCAAGAATTTTTGTCTCTGGTCATGACTGATACTCCTGTTAATTTTGGGCATCCACCTCTTTACAAAAAGCTCAACCTAAAAGCTCTAATCCTGCACAAACTCATTACAAACAATATCCTACCACGTTCTGGTTCTCATGATCATATTTCCTTCCTAGATTGTTTTGTAATGTGGTGTATTCTTCAAGGGAAAAAGATGGATCTTCCAAGCCTAATTATCCAGTGGATCATTATGAAAGTTGATGCCCTTCGTATTGTTCTACCATATGCTGTGATGTTAAATATGGTATTTGCTCACTTCAATGTTCTTACACCATCATTTAACTTCATTAGAAAAACCCATTACGATATTTTTTCTGATACTATTCTTAAACGTATGGGATATAAGAACTCTCCTTAAGGGTGGTTTCATAAGGGACATCGTCATGTATCATCTGCACCACCACCTCAGTCTTCCATACCAGCATCTTCAGTTCAACTTGACCCAGAAACTCCTTCTTGGTTCGTTCCATTTTTTAATCATTATATGACCTTCAGTGATGGAATGAAATCTAGACTTGGTACTCTACAAGAGAAGGTTTCTAGAATAGACACTCATTGTTTAAGTATTGATAAGCGAATTGACAAGATTGAACAACAGTTGGCCAGCACCTCTAAAGGCAAATCTCCAATGAATATCAGCTCTGCTACATCAAGTGATGATGAATCTGGTGAACAAGAAGAAGGAGATGATGAAAGTGGATCCATGGAAGCCTCTGATTGATGTGTTTTCATCTATGAGCTATTTATTACTTTTATGTATTAAAGTGTTATCAGATAGTAAGTTTTTTTTTTGCTCTATAAGTAGTACTATGTATTGCAGCACTTCTCTATTTTTGTATTATTTCTTCTCCTTTTTGATTGATGTCCAAAGGGGGAGATGTTTAAGAGAAGGGAGTGCAAAAATGTGTGATGCTATGCCTACTATGCCATGGTTTGAAAAACTTACTTGTATGGATCATATCTTGTATGTAAAACTATGACTATGTATTGATGTATCATTTATGGATTATCTTGCATGGATCATATCATATATACCTATGAAAATGTATCATGTTTGTTGATAGGGGAGCCATGAGTATTAATTCTTATTTTTTTTGCTCTCGATGTGTCATCATAAAAAAGGGGGATATTGTTGGCCTAATAAGGCTTACAATTCTTATTTTGATGATAACAAATCATGATATGTTTAATGTGGTTCAAAGTGAAAGTTTTTCAGGAAAAAGGTAAAGATTAAAGGAAGTGACAAAGCTCAAGAGCATGATAAAGCTTATGGATTAAAAAGAGATCTTGAAGAGCATGAGGATTAAAGATAACTTGGTGAAAGCTCAAAGAAAAGATTGAAAACTCAAAGATGATGGAAGAACAAGATTGAAGATCAAAGGATTAATTTTTCAAGGATGTTCTAAATGAAGTACTTCATGTTAATTTCAAGTATAAATTGATTTGAAGCTCTCAAGAAATTTAGAAATATATTTTTGGAAACTCTCAAGAATACTTTTATAATCAATGAAAAGAAAGGGTTTTGAAAAAGAAAATTGTTTTTGAAAAACAGAAGGGCCAGGCGACTGTCCTATTGTGACAGGCGACTGCCAAATTAAGTAAAAGTATTTTTAAAAAGACAATATAAAGACAGGCGACTGCCTAAACATGCCAAGCGCCTGAGTGGACATGCCAGACCACTGCCAGTGTTTTGTGTTGAGAAATTGTTCTATAACAGGTGACTGCCAAGTCGTGGTAGGCGACTACCACTTTAACGTTGACTTAAAAACTCTCAACGGGAAGATTTTTTAAATGAGGTTTTTGGACACTATTATTTTGAAAAATTTGGAAACTATTTCAAGAAAACTTTGGGGGTAAGGAATTACTTTTAAACATCTATAAATAGCCCCAAACTTCAAAGGTCTGAGACACCCCGAACAATTTTCAAGCAATCAAAGCTCTCAAAGGTTCTCAAACTCTCTTGTGTTCAACTACTGAATTGCTACTTATTCAAACTTCAAAGTAAAGCTTTCAAAATCAGAATCTTTCATATTTTGGAAGACATTTGGTGATCTATATTGAGTATTGAGCTTCATATTCTTTTATATTTGAATTACTTTGAAGTATTATTGTGCTGAATGTTGTACTAACCTACTCTGCTGTGAGAGTGTTTTCTTGTACACAAAATCTTCTTTATCTTTGTTCTTATTCATAGACGATTTAGGCTGTAGAATCGTTGGACCAAACGAGGGAATATCGTTTGGAGAGGTGGGCTCTAGCCTAACAGAAGGAGTGTTTGTAATCGGTATTGTTCCACCCGTCAACAGAACTGAACTAGTGAATCCTTTGGTGGTTTGCCAAAGGCGAGGACGTAGGTTGGGTATAAGCCGAACCTCGTAAAATCTCGTGTCTCTCTTCTTCCTTACTCTTTACTTTTTCGGCAAAGACTTACAATCTGCTTGTATGTTTTTAAATTGTTAATTTTGAGTGTTTAGTTGTTAAATAGACCGGATGATAATTTGTTTTTGGGCTTAATCAGCATTGATTGCGGAAATTGAAAGGGACTACGTTGGTTGATAAATCGAAACTTATTAATCTGAAATTTTGTTTAAAAGTTAAACATAAAGAAGACTTGTGAGTTTGAAATAAACACATGGCTTACATAAATTCAGCGTGTTTTACAATTCATTATAGGGCTATTGAGACAAAGATTGAGTTTTTGATTATCTTGATTGGTTGTGGTTGAATTGTTTTATATTTACTTGTTGTGGTTGTTGATATTAAACAAAGAATTAAAATTGAAATAATTTTAAAATTCCAATTCACCTCCCCTCTTGGGAAGCTATCCTAATTTCAAAGATGTTCACTGTTTTAAGTGCTAGGACACATAAAACCGGAATGTTCAGAGTGGGAGAAGGGAAAGGCAAAAGCTTAATAGGGTTTGTTAAAATCCTTGAATGTAGTTGAAGAAGAGGACTCAGGGAGCAGTGATGGTGAGATGCTTACTGTTTCATTAGGTTTAGAATGCTTCGCGAGTTCTTGGATCCTAGACTCGGGATGTTCTTTTCATATGACGCTCAACAAAGCCTAGTTCACCACTTATAGAATGGTGAGTCCTGATTCTGTTTTGATGGGAAACAATGTATTTTGCAAAGTTATCGGAATAGGAGATATTAGGATCAAGATGTATGATGGTGTGGTAAGGACTTTGTGTGGGGTAAGGCATGTACCCGATCTACCAAAGAACATGATATCATTGGAAGCTTTGGATTGAAATTGTCGCGACGTCCCTCAACCCGCCAACAATGGTGGGTGTGACTGCGAACTGGAAAACAAGGTGAATTTTGAAAAGAATATTTTCGTGGAAATCATGGTGTATGGAGTAGCCACTAACCTTTTGAAGTATGGTTAGAACACTTGATTACTAAGGGTAGAATCGATCTGCGCTACCATAGTCGGGTTCAGGAGTTTTATTACACGAGGGGAAGATATTAGCACCCCCTACGCGTCCGTTCTTACGATGGTGCCTAATTAATAAAAAATTATCCCAAAATAAATTCAATAAGCCTTTTTATTTTACTCCCTAAAAAGCGTGAAAAAAATGTACAAAATAAAATACTATATAGATATTCCCTCATAACCGGTGCATGTCGTGCTTCGAAGAGCTCAATGCCTCACATTGCAATTATTGGGATGAAAAATCGAGAAAATAATTTACAAAAACACACCCCTGGGGTTTTGAAATATTTATAAAATTATCTACGTGAAAAGTAATATTTCGAGAGGTTTTGGAATTTATTTAGGATGAAAACAATTTTCTAGGCCTCAAAACATTTTTTTATGATTTTTTTTTTTTGGATTTTTGGTGATTTTTTCATATTTTCCCAAAATTTTTCAATAAAAAAAGAGACAATTAAGCAAAAAAAAAAAAAAAATGAAAATCAAGTCCCAAAAATATTTTTAAAATTTTCTCCCTAGTTTTTTGAATTTCTTGTGATTTTTCTGAAATTTTTATGGGTTTTCAAAAGTTTAAATATAAAATAAAATAAAAGGCTAAACCGACTTCATATCGGTTTAGAGGACCCAACCGTTTTGGGGAGAACTGGTTCACACAAGGGGTCAACAAATTTAAGGTTTTGGTCAAGACCAAGTCAATAGGCGGTGCCTATGGGGCGCGCGTGTTAGCGTGTGTTTTGGTGTGTGCATGAAACTTGTGTGAATGTGTGTGCATGGGTGTGTTGCATGCATATATAGAGTTTTGTGCGTGCATACGGTGTGTGGTTATGTGTACATGGGTGTGTGTGCATATGCATGGGTGTTGTGTACGTGCATGAGTGGGTGTTGTAGTGTGTGTTGTGTGCATGGGTGTGTTGCATGGATGCTTAGGTGGGTTGGTGTGTTGTGTGCAGGCATGAGGGTGTGTGCATGTGCATGGGGGTGTACGTGCATGAGTCGGTGTTTTAGTATGTGTGCAGGTGTGTGTATAGTGTGTGTTAGTGGTGCGTGTTGTAGTGTGTGTGCAGGTGTGTGTTGTGGTGTTTGTTTAGGTTCATGTAGCAGTGTGTGTGTAGGTGTGTGTACAGTGTATGTTAGTGGTGCATGTTGTAGTGTGTGTGCAGGTGTGTGTTGTGGTGTGTGTCTAGGTGTATGTAGCAGTGTGTGTATAGTGTGTGTTAGTGGTGCATTTTCTATATGTGTGGTTTAGTGTGTGTAAAAGTGTGTGTTAGTGTGCGTGCTTTACTGTGTGTGTTGATGTGTGTTTTGATGTGCAAACAATGTGTTCAGCAGTGCGTGTGTGTGTATGTGTGTAAATGGTGCGTGTGAGTGTGTATTCTGTGTGAGATAGGAGTTGTGAGAGGGGTTCAACAACACTTCCAAACCATCAAAAATTTCTATAGAAACACACTCCTTTTTACTCCGATTTCAAAAGATGAGGGGTAGACCTGGCAAGCAAATAAAAAAGAAACCAACCAAAATGGCAGTTAATGAGACTCCCTCTGCTACTCACCAATCTGAGAGAGAAAATAGCTTTTTAGAGGCAGAGAATGAGAGCTAATACGCGAAAATGTAAAACCAAACCAATGGCATTACTTGGGATCCTCTCACTCCCTATATTCAATTTGCCCAATGACCAAAACCACCGACCTCACTTCCTCATATATATATATATATATATATATATATATATATAAAAGAATGGAGAGCAAAGCAGAATATCTGGCCACTACACACAGCCACGGTTCTCAAACCTTCATGATGCCATGAATAATAATGTCAATGCAAATGAACATTTATGTACCAGAACTTCCGAAGAGCGGGAAATCTAGAGAGAGAAAGAGAGATGGCAAGATCTGCAAGTGGATTCCGGTGATGGTGTCGAGGATGAAGACGAACAGTGATGATGAATCCTGGTGCGAGACGGTTCCGGCGATGGAGACGAAGACGGAGACGCCGTCAATTGTCAATGAAGATGACAATGAACGGTGGACTGGATCTGACCGTGATATCGGATGGTTGGGATGTTGGGGAGTGACGGTGGTGGTGATAGAGAGACTGCTGCTGCTATTGCTGCTGCATCAAGGCTTCTTTTATATTATCCAGCTCAAAAGAAGACGATGACAAGAAGGCTGAGAAAGAGACAGTGGTGGAGGGAGAAGAGCTGGAGAGTAAGAATGGGGGAGTGAGAGGATGGTTGGTGGTATGTAAGGTAGCCAGAGGTGGTGAGGAAGGAGAGTGGGATCTAGAGACGCTCACTGCCAGCTGCGTGTGCCTGTGCCCAACCGTGTGTGTGTGAGAATGGGAGCGGAAGAAAGGAGTGAGGGGGAGTGATGGCATATTGATGGTGATGAAAGGACAGAGGATAACAGGGAATCTCTATGCATTGCAAGGTAACACAGTTATAGGTGGAGTAACAGCTGAGAGTTTTGAGTTAGGAAATACTGTTTTGTGTAATGTAACCACACACAAAACGGTGGATATTCTTAACTACATTGGTGTGGATGTTTGGGGACCGGTGAGGGCAGCATCACGTGTTGGACATGGGTATTTCGTGAGGTTATCAAGAAAGGTCTAGGGGTATCTCATATGACATGAGTTGGATATGTTTGCCAAGTGTAACTTGTGATTGAGGTGGAGTACAGACTAGGAGAGAGTTCCTCAGGTAAGATATTGTTGCTGAGTACGCTGATGTTCAAGGAGTTTTGTGAGCAGGGCATGGTGTATGCAGGGCTTGCAAAGGACTTCTTGGTGAAGTTAGCAAGTATGACTTATTTCTCAATTAATCGATCGCCAAAGGTATCACTGGATGGGAGAGTTACAGTATAGGCTTGGACTAGTTATGCGGTAGACTTTGGAGGTCTAGGTATGCACATTTCTAGTGAGGTGGGATCTAGGCTTGGTGTTATGTTTGGAAAATGCATCTTAATGGTATGAGTTCAAGCTGGGTGATCCAACGGCAAATAGGGTGGTGATTGGTGGAGACATGACTTTAGGTGTTAAATTCATGGGACAACGTACTCAGGTAGATGAAGAGAAATGGGTGCTAGTAAGCTGCAGTAGTAGGAATGAGCATATGATGCAGGTGGAGTTGGAGACAGGGCAGGAGTGCAATGAGTTATAACTAAGGAGACTTGTAATATCATAGGATAAACTGAATCAAAAAGGAGATTATGATGCAGGTGGAGTTTTAGACTCGGAGCAGAAATGTAGGGAGTTCAAACTCAGGAGACCAGCAGAATCACAATGGGCTTAGAGGCACTATTAGGCCACCGCCCAGGTGTGATCTGATGAATTATGCAACCATCATTACCAGGAAGTATCCTACTACGTCTTAAAAGGCAATGCATGACCAGAAGAAGGGTAGGTGGATAGGTTCCATGGTGGAAGAGATGAAGGTACTGTATAAGAATCAGACGTGGGGCTTGGTGGTGCTCCTAGAGGGGGAGAGGGAGATAAGTTGTGAGTGGACAAGTATTTTGTTGTTTTATGTGAGTAATTGCCGATTGCTGGAAAGGTTCTGATTGAGGTAAATCAGTCGAAGACTATGTTGATAGAGGAAGTTGACATGAAGGTTTTGAGTGTTGCCAAGATTATTATTGGGTTGGAGATTCACAAGAGTAAAGTTATAGGGAGATTGGTGTTATCTCAGAGCGGCTGTATGGACAAAACTACATGGAGATTGTGGTCATCTCAGAGTGATTTTTGGGATTAGCTGTTGGTGAGGTTTAGCATGGTTGATGTTAAACTTGTCACCGGTACACCATTGGAGAATCTAAGTAAACATTTTACCACTTAGTACTCAAGGACGAACGATGATGTTCGGATCATGTCAAGGGGTTCCTACGCCAGTGCAGTTGAGCACTTTGACGGGCAATAGAGGGTTCCATCAATTGTAAGGTTTGCAGATGGAGACTACACAAGGGGCTTGGATGACAGGAGGCTTGCAACGGGGTACGTTATGGGAAGGCCTAATTGTTGGAAGTCCAGGGTGCACTGGTTACAATTGGATCGGGGTTCTTGGCAAAGGCTGAGGCTACTAAGGTAGAATTATGGTTCAAAGGATCATTCAAGGAGCTTGGTGTTCATCTAGGTGAAGTTCATATTACCACGGTCAAGTTCAAGCTTGGCTTGGAATTGGTTTAAGTATCCAAGTGTTAGAAAGGAGGCAGGTCCCAATCTACAGGCCCGAGTGGAGCAGCGATTATGCTTTTAGATTTCCAAGGTGGTGAATATTTTTCAAGGTGGAGATTGTTGGGGCTATGGCTTATATTCAGAGCGGATCACATGTACTGGAGAAAGCCACATGAAGTGAGGTAAAATTGTATGAGAAGATGTTTTAGGGAGTACGCAGGAGGACCTTTGCTTAGCACAAAGTTGTCGATGATTTGGTTAAACAGTCGATGGTTTTTGTTGGCGCAGATTACGTATTTTCAAATTGAGGGCTTGTAGATTGGGCTTATTTAGAGGATTTTTCTTCGAGGGATGCTATAGATGTAGTTTAGTTATACTAGAACCCTTATGTACACATTAGATGTTATATAAACATCATTATGTAACCCTATTGGGGTAAGAGACATTGATTATAGTGAAAACCCAAATTCTGCTCCCGTGGATGTAGGCTATTGCCGAACCATGTAAATCTTGTGTGTTCTAGTTGTGCTTTTGATTTTTCTTTTCCTTATTTGATTGCTTTTTGAGTATATTTCATCGTCGAGTGCTTGCATTAGGTTGTTGACTGATTCGTGTGTGATTGTGTGTTTCCTTTATGCGTGTTCAAGTTGAACGAACATTAGCAAATGTTAATTATTATAGAATTATTGTACAGTAAAGTTCATAATAGTTACACACTGATATAATCTTTCTTATTACTAAGCGTTGTCTCACCTAATTATTCTCCTACCTTATTGTTGGCCTTTCAATGTTTAACATCTTATTTTGATGCAAACAAACAAGTAGAACTTAACATGCTTTGTTTAAGTGATGCATTTTTAGGACTCAATGATGAATGCAAGGTTAAAAAATTAATGAAAGCTTATATTTTAAAGAAGGATGATCAATATGAAGCTTAAAGCATGGATTCAAAAATGGATTTAAAGATAAAGCTTGAAGATCATTAGAGCATGAGGATTAAAGAGAACTTGATGAAAGCTAAAAGAAAGATGAAACAAGCATAACGATCTCAAGGAATTCAAGAATTAAAAATTTGAAAGAGTTTATAGGAAATTTTATGTAAGTACTTCAAAGAATTTCAATATGGATGCATGAAACTCTTAGGTAAATTTATTGGACTTAGATATCTTTGAACATACTTAGAAAATATTTTTACAAGGTCAAAAATTGTTTCAAAAAGGTTAGAATCTTATTTGGAATGAAAAGCACCAAAAAGAGGATTTTCCAAATGCTGTCAATTTTTCTATATCCGCATTTAGGTGAATTTTTCTATATCCAAAACTCTTTAATTTAAAATGTGTTCAACATGAAAGTTGTAGGATTTTCTCTTAGCATTCATTTGACACTAAGACCATCAAATTTGGAGTTACATAGAAAAGGTTATGACTGAAACACTGAAGGGTACTTGAAACTAACAGCAGCCTGACAGCAACCTGACAGCAGCCTGGGTGGTCAAGGCAGGCAACTGCCACCCTACTGTCCCTTTAGAATAAACTAGGTAGGCGACTGACCAAGTCAGCCATTCTACTGCCACGTGGCTGTTTTAAAATTTCTCTTAACAGATAAATTTTTTATATGCGGTTGCTTGGGGCTTAAACTTTGTGAAAACTTGGGTAATACTCCAAGTCACTTGGGGATCAAGTTACATACTTTTTAAAGTCTATAAATAAGTCTCAAAGATCATTGAATCAATGCACTAAGAACTCAAATTTAGCAAAAATTCAAAATCTCTCTCAATTGCTCTCAAATTCTTAAGGCTCTCTCTTGCTCTCAACTTATACGAATTTAGCTCAGTTTTTTGCTGATCTTCTTCCATCGGAATTGTGCTACAAATTCTAAATCTTTCAATCATTGAAAGAATTAATCGGTGATATACTTCATTGAGTTCAAATTAATTTTCATATTGTTATTTACTTTGAAGCATATTATAGTTCTGAATTGTTGTACTAATTAGCTCTTTGTGTGAGCAATTCTTTGTACACAAATATTTGATTTGTATTTTGTAGATTGACGATTCTAAGGATTGTTTGGATCGTTGGCTAAGCAAGAGGATATTGCTTAGAGAGGCGGGCTCTAGCCTAATTGAAGGAGTGACTGAACGAGGGGATATCGTTTGGAGAGGCGGGCTCTAGCCTATTGAAAGAGGGTGTAAAGGTATTGTTCCGCCCAATAAAAAAACAGGTTTAGTGAATCCTTTGGTAGTTTGTCAAAGGCGAGGACGTAGGCTAGGTATAAGTTGAACCTCGTAAAAATCTCCATCTCACTTTTTCTTTCTCTTACTCTTTATTTTCAGTACATATTTAAATTGTATGGATGGTTTAAGTATCTGAATCATATAACCTACGTAATTTGTAAGTTAAATAAACTTAAGGTTTAATTTTGATTTCGGTTGTGGAAACCGAAAGGGAGTACATTGGTAAAACCATATTTTACAGAAACCATACAGGAGTACGTTACTTGGTTAACATCCCAAAGATAAAATTAATTAAGAGTTTATTTGAATTTTGGATTTTGGAAGGAGTGTTAGATTTCATATTACACATCATATTAAAGAAGTAAATCCATTACTAAAGGGCTTGATTCAAATTTATAACCAGGGCTGACAACAAAAGTTAAAAGTTGAATTTAATATATTAATATATTATGGTTGAATGGTTTAAAGTTTGAATGTGTTTATATTCCAAAGAGTGTTTAATGTTGCATACTTCCATTAATCTAATAGTGCTGCAGTTAACTTATACTTGGGAAATTAATTGGTTGTTTGGTTTGAATATTGTGCTTAATTGATTGGTTGTTTAATTGTATTGATTGATTGAATTAAAAGAACAAAGTTCTTGAGTCATTAAAGAATTAAACAAACAAGTCAAGAATTGGTTCAAAGTAATAAAAGAAGGTTAAGGATTCTTAAAAGGAATTAAAAGAAATTTTTAAAACCCAATTCACCCCCTCTCTTGGGACTACACCTTGCTTTTCAATTGGTGTCAGAGCGGGGTTATAACAAATCTTAATTAGTAGCTATAAAAAGATCCTAATGGCTCACTTAGGCATAACTCCCTTTGGAGAAGGACAATCTTCAACTAGGCCACCAATCTTTTGTGGACACAACTATATATTTTGGGAAAAGAGAATGCAAATATACCTTCAAACCATGGATTGGAAAGCTTGGGAGGTTGTCACGGATGGTGATCTAATTCCTACCACATTAGTAGATGGAAAACAAATACCTAAGGAAAAGAAAGACATGACTGAAAGAGATTATAAAATGTTGCAAGTAAACTCTAATGTTATGAATGCTCTATATTGTGCCTTAGATGCCAATGAATTTAATAGAGTAATGGCTTACAAATCAGCTAAGAAAATATTGGACAAGCTTGAAGTCACTTACGAAGGCACTATAGATGTTAGGGATAATAGGATCGATATGCTCACTAGTAAATATGAAGCTTTTAGGATGAACCCGGATGAATCCACAACTAATATGTTCACTAGATTTACTTACATAATAAATTCCCTAAATGCACTAGGAAAAACCTACACTATTTATGAGATGATAAAGAAAATTCTTAGAGGACTGCCAACTATATGAGAACTAAAAGCCACTGCCATAATGGAAGAAAGAAATTTGAAAACCACCTCCTTAGATGAACTGATAGGTTCTCTCATCACATACGAAATGGTAATAAATGAAAAGAATGAAAAAACCAAAGCCCAAGAATCAATAGCCTTTAAAGTCTTAAAAGAAAACTCAAGTAGTGAAATGGATGAAGATGAAGAAGCCTTCATATCTAAAAAGCTAGCAAGGATACTAAGAAGGAGAAACAAATTTAAAAGAAGAAACCAAGACTCCGAATTAGAAGAAGAAGGAGAAGAAATCAACGAAAAGAAATCTAAAAGTAAAACTCCTACATGCTATTATTACAACAAAATTGGACATATAAAACCAGAATGTCCACTACTTAAGAAAGGTTCTAAGAAGAAAGACAAGAAGGTCATGAAAGCCACTACTTGGGATAGTTCAAGTAGTTCGGAATATGAATCAAGTGACCAAGAGGTTGCTTATACTTGCTTTATGGCTTGGGACAATGAGGAAAGATCCTCATCCAAATTCTTAAATAATATTTGTAGTGATTCATCAAATGAATCCAATGATGAGTGTATGCCATCTTACGATGAATTACAAAATGATTTATTCAAAATTCATAAGATGTTGATCAAAGTAACTAAACAAAATACTTCATTGAAAAATATGAATGAAGGAATAATGAAAGAGTTGGAATTCCTTAAGGTTGCAGAAAGAGAAAACGATTCTAGAATCAAGAAAATAGAAAGTAAGAATGAAGCTATGACAAAGGAGTTAGAAGCTAAAAATCTTGCTAAAAATGAAAAAGATTTAAAAATTAAAGAAGTAGAAAGCAAGAATGAAAAGATGATAGAAGACCTTCGATCCCTTTCCTCTATAGAATATAAGAAATATATATATATATATATATATATATATATATTTCTGAATTAGAGGATAAGATAAGAAAATTATCTCTAGAATTAGAAAAATCAGTAAATAAGGTTGACAACAAGAAAGAGATAGAGTTAAATGATCTCAAAAATTAGATTAAAGATAAAGAAAAGATCATTTATAACTTTAAAAAAGGAAAAATAAACTTTGACAAAATGGTAGGCTCCCAAAGAATGTCTCTAAACAAAGAAGACATTGGATTTAATGGAATTGAAAATAAAAAGAAAAGGAATCTTTATATGGGTTATTTCTCAAAAGCCTACAAAGATAATGCAAGCACATCCCTTAATGGTTACACTAACACCATATGCTATCAATGTAAGAAAAAGGGGCATATAAAATTTGAATGTCCATTTAAGAGAAAAGGTGTGAAAACTGAATAAATATGAAGAGTTAAAGAAATATCCTTTAAGAAACCAATCGGACCCAAGAAAGTATGGGCATCGAGATGATAGACTAGTTCATAAATGAAAAACTCCATGGATTAAGTCATTCCCTTTAAAAATTGAGAAAGTAACTTAATTCATGATCAGCAAACAAACTAGTTAAAATAGAAAAACTTAAAGAAGAGTTTAAGATAAGTTTGAAAATAAATGACTATATGAGATGCTATATGCTTACATGCCTATATAATATGCTACATGATATGCTTGACTTATATTGAAAATTTATAGCTCACTATGTTGAAAATTTGAGCATGAGATTATTGAGTATAAGCATGAATTTTGATATGAGATCAATTCTTGATCATGCATGCTATTGATGAATTACATGGATAGACTTACTGCTTTTTATATTTATATCCATGAGTTATGAAAGATATAATGGTTATATTGGTATCAATGAGCTGTGTATAATGTGATAATGACTTTGGTATCTATAAAGTCTTTGGTATCCATGTATATTTTTGGTATCACATTTTAAAAATTTTAATTGGTATCACAATTTTTTTTAAAAAAAATAAAAAGCTTATTTGGTATCACAATAAAAAAGATCAATTGGTTTTTTAAGCACGACAAGAATAATTATATCTATGAGCATGGTATGACATTGATGATATAAGCATAATATTGATATTTGATACATAATGTTGACCTTATAGATCACGCCCGGTTTTGATTATGACAAATACTCATTATATCCAATGGGTGTTTGAAGTTATATGTAGGAACTCAAATTGGCAAATCATAATGCACAAAGAGAAAGTGAAGTTAAAGACCTAATCTCTATTTCTACTGTATTTTATATTTATTCAAAGATCTGTAATAGTAAATAGGGTTTGGTTTGTAATAAGTTCACACACATCACATGCATGATCTAATAGGTAAGCTAAAAAAACCATAAACTAAAAGTGACCTTAGAAAGACCATAGGGTTTACCCTTCGATCGACTGACACTGGATTCTTTCGGTATCTTTAAATTGGACATAAATGACCATAGGACACACACCATTGCACTTATAAATGTTAGGCACTTGAATAGGATTTGTGTGATTCAAAACAGGACCGCAATGCACACATTGTGCACTTTCGGTTGACCGACCAAGGCAGTTCATTCTTCCCTGGTCGACCGAAAGCGGCCTGGGTCAACAGTTGACCAAGGTCCCGATCGACTGAACTAGTGTAGTTCAAATACCCCGGTTGATCGAAATCTCCTAAGGTCAACAAATTGACTATCTAGTCGACCAAGCCAAAATTGAATACCAACTACCTGGTCGATCAAGGGTCCTCGGGAGAAGTCCCAACTGTCTGGTCGACTGAACCATTCAGTAAAAAATGTCCTGGTCGACCGAACCTCGGAGAAATAGAAAATCGATCTTTGGATAGGCACCTTCGGTCGACCGAGTCTCTAGTTCAAAAGTGTCCTAGTCGACCGAATCATATGAACTTCAGTCGACTGAAATGGTTCTAGTCAACCGGACCTTTCTGGTTGCCCTGATTTTTATTGCAGTTAAATATATTTAAACAGGGTTAATTAGGATTAAAATGATCTTAAACAAAATTAATAATACCCTACATGTCCTAACGGCTATAATTCTTCCAATGTCTATATATAGCCTATCATTTGCTAAGATTAGTGTGAGATTAGCAGATTTGATTAGGGAGAATTCTTTGAAAATCCAAAAACCTAGAATACTCATATTTAAGCCCCAACCACTCATACTTACCTTCTATTATTGCCTACATCATTTGTAAGTTGATTGAGTGTTTGTGATAAAAGGTTTGCTCTCCTTATTTGGTGATTATTTGATATGATTTTTCTTGAGAGCTAAACCTAAGTATTCTTAGGGGACTTTGTTAATAAGTTTCTCATAAGAAGACTTGTATTAAACTTCTGAGTATTGCATATCCATTACAATATCTTGTGAAGTTTGTATTTGTTTGTGGATTGCAAAATCTCTTCAAAACATTTCCAAATATCTTGTGGGATTTATTTTGATATAATTTTGAAAAGATATTTGTTTATGTAATAGTGATCTTTGTTGCAATATTCATTCACTCATAAATTATTTGCTGAATACAAAGATTACACATCTCTTGCAAACCAAGCATATATATTATTTGATATTTACATGCTTGAGACATCCTGTTGATTGAAATATTTGAGACTTGATATCTTTGTGTGAACTTATTGATTGAATATCTTGAGATACAAAGATTTCCTGTTGATACACTCAAGCACTCATCACACTGACAGAAAATATATTAGAGAGTTGAAACATTAGACCACATTGACTTACATATTAAATCATATTGTGGTGTATGTAATTGCGCGTAGTTGGGTACACATCTGCTTTGCTTGAAAACATAATCACTGTACCATTTCATTTATTCAGCAAAATTGTTGTATTCCAGGCATGGGCCTGAAGAGGGAGACTAGCCTTAGATTAGTCCCGGATTTGCTTAGACCCGGTTAGGAAAGCTAGGTGTGCCATCTTGTTAAGGCGTGTAGGTTGAGTTCAGCCCCACTAATTGACCTGGTTAAGGTTGAGATCAGCCCTATGCTAATTGACCTGGTTGTAATCGGTGCCGTTCCACCCTTAAGTGAGCTATTAGTGGAATCCGTGGGCTTGCAAGCTAGAGGCGGGGAAGTAGGCACAGTTGGCCGAATCCCGATAACATATCATGTGTTTGTTCATATTTTCGCACTTCATATTTACCGCATGTGTATGTTATTATGTGAATGATGCGCTTGATTTAGATTTCTGTATAGTATATTTATCGGCGTATTTAGATCTGCATAAAAAGACCCTAGGTTGTAATATTCAGCTAACATCTAGTTCAACCTAGAAGAAAAGTTTAAAATTCCAATTCACCCCCTCCTCTTGGGAATACACCAATTCTAACAATTGGTATCAGAGCCTCGTTGCACTAGACTCAAACGTTTTTGTAGAAAGATCTCAATGACTCACTTTGGCGTATCCCCATTCGGTGAGGGATAGTCACTTTCCAGTCCTCCATTATTTTGTGGTGTCGATTACACCACATGGAAAGTTAGAATGACCATATTTTTGAAATCTATGAACTAGAGGGTTTGGCTTGTGACTGTTAAAGGAAGATGTGCAAAAATAAATGAAAATGATTTTAATATGACTAATTCTAATGCCATGGACATGTTATATCTTGTGCTAGATTCTGATATTTTTGCTGAGTTTGTGGCATATCAGATTGCAAAAGAAATCTGGGATAAATTAGAAAAGAAATATGAAGAATCCCAGGAGAAAGAGATCACTCCTTCTAATGCTCCGAGTTCAAAAGATCAGAAGGAGGTAAATCACAAGGATATAGCATTTATAGTCAATGAGGCATATGATTCTCATTCTATATCTTTTAATGATCCCTGTGCTGAAGGCTATGTTGTGTCACATGGTGAATCATTTATTGAACATAATGATAGTTCTGTTAATATTGCATGTGATGATTCATCTGTTGATTCCTATAATATATTTTGTGATGAATCTTCAAATGTTTCTTGTGATGATAATGGTATGAATGAATGCAATGATTCATGTATTTTCATTTTGATAAATCATGTGATGAATCATTTGATGAGATGCCTTCATATGGAAAACTTGAAAAGACCTCATTGAAAATGCATAGAATATATCAAAGAAGAAAACATTTTTGAAAGATGAAAATGAAAATGTGGCAAAGCACTTAAATGATTTGAAGGAATATCGACCCACACTAGAAAGGAGAAAATGGAGAAGCTTTTGAAAATCATTTGCTTAGAAAGAAAAAGTAAAAATTATTCTGAAATGTTTTTCAAATCCCCAAGTGATAAACACAACCTAAACAACCCATTTAGACCTAAAAGGAAAACTCATTTCAAAAAGGGTTCAGGTTGCTTACATAGAACCAACAGTCTAGCCTCACTGAAGAAAAATGGAATAAATGAGCACAATCCTTTACGTATATTCAATACATGCTTGTTTTGCAAAACTGTGTGGCACATAAGGGTTAACTACTTACTTAGAAGTGCCAGAGGCTTAGAAAAAGAAATGAAATGGATAATCAGCAAAGCAAATCCCATAGGTCCTAAGGAAAAATGGATTTAAGTTAATATTACTATTTTAAATGTTTCCTTAGATCCTAGGCTTAGGTTTATGGGGTTGTGTTTACTGTAAGTTTGGGAAATGATTGTTGCTTAAAACGAAACTCTTAGTATACACACCCATCTTGTTATACTAAGACTTTTATCCACTTCCAGATGGACATGACATCTATGCCTAGCACTTAGTTCCAAATGCTTAACCCATGCTAACATGAAAATCTCAAAAGTTAAGCAATTGTTGTCCATTGCAAAAGTCTGTGGTTTAGGGAATCTACCTCACACTATATACCATATTATCCTAAACCCATTCTTGAACCTGACGCTCTGAACAAATAGAAGTCATCACTCTAGGTGTAAGCACTAGTGGTTACAAATTCCTAGTCCGATAAGTGCTTGTTATAGGATATCATTCCTAATCAAAATTTTGGGCATCCACTAGGGAAGTATTCCCTCTCAATTTAAATTGTAAACCCTTTAATTTTGATTTATCCAATCCATGGGAAGTCCTCACCAAACCACGACCATACTCCGTGAGGTTTCACCCATTCCTTGGTTTGTATCCTTGCTCCTTCATTTCTGAAGGATACTCTCCAATTAACAAAGAGCATAGTTTAAGAAAAGTCACATACTCCTTAGTGCTCGGTGTCAAAATAGTTGGGACTCAAAGGGAAGTACAGTCAAAGTAATTGCAAAACTGGGAAGCAATCTACACCCAATAAGTCAAATCTTGGTGTGTACCTAAATTGTGTAATATCTCTTCACCAAGCATCTCTTAAGAATCATGTTTATGTTGTAACATATCAAATCTAAGCCTAAGGGAGAACTTTGGATCAAAATTAGGCAAAATCGGGAAAATTCACTATGCTCAGTCAATCGAGCATTGTATGAGTAAAGTCTCCCGGTCGACCGAAACATGTTGACTTTGACCCTCACTATTGACCGAACCTTAGTGAACATATTCCCATGGTCGACTGAAAGTTTCGATTTTCCCCTAGTCGACCGAACATGGATACAGTACTCCCTCTCAGTCAACCGATCATCTCAGTTCAAATTCTCCTCGGTCGACCGAACAGTGTCGGTGCATGGAGAACTTCAATCATCGGTCGACCGTATCTGCTTCTGGTCGACCGTATCTGCTTCTGGTTGACCGAGCTGTGATATATATATATATATATATATACTTCTCCTTCCATCAAATCTCATTTGCGCGAAAATCTTGAGAGATCCTTCACCTTTTCCTACCAATACCAAGCAAACTTTGATTCCAAGCCTCACATCCTTCATCCTACAGTCATGGCACACATTGAAGCCCACGACATAGCACACGCTGAGGATGAGTACTTCATTTCAGAACGGTGCAAGGTCAGATACATACGAGAGTTTCGTCCTAAGGAGGTGATATTGGGTAAGATCCTAGACTTGGACTTTATGAATCAATATTTTGGCAACGTAATGGATATGTTTGAATATCAAGGCTGGAAAACGTTTATTTCCTATCAGCTTGGGGGTCATTATCCAACGTACGTTAGGATGTTTTATGCAAATTTGGGTAATGATGAAAATAGGTACTTGTCCCAAGTATTGAGGACCGATATAGGTTTCAACACACAGTACCTTTCAGATGTCCTTGATATTGACCGTGGAGATTTCGAGTGCCCTGATGTGGTAAATTCCTGGATCTTCGAACAGGAATTCACAGTTGCCACATTTGCGAACCTGACCCTATCTGATCTAAGAACGGCCAGCCAAAACCATCCTCCACAGTACAGACAATTCATATTAGAGGCCAAAGTTTTGCACCACTTGATCACTTACAATGTCCTACCCAAGGCAGGGTCTAGAGTGCACATATCCTTCCTAGACTATTTTATTATGTGGTGTCTGTTTGTTAGGAGGAAGTTAGATTTGCCCAGCCTAATAATCCGATGGATGACGGCCAAAACGATTGGCCACCAAATTATAATGCTATACGGGGCTATACTAAACAAGTTGTTTAGATCCATTGGAGTCACTCACTCAAATGTGGCTTTACTGAAGAGAAGACGACCTGCTGATATCTTCTTTAGCGTGATGCTGAGACTGATGGGGTATGAGCTTGTCGGCAACATTTGGTTGCATTCTAGGGGTGCAGCAGCACAAGAAGAGGCCTTGTAGGAGCCGCTACAGCCTGCACAGCCATCAAACATGGATTTTATGGCTGCCATCACCAGTTTGTCTGACTCATTCGCACAGTTTCGAGGATCAGTCCAGTCAGACCTACGAGATTTGGCATTGTCATACACTGTGCTTCGTGAGGAGTTATGGGAATTCTCCATCTCTACTGCCAGTTGCTTTACTGATCTCGAGAGGTCCATGATAGTCAGCTTCAGTGAGCTGAACAATCACATTCAGGAGATGCAGGACGAGAGAGATCGGATGACCATGGATTTTGACTTCGATGTCGGTGATGGAGGTGATGATGGAGGGGAGTTCTAGACTCTCGAAAGTAGCTTGCATATTAGATTGCGTGGCCTTGATTTATTTTATATTATTCTATATCATCTGGTCTGTACCTAAATAAAACTGTCTTTATTTTTATTTTGTATTATCATGACGATCACATACACCTTATGACGATACTATCATGTGTTACCCGATTTTATTATGATATATATATCAGCAGTATTTTGATGTGCATGTGCTTGTGGTTAAATGACTGCTCTATTGAAATGCATGATTAGTATAGAATGCCTCCTGTATGGCAGATGCAGTTGATGAGAATTGTCTACTGGTAGATGATAGGTTCTCGCATGCCTTACTCTTGAGATACTGCTTGTTTGAGGATCATTTTTTTTGTGTAGGTAAAGTTTGGGAAATGTCCTATTTACAATCGGCATACTGCCGAATTTCCTGTAGACATTTTCCCAAATAACTAAAACATTACTCTTTTGTGTGTGCAAAATCTCAATATGTCACAGTTGATTCATTTGCATTGAAATGTTACATTCCTTGGGGTTGATTGCGCATACTCTTAAGGGGAGTCACTTGGTATTAAAATCATTAGGCCCCGAGAAACAATTATGTATTATTAACGGTATATTTGTAACACTTGATACTAGGTCATCATGCTCTCATTGCTATATATTTCTTGAAAATATGGATTTATTCTAGCCATCGAGCATGATTATGATAAAATTGAGTTTAAAATCTTTTTGAAAGGATGAGTGAAAACCTAAAGAAAATTTAAATCTCATCTTCACATAATCATCAGCTATTTAAGGAATCTTGAGTGGCATTTACAAGTCTAACTAACCTATCATTGTTGGTATTTCTCATTGGTTTAGACTTTGTAAAGCAACTTATGTCTATGTGTGCACACTTCATACTTCTATAGCATGATTATATTGATTATCATTTCAGATGCACAACTTGTCCATTTCATGATCGTATTGAAATTTGATTTGCTTGATTGGACATTACTGAATTGTTTGAGTAGTTGTGGATAAATTGTTAGGAAATATAAACTCAAACAGGTTACATCTTATATAGTATTTATTTTGGAAAGTCCGATTTACAAATGGCACTTTGCCAAAATTTTTACTAATTCTTTCCAAAATTCTTCATGTATATCTATAATACTTACCCATTGGCTATAGTATTAACTAATATTGCCCTTTTTTCTGTTGCCAAAAGGGGGAGATGGAAAGGAGCAAAAATAATGGATAAAATGAAAATGAGTAAAATGAACTTGTTTAAAAATAAGTTGGATGCATATTGAGAGGGGGAGCCTTCTTAGGCTTAACCCTATATTTTTGCTTGTCGTATTTGTCATCATCAAAAAGGGGGAGAATGTTGACCTTATAGGTCACACCCGATTTTGATTATGACAAATACTCATTATATCTAATGGGTGTTTGAAGTTATGTGCAGGAACTCAAATTGACAAATCATAATGCACAAAGAGAAAGTGAAGTTGAAGACCTAATCTCTATTTGTACTATATTTTATATTTATTCAAAGGTTTATAATAGTAAATAGGGTTTGGTTTGTAATAAGCTCACACGCATCACATGCATGATCTAATAGATAAGCTCAAACAAACTATAAATTAAAAGTGACCTTAGAAAGACCTTAGGGTTTAGTCGACCGACACCGGATTCTTTCAGTGTCTTTAAATTGGACATAAATGACCCTAGGACACACAACATTGCACCTATGAATGTTAGACACTTGAATAGGGTTTGTGTGATTCAAAATAGGACCAAAATGCACACATTGTGCCCTTTCGGTCGAATTACCAAGGCAGTTCATTCTTCCCCGATCGACCGAAAGCGGCTTGGTTCAACAATTGACCAAGGTCCCGGTCGACTGAACCAGTGTAGTTCAAATCCCCTGATCGAACGAAACCTCCTGAGGTCAACAAATTGACTATCTGGTCTACCGAGCTAAAATTGAATACCAACTACCTGGTCGATTAAGGGTCCTCGGGAGAAGTCCCAACTATCTGGTCGATCGAACCATTCAGTTAAAAATGTTCTAGTTGATCGAACCTCGGAGAAATAGAAAATCGCTCTTTGGACAGGCACTTTCGGTTGACTGAGTCTCCAGTTCAAAAGTGTCTTGGTCAACCGAACCATATGAACTTCGGTCGACCGAAATGGTTCTGGTCGATCGGAACTCTCGGGTTGCCCTGATTTTTACCACAGTTAAACATCTTTAATTAGGGTTAAAAAGATCTTAAACAAAATTAATAATACTCTACATATCCTAACGACTATAATTCTTCCAATGTCTATATATAGCCTATCATTTGCTAAGATTAGTATGAGATTAGCAGATTTGATTAGGGAGAATTCTTTGAAAATCCAAAAACCTAGAATACTCATATTTAAGCCCCAACCACTCATACTTACCTTCTATTATTGCCTACATCATTTGTAAGTTGATTGAGTGTTTGTGATATAAAAGGTTTGCTCTCCTTGTTTGGTGATTATTTGATATGATTTTTCTTGAGAGCTAAACTTAAGTATTCTTAGGGGACTTTGTTAATAAGTTTCTCATAAGAAGATTTGTATTAAACTTCTGAGTATTGCATATCCATTGCAATATCTTGTGAAGTTTGTATTTGTTTGTGGATTGCAAAATCTCTTCAAAACATTTCCAAATATCTTGTGGGATTTATTTTGATATAATTTTGAAAAGATATTTGTTTATGTGATAGTGATCTTTGTTGCAATATTCATTCACTCATAAATTATTTGATGAATACAAAGATTACACATCTTTTGCAAACCAAGCATATATATTATTTGATATTTACATGCTTGAGACATCCTGCTGATTGAAATATTTGAGACTTGATATCTTTGTGTGAACTTATTGATTGAATATCTTGAAATACAAAGATTTCCTGTTGATACTCTCACACACTCATCATACTAATAGAAAATATATTAGAGAGCTGAAACATTAGACCACACTGAACTTACATATTAAATCATAATGTGGTGTATGTAATTGCGCGTAGTTGGGTACACATCTGCTTTGCTTGAAAGCATAATCACTGTACGATTTCATTTATTGAGCAAAACTGTTGTATTCTAGGCACGGGCCTGAAGAGGGAGACTAGCCCTGGAATAGTCCCGGATTGGCTTAGACCCTATTAGGAAAGCTAGGTGCGCCATCCTGTTAAAGCGTGTATGTTGAGGTCAGCCCCGCTAATTGACCTGGTTAAAGTTGAGGTCAGCGCTGTGCTAATTGACCTGGTTGTAATCGGTGCCATTGCACCCTTAAGTGAGCTATTAGTGGAATCCTCGAGCTTGCAAGCTAGAGGCGGGAACGTAAGCACAGTTGGCTGAACCCCGATAACATATCATGTGTTTGTTCATATTTTTGCACTTCATATTTACCACACATGTATGTTATTATATGAATAATGAGTTTGATTTAAATTTTTGTATAGTATATTTATTGGCATATTTGGAACTGCATAAAAAGACCCTGGGTTGTAATATTTAGCTAACATTTAGTTCAACCTAGGAGAAAAGTTTAAAATTCCAATTCTCCCCTCCTCTTGGGAATACACCAATTCTAACACATAATGCGAATCAATGTTTTGAAATATAGGATGATGAAAGAAAAATTGATAACAAAACTGAATGTATGGAATTTCGGGGGAGTGTTATGTCATATTGCTTATATTATGATTGTTTCCCTATTAATCAATTCAGAGAATTTTCAATTGGTATCATGAATTAAATTTTTATTCGGTATCAATTCTCAATTGATATCATGAATTTTAAATAGATGTCATGAATTCAATTTTAAATCGGTATCATAAAATCAACAATTGAAATCTTGAATATTGTCTAAAGGAAATAGCTGTTAGTAATGAAGTTACAACTCATATACTTGAATGTAATACACTATGCATGCCATATTGAAAAATAATAAATTGAGTGTGTTCATATGTTTGATCCGCATGTTTTATGATATGCTCAGCATGTGATTTTACTTGAACTTAACCATTTTTTTTCCTTTTTTGATGGATGTCAAAAGGGGGAGAAGTTTTAAAGCAAAAATTGAGCATAGTATTATAAATTGCAAAAACTGAGCATGAACATAATATATATCAAAAGGAAAAATATTTGATAATGATGAGCATGATTGTAAAAGAGGTTTTGAAATTGATATTGATCTTAATCTTGCAAAAATTGTTAAGATGATGCTTACTGAAAGGGGGAGTCTTTTTAAGGCTCACTCCAATTTTTGCTTCTTGTTTGTCATCATAAAAAGAAAGGGGAGATTGTTGGCCTTACAAGGCTTAACATCTTATTTTGATGCTAACAAACATGTAGAACTTAACATGCTTTGTTTAAGTGATGTATTTTCAGGACTCAATGATGAATGTAAGGTTAAAGAATTAATGAAATGTTATATTTCAAAGAAGGATGATCAATATGAAGCTTAAAGCATAGATTCAAAAATGGATTTAAAGATAAAGCTTGAAGATCATGAAAGCATGAGGATTAAAGAGAACTTAATGAAATCTCAAAGAAAGATGAAGCAAGTATAAAGACCTCAAGGAATTTAAGAATTGAAAATTTGAAAGAATTTATAGGAAATTTCATATAAGTACTTCAAAGAATTTCAATATGGATGCATGAAACTCTTAGGTAAATTTATTAGACCTAGATACCTTTGAACATACTTGGAAAATATTTTTATAAGGTCAAAAATTGTTTCAAAAAGGTTAGAATCTTATTTGGAATGAAAAGCACCAAAAAGAGGATTTTCTAAATGCTGTCAATTTTTCTACATTAGAATTTAGGTACATTTTCTCTATCCAAAACTCTTTATTTTAAAAAGTGTTCAACATGAAAATTGTAGGATTTTATCTTCGCTTTCATTTGGCACCAAGATCATCAAATTTGGAGTTACACAAAAAACGTTATGACTGAAACATTGAAGGGTATTCGAAATTGACAGCAACCTGACAGCAGCCTGGGTGGTCAAGACAGGCGACTGCCTATGTCCTGGCAAGCGACTGCCACCCTACTGCCCCTTTGGAATAAACTAGGCAGGCGACTAACCAAGTTAGGCAGTCTACTGCCACGTGGCTGTTTTAAAATTTCTCTAACGGATAAATTTTTTAAATATGGTTGCTTTGGGCTTAAATTTTGTAAAAACTTGGGGAATACTCCAAGTCACTTGGGGATCAAGTTACATACTTTTTAAAGTCTATAAATAAGCCTCAAAGATCATTGAATCAATGCACCAAGAAATCAAATTCAGCAAAAATTCAAAATCTCTCTCAATTGCTCTCAAATTCTCAAGGCTCTCTCTTGCTCTCAACTTACACGAATTCAACTCAGTTTTTTGCTGATCTTCTTCCACCGAAATTGTGCTCCAAATTCTCAATCTTTCATTCATTAAAAGAATTAATCAGTGATATACTTTATTGAGCTTCAAGTTAATTTCCATATTATTATTTACTTTGAAGTATATTATAGTTCTAAATTGTTGTACTAATCAACTCTTTGTGTGAGCAATTCCTTGTACACAAATATTTGATTTGCATTTTTTAGATTGACGATTTCAAGGATTGTTTGGATCGTTGGCTAAGTAAGGGGATATTACTTAAAGAGGCAGGCTCTAGCCTAATTGAAGGAGTGACCGAACGAGGGGATATCGTTTGGAGAGGTGGGCTCTAACCTACCGAAGGAGTGTGTCAAGGTATTGTTCTGTCCAGTAAAGGAACAGGTTTAGTGAATTCTTTGGTGGTTTGCTAAAGGCGAGGACGTAGGTTGGGTATAAGTCGAACCTCGTAAAAATCTCCATCTCACTCTTTCTTTCTCTTACTCTTTATTTTCTATACATATTTAAATTGCTTGGATGATTTAAATATCTAAATCATACAACCTACGTAATTTGGAAGTTAAATAAACTTAAGATTTAATTTTGATTTGGGTTATAGAAACCGAAATGGAGTACATTAACTAAACCATATTTTATGGAAACCATATGGGAGTACGTTACTTGGTTAACATCCCAAAGATAAAATTAACTAAGAGTTTATTTGAATTCTGGATTTTGGAAAGAGTGTTGGATTTCATATTACACATCATATTAAAGAAGCAAATCCATTACTACAGGGCTTGATTCAAATTTATAACCAGCGCTGACAACAAAAGCTGAAAGTTGAATTTAATATATTGATATATTGTGGTTGAATGGTTTAAAGTTTGAATGTGTTTATATTCCAAAGAGTGTTGAATGTTGCATACTTCCATTAATCTAATAGTACTGGAGTTAACTTATACTTGAGAAATTAATTGGTTGTTTGGTTTGAATATTGTGCTTAATTGATTGGTTGTTTAATTGTGTTGATTGCTTGAATTAAAATAACAAAGTTCTTGAGTGATTAAGGAATTAAACAAACTAGTCAAGAATTGGTTCAAAGAAATAAACGAAGGTTAAGGATTATTAAAATGAATTAAAAGAAATTTTTAAATCCCAATTCACCCTCCCGCTTGGGGCTACACCTTACTTTTCACTTACAAATAACTTTGAGGAGCAGACATAACAAACACATGGGCAGGATTAGAGAGAGCAGTTTAGCATAAATACTAGTATTGTACCAATTGGAAACAGTTTTATGTTTTGGAATTTTTAAGAATGTTAATTTTGATGTTGGATATACTTCTATGATACAGTTATTTGGCACTCTTGTATAAAAGCTTATGATGTTTTACTTATTTCCACTATTTCTATTTCTTGCGTCACCTGTGCAATTATTATAGGAAGTCGCACCTTAGACCCTATAGGTTTGGGGCGTGACAATATATAAGTTATGGCAATAATCTTCTCAAATTTAATAAATCAAAGTGTAAGAAATATTATAAGAGCTTTTGATTTCTCTATAAGTCAATTCAACACAACATTTCTAATTTTGCTTTCACTTTATTAAGTGTATTCACAAAGGAAGCTCATATACCTATAATCTTTGTGTAATTAGCATTTGTTTGGAAACAACGATAGTATGTGCATCTAATGCGCCTCTAATGTAAGATAGTATAATGTTGCATTTCGTGTAAGACTGCATTTAATGCTGTGTCTAATGAAGCGACCGCACAACAAATTCATCCATCGAGTCCAGTGGAAATCAGGAAAACTATTTCACGCAAACATGAATTATTAAAACAAATAATAAATAAGTTAAACTCATTTGAACAATACAAGCTTAGTAGAAATCCCAATATTAAAATTAGTATTTGATTATACCCTTTCTTTTTCTTTTGAGAAAAGCGATTGCTTTAGACCTTCACACATATCCGCATTAATCGGTAAGCATGGAAGGGCAGGACAAAAGAGATATGGACAGCTTAAAAGGCACCAACCTCTCATAGTTGGGGTGTCAAAAACTGTCAACTGGTTTGGCACTTTAGTGATAAGCATATTGAACGTCTTTATACTTCATCAAATTGCCCAATACCATATACATTATGAAATGGCTAACCAAACGGGGCGCAATCTCCTATTTGAGGAGTCCACTCTTGTACCCATGATTGATGAGGTCCCATGCCTACTACAAAATGAGACATCATCCATCCAAAAGCCTGCTCCCCATGTTTCTCCACCAAAAGTTAATGGGAAAAGTACTCTCAAGGAAATATTTCAATAATTAGAATTTAAAATTCAAATAACTTGAAAAGAAATAATAATGTATATATTTTTAGGTTTAGAGATATGGTATGAACATGGTTTTTAAAAAAAAAAAAAAAAAAAAAGAACTTAAAACCTATTTAAATGAAAGAGCAAATGGTTGTAATATTTTTTGTAAGTCCAGTTGGTTCAGATCAAGTAGTAGGAGCGACTTATGACTTTAGTGACCTCAAAGTCACGAGTTCGATTTTCCTTTAAGGCATTACGCCGATGAATTAGTAGGGGTGCGTAAATGGGCGTGTAACTTTCATCTACTGGGTTTGGTGTTGCACCATAGTGTTCAAAACGGCGTGATGATGGTTATAGCTCCCGAATTATATAAAAATATATACATATTTTTCATAAAATTAAGCTCAAAATCAATTTGTATATTCAAGAGAGTTGCTTTTTTCTTTTGAAACCATTACAAAATTAATAAGTTTGGGGATTAAATTAATTTTTTTAAACAAGGTGTTTTTTGAATTTTTCTTGAATAATTTCAAAATGATTCTTTTTACTGGCCTTAAAACCTTTTTCTCATTGAAATGGTCAATCCCTTCATCCACAGGTATTGCACTCATTTTTTCTTCTCTGATTGTCTTGATGAAAGAGAAGTTGTCCCTTACAAAATCACACTTCACCTCCACACATCAAGCCCTAAACCATCACCTCAAATCAAATAGAACCCAGTTGAAACCTAAGCTTTCAACTAAACCCTAAACTCTTACATTGACTAGATTGAAATCCTAATCTTCACATCAAATCAAATTGGACCCAATCAAAACCCTTATCTTCAAACTAAACATTGATAAAACCAAATTTAATCGTAAACTTTCATTTCAAATCAAATTGAACACCATTTGAATCCCAAATCATCACATAGAGCCACCTTAACCTCCATCAAAGCGATAGCCCTTACATTGAATCAATGCCATCAAATCTTAAATTTCCCTATTGATGTCAAATGAGTACAGTTAAAACCTAGATTGTTATATTGAAGTAAAATTAAAATGCTAACCCCAAAATAGGCCAAACAAGCCAAACTTTCCTAAAATTGCACTAAATCGAAGCTCCAATTGCGCAATTAAACCTTAATTTCACCCCCAAGACTTTCAAATTGAGCCTAGTCGATCCCCAATTGCAAAATCATATATAAGTGTTGGTTTTTTGAGTCTAGTCTCCGTTTTGATGCTGACAAACACAAGCGGTTCTTATGTGTGCTTTTAAGTTCATGAACAGGTATAATTCAAGTCACACATAAGATCAAGAGGACATGGAAGCCATGACACGACTCAAAGCTCATATCTAGCGTATTCCATAAAGTTAAAGAGCAAAGAAAAAAGAAGAAGATATTTGTGTTTTATTTGTATTGCATTTATTTTCATATCTCTGGTATGTAATAATGCATGCATCTGCATGATATGGATTATATGCTCAGATGGTAGTAGTTTGACCATAGGAAATCGAATGACCTTAGGGCTTGGTCGATCGACGCCGAATTTTTAGGGTTATTTCTCAAAAGCCTTAGACTGACCTTAGGTCCTGAAATATTTCATAAAAATATGCCCTATAGACTCAACATTAATCATTATATGAATAGGGTAAATTTTATAAGAGAAAAATGACCAAAAATGCCCAAATTGACATGTTCGGTCAACCGAACTCAGTTGTACTGAGTTCTTCGGTCGATTGAACTCCCACCGGGTCAACAGGTTGACCTCTTGGTTGACCGACCAAATATATATAAGCAGACTTGGTCGATCGAACCTCCTCCGATCAACAAGTTGACCTCCCGGTCGACCGACCAAATTTATATGAGCAACGCCCTGGTTGACCGAACCCCCACGTGGGAATTGCCAACGACTCGGTCGATCGACCCACTCAGTTCAAAATCACTTAGTCAATCGAACCGCGCTGAAATGAACAATCGCCTTTGGGAACCTTAGTCTGGTCAATCGAACTTTCAGTTCAAATTTTGCTGGGTCGATCGAACTTGGACACTTGGTCAACAGAATGTTAAGTTTAGTCGACCAGTGTTCTCGAGTTAGTGAATTTTTTACCATAGTAAAACGAGATTATTTTTAATTAAACATCATTAATCTTTTTCTAAAATGACTTTCGTGTCTCTAATGGTCATAATTTTCACAAACTCAATAAATACCCTCTCATTACTCCAAATTAGAAACTTTGATTAACTTTAAAACCTCTCAAATCATTTTCTTAATCAAAGTTCCCCCACTCATATTTTCATTATAAAATCTTTTTGGGGTTACAATTTATACTCTCCAATATCTTCCAATCATAATTTTGAAAATCATTAATTTGAGGAGAATATTTTATTTTGGACATTTATTTTACACTCATTTACATTACTCTCATTTGCAATTTCATTTATTAAAATCATTTTTTTTAGAGTAACTTTAATATTTCTTCCGGTTATTTTTCTAGATAAACATTTTTTTAGGAGAAATTATTTATTGGTCAAATCCTTTTGAATGTGAACTCCAGATTCTCCAAATACATTTATTTGCAAATATTTTGTTGGAGAACATAATAATCATTTTATATATTCATATATTTTATTTGTGCATTAATTATTTAAATAAACACTCTTTACTCTATTACGCTCAAATCATATCATAAGAGAGTGCACACATTTTTATGAGCGTAATGTGTACATTCATGCTTGTATTTAGAAGCTTTTTTATATGTACAAAAATGCTTTTATTGTAACGGTTGGGTTCATCCCGGAATTGAACTGGGGAGTCTCAGCCCCATAAGTGAGACCGGTTCGGTTCAACCCGAAAATTGAATTGGAGAGTCTCACCCCCGTAAGTGAGACTAGTTCGACTCAGCCTAGTAATTAAGTTAGGGTTTTCCTCACCCTACGAGGAGAGGATGTAAGCAGCTTTTACTCCGCCCGGTTAAGTGAACAAGTTTAGTGGAATCCTTGGGGAGTATGCCCAAGGCGGGAACGTAGGTAGTATTGGACGAACCTCATTGATAAATTTGTGTGTCATTCTCTCTCTATGTTATTTAAATTCCTGCACTTAAATTTCAGCATGTGTATGTCTGTTCATGTTTTGTTATAACCATCTTGCATACACACAAAACTAATTTAAATGAGATATGCAACACACGTGTATGTATGCATACACTGATCACTTAATTGTTGTATGTACATGTTTTTCAATATTGAATGGGATATGAACCGTGGTGAATTAGTATAATTGTTTAAATTAGTGAAAAATGTTTTAAAACCCAATTTACCCCCCTTTTGGAATCACACCAATTCCAACAATAAGTTTTAGTCCAATTATGGCCTAATTTTGTCTAATGAACTAATGGGATGTTAAATTTCACATTAGACACAAAACTTGACCTCAATTTTGATTCAATTTGAAAATTCCAACTTAAACCTCAATCAAAGTTCAAGACCCCCCTAATCAAGGCCTATTGGACCTCAATTCTCAAATCAAAGGTTCAATTAAACCTCAATTATCTAATTGAAACCCAATCACATCTCAATTTCCTAAAATTGAGGCCCAACTGGATTTCAACTTTGAGATTGGAACTCAGTTGAATCTTAATTTTCAATATAAGCTTAATTGGCCCTAATTCTCTAAAAGCAAACAATAATCAAACCCCATTTGACACATCAAGTCCTATTGCCATCGATTAACCCCAAATCGACACCTAATCCATGGCACTGTCACTTATTCATTCACAACTAATTGGATTACACGCAACATAATCCCCCCCTAATCTTGCTTTGTTTTCCCCTAATGTGACCATTCTCATTGGACCAATTAAACCCAACCGGCATGCAACAATACCCCCTACGCACTACTCTCCCCATTGGGCAAAGTCACCCATTAGTTGGTGGAGGACACTTGTCCCACATCCATTCCATTACATTGGACACTTGTCTCTCATCCCATGACTTAAGAAAGCTTTACAATGAGAGCCTTCCAACAAAATAGCTACTTTTACTTCCTAGCCCAATCTTACGTTCTCCACATTTTCCTCAATCCGGCACAATGCACTTCTCCCTTCTCTTCCAGTTCCTCTTCTCCAAGCTCTGACCTCTATCCATTGTTACAAGAGACTTATATATCTGGCTCTCAGGCATGAGCTCAGGTGGTAAGGAGATTCACCAAACGAACTTAGATAAAAGTGAAGTATGGAATTCAACTCTCGCCGCCTGTAACGCACATCTACGATTTACATGTTGACTGAGGATACGGCTGGCATAGGCGCGAGATTAGTCTGGCGCGTAAGCCTAGGAAACTCGACGTATCTGAAAAAAAAAAAAAAAGACCTATATATCTCATCCAGTTCATGCTTAGACTAATAAATACAAAGGTTTGTTTGCTTTTATGACTTTGATTCATGTTTAAGTGTGAGAAGTTTATCATTTTTTTTTTTCTATTTTGTGTTGTTATTCAGTGAATGATTTATGAATTAATACTAAGATCTCATGCCCTATTTTTCTTTCATGTTCATGATTGTTTATAAGAAATGTTGTACAGTTGTGTCATGTGCATCTTTTTATTTTAATGGCAAGAATTAGAACATAGTGTTGTCATTGTCAAAAAATATAGGGAGGATGGCAAATGTTTATTCATGCTTGAAGTAATAGCCATTGAATGCAATGGCAGATCAAGGACATACAATCAATAGGGGCTGAGTAGTTTGTGCTCTACAAATGAGACTAATCTTTAATTTTTTTTTTTTTAGTTTTATTAGATTTAAACATAAGCTATTGCAGTATTATTTTAGACATTATATTGGTGTACTAATAAAGGAAAAGTCAACTTTTTGCCAGATTCATTTAAAAAAAAATAAAAATGAAGGTATAGCTTAAGTTTATACTTGAGAGGCTTTTATGTTTTAGAATCAATTCATAATCAACTTATTTTGAAACTCTCTCTCTGATTAAATAATCATTCATCCAACAATTTAGGGTTTAATGTGAAAAAGTTCACTCAAATTAGGACTTATATATATATATATATATATATATATATATATATATATATATATATAATAAAATGGCTCTTCTAAAATATTTTATAAAGTTTTTTTAAAAAAAAAATATTAATAGAAATCTAGGAATTTAATCTTGTTTACTTAGATTTAGACCCTATGTTGAGTTATGCAATCCCCAAAATCCTGTTGCTCTAAGCCCATTGTACATGCATTAGTGGTTTTTTGTAAGTTAGTAGGGGCTATAGCTCAAGCATAATCGGTTCTATATGTTTCAGTTTTTCCATACCAAATCAAACCCCTCAGTTTTCAAATGTTAAAAAATGAAACTAAATTGAAATCATTGGTTAATTAAAAAAAAAAAACCACTAATTTTCCAACTTGGTTTAGTTAAAAATTTGGTTTCAAATTGTGTCTTGATCAAATCATTGATTTTCTTAGATTACAAATAGGAGATTTTGTCTCACATCCCATCCTCTTGCATTCTACAACCTTTATCCCTTGGGAATAAACTAGAGATGCCTTCCCAAGTAGCTCAGTCACATACATAGTAGTTAGCCCTGTAGTCAATTGGATATGGAAACCCTATGCTAGTGGATGAATACATCGTTTGTCAATACTTGGTATGTTGTGATTCAAAATGGTTATAGAGTGGAGCATCCAAAGATGAAGTAATGTCATTTGCTACTCACGAGGCAAATCTTGATTGATACCACAATTCAAGAATGGTTGAATGAAAATCAAATTTCAGGCTCAAGTCACTAGTAAAATTTAGTGGAGTGGGATATAAATATAGCCATAAACGCAATCTTTAACAAGCCAACAATCATCCAAATTATATTTTGCCCCCCAATTTTGCTCTTGGCCTTCCCAATCTTTTAGAATTAAGACATTCCTTGGTTTGATCCGGAAGGCTGGGATCCATTCCATTTGGAATCATCCCCTTTAATGCTAATGCATGTTGTTTTACTTTGATGAGGGATAAATTGTTGCTTTGATTGGTAGGGATGAGGATTGCTATATGGTGCAAACATAGTTCTAAAGGAAAGAATTTATTCTTTGCTCCGTGGTTGATGCCAAATTTGTTGTTGCCAAAAAATGAAGGACTGCAATCAAACACTTATAAAGATAAACAAGGCAAGACTTAAAGGACATGAAGTGTACTTCAATGGAGTAATCAATGCCAAGTTAGAGGTGTGAAGAGATATTATAATGACAATAGTAAAATAATACTTGTGTACTAATCAAATTATCTCCTCCCCATTTATAGGCGGTGCCTCCTTGAGATGAAAAGTCCTCTTAATTAATTAGGCCTCTTATTAAGTTAGGGATAGGTTACTTTTGTTACAACTCTTTCGAGCCTTTCCACCTCCATCCACGGTAGAGAAAAAATTGGGCCCTCCTAGAGTGATCTTCCGGGAGGTTCTTTTTTATTTTATTTTTTTCATGTAGCTAGTTTTAGTTAATAAAGGGTCTTGGATTTTAATTATTCTTATAACCTTTCAGTTTCCTGAATAGAGAGGTATTTTTGGTCCACACTATGTTCCATCTAATGCATTCATGAAAATTTTGTTGAGAATTTAAGTTTACTTCATATTGAAAAATTTGAGTGTTAGATGGATGCTTATAAATATTTTTCAATTTAAATGCTAATGTCTTAAAATTTTAAGTCAAGTTGGTGATCACTCATAGGATCTTTTGGCTCCAACAAGTAAAAATTGCACGACTTGGCTCAGTCGGGTTGACTCAAGTGATAAGGGCGACTTGTGACTTTGGTGACCCCAAGGTCACGGGTTTGATTCTCTCTTGAGAGTTTAACCTGGTGAATTACTAAGGGTGTGTCAATGGGCGGTCGACTTTCATCCTTCCGAATTTGGTATCACACCATAGAATCCAAAGTGACGTGACGGTGGTTGGAGTCCTTGGGTTATCAAAAAAAGAAAAAAACCCAATTGCACGACTTGAGGCCCATTCAATTAGAATTTCAACTATAGTTCCTCCATGGCTAAAGTATGGGAACTAGAATGTATATATATATATATATATATATATATATATATATATATATATATATATATAAACACACACACACACACACACATACATTTTAGCAAGTCTATTTTGAAAAATATCACTTTGAAAACACTCACTTGGTTAATCAATTTCCCTTTTAAAGGAAATAAAAAATAATTAATAAAAAATCACTCCATTGAGTCTCTAAGGGTGGTTCAGTAGTAAACTCAGGGCTCTCCTAATTAAAATATCAATGTTTGAGTCTTGAGGGTTACGATTTTTTGTTTGAAATTATATTTTAGTATTTTAAGTGAAGAATGGTAAAGGGGAAGCCCCAAGTGTCCTTTCGTTTTCACGGTATTCATTCGCCATAAGTAAGAGTTGTTAATAAACTTGGAACGGGGCGCTATATGGGTAGCTTCCGACTCTTTCCCAAAAAAAAGTAAAGAATGGTAAAGGGGGCAAACCCATTATTCTGGTGGATTAGTCGGTGTCAGTAGGATCTCGGACACCATCGTTGTAGGAAAAAAAAAAACCGCTGAACGATATTTTTTAAATTTGAAAATTATTTTATTCTAACTAATATGGACAGCCTTTATAACACCAGAAAAAGGGGGGAAAAAAAAACACAAATGATCACATAACGATCATAGATAATTCAGAGTACTAATAATATTTTTCCAGTTATCTTCTTTTTAATTATTGGATTAATTAAAACTTATTGAACCTGAAGTCTATGTAACGAAAATAATGTATTTATCATCTCAATTAATTTTTTATTTGTTCATGAAAAAAGAAATACAAAACCCTCCTTCAAGCTCAAGGAAGTAGAATTGGTATTCCCCTGGGAATGAATAGTTTCATAGTGATGGGTGGAGGCGCACCGACTGAACAAATGATGGTGTGGCGTGCCCTCACCACGCAAAATTAAAGCTCACAGTGCGCGCGCGCGCGCCCACACACACACTGTCAACCTCACAAAACTCAAATATGTAAGTGATTTGTCGGCCTCGCAAAACTAAAATACACAAGTGATGAGCACACACTGTCAACCTCACAAAACGCAAATATGCAAGTGATGAACCATCTAATTTACAGCCCACCATCTAGTTCACGTGAACTGGTCTCTTATATATGGTATAGGCCTATCTTCTCCCCCACAAAGTCCAACATCCACCACTTGCACCCTCCCCATCTTGCCTCTTGCGCCGTCCTCCCACTTCACCTTGTCTTTTAAAAAAAAAAAAATTATATAATCTTCAATCTATGATGGAATACAAAGTTGCATGAAAAATATAAAAAAAATTAACTAATTATATGATAAATCTAATTTCGTTCGATCTAAAGTTCTATTTTTTGAGTTACGTAATATGTAAGAATAGCATAAAATTTTTAATGCGATTTTTGTGCACTTAAAGAAAATGTGAAAAAAAACTTGTAATTGGTTGAATTGTGACAATTAAGAGTTCGCGTGAGCCCAGATCAATAGTGCATACACAAGTGACTTGGTGAAGAAAGCGGCAACTTGGTTATCACTGTTAGCCCCAAGTTTGCATTAATTTGGCTTTGATTGTACTAACTATTGTGTACTCATAACTTTGTGCTTAAGTTGTTTCAACAAGATTAAGCCGTTGAAGTTGAAGATTTAAGAGAAGAATTGAAGACTTGATTTGCTTTATTTGTACTAATTTCTCTCCAATTGTGAGGTACTTTATCTTATATATCTCTAAGAATATGAAGGTTATGACACTAAGACACGTAGAAATGAAAAAAATACACAAAATAAAGAGACTGCTTCAAACTGTACGTCATGCTAAAGGGGTGCGGTTGATCAGTCTCGAGAGTGGGTTGACTAGTTCTCAAAGGGTAGTCGGCTGGTGTAGGTTGTAGCTAGGGGCGGTCGGTCGGCCCCTCAGAGGTGGCCGACCGGTCCATATTGATTTGGCTATAATAGTATGATTTTCTCAAACAGCTAGTGCTAGGTTGACTAACCTCTATAAGCAGTCGACCGACCAAGCTTGCATTAGACTCTAATAGGCAAAAAAGGCTAGTTTTACACTAATCTGTATACCTCTAAAACATAAGGAACATTAGAAAACAAATCCATACTAAATTTTCAAGTGTCCAAACTTTCAATTCTCTTTTAGTCACTCTTATACTTCAACTTGCTCACTATTGAGATATCACATATAAAACTCTTGTGCCATCTTTTGAATATTCTTTAAAGTTAGTTTTGAACTTAAAAACTTCTATATTATTCATTGTGAGGAAATTTTCTATTGTACGCATTCCTGTAAATTTATTACTTTGTCTCAGAATAATAAGGGGTATATTGGTTTCCTTCATCTCTGTTAAAACAAGGGGAATAGTGGAGTCTCAAGGTGGTTTGTGTTGTTTTTTTGTCCCATATTGGTAGAATAGTTTCACATTAGTATAAAAGGTTGTTTTGAATTTTTTATATTATTTGTCTCACATTGGAGAGAAGTGTTTTTTAGACTTGAGGTTGAAGCTATATAAAGATTTCAACTCTTCATTTGTAAAACACACCTCAAAGTTGTACTTTGTGAAGAAGTAGTGGATTGATCATCGGCGCCCGAGGACGTAGGTAATTCTATACCGAATCTTGTAAATTTCTTGTCTTATTCTTTTTACTGTTTTATTATTAGTTTTTGCATTGCTTTAATTTCTTATATATTCAATAGTAATAGTTGTAGTATTAGTGTTTGACACAAGAGGGGTGCCTGACACAACAATTAGTATCAGAGTTAGGTTGAATAGTGTTGATACGGAGGTGTTCTTCTGTTAGGATCCTTAATTTCATGTTTGATGTCTAAGAGAGACCTTGTCTAAGCGAGTGCTCAGAGACCATTGCGGCTCAGCCGCTCCCTGGAGGTCGACCTGGTCAAAGTAGAATTTCATAAGATAAAACCGAGTAGACACAGTTGGTACGTACTATTCATCCTAGGCCTTTTGCTTTGTTGGTTGCTATTGAATATATAGAAGATGGCAGAAACTAGTACAGCAGTAGAAGAAACTCTGTCCACATGAACTCCAACCCCTTCGGCTTCGACATCATCATTGAAGACGATAGATAATGCTTAGTTTGAAGTGGAGAAATTTGATGGTACAAATAATTTTGGTATGTGGCAATGTGAGGTGATGGACATCTTGTATCAACAAGAACTAGGCATTGCTTTGGATGATAAACCAGTAGATATGGGTGACAGAGATTGGGAAAAGATCAATCGTCAAGCATGTGGTACGATTCGTTTGTGTCTCGTAAAAAATCAGAAATATTGTGTTATGAGGGAGACATCTGCAAAGAAATTGTGGAAGACATTGGAAGATACATTTATGACAAAGAGTCTGCAAAATCGGCTCTATTTGAAAAAGAAATTGTTTCATTTCAAGTATCAACCAGGTATTTCAACTAATGACCACATAAATGCTTTCAATAAAATTTTGGCCGATTTGTTAAATTTGGATGAAAAGGTGAAAGATGAGGATAAAGCCATATTGTTACTGAATTCTCTCCTTGATGAGTATGAACATTTGACCACCACTTTATTGTATGGGAAAGATAAAGTTACTTATGATGTTGTTTATACTGCATTGATTACTATTGAATGCAGAAAGAAGGATCAGAGGGTCCATAAGGAAACAACAGAAGCACTAACAATAAGGGGACGTTCTTAAAGTCGTATACCTATAAGGAAGAGTAAATCTCATGGGAGACCTGTTAAAGATGAATGCGCCTTTTGTTGTGAGAGAGGGCATTGGAAGAAAGATTGCCCTAAATTACAGCAGAAAAATAAGGGCAAAACACATTCTAATGCCAAGATAGCCAATGATGATGGAAGTAAGTCAGATTTTTCTCTTGTTGGAACATCTTCGTCACATTATTTTGGTAAGCAGATTTTGGATTCTGGTTATTCCTATCATATGTGTCCCAATAGGGAATGGTTTTCTAATTTTGAAGAATTAGATGGTGGGGTTGTTTTTATGGGAAATGATAATACTTGTAAAACAACTGGAATATGATTAATACAGTTGAAATGTCAAGATGGAACTATTAAGACCTTGACTGATGTTAGGTATGTCCAAGCCTAAAGAAGAATCTGATTTCATTGAGTGTCTTAGAATCTAAAGGGTTCACTATCACTTTGAAAGATGGAACCTTAAAGACTAAATCAGGTGCGTTGGTGGCGATGAAAGGAATAAGGAAAAATAACTTGTATTATTTACAAGGTAGTACAGTTATTGGCTCAGCGGCTATTGTTTCTGAGAAAGATGCAGGTTCAGATACAACTAGGTTATGACATATGCGATTAGCACATGCACGAGAAAAATGTTTGCAACAATTAGTTAAGCGAGGTCTGTTAAAGGGTGCAAAGGTGTGCAAACTTGAATTTTGTGAGCATTGCATTCTGGGAAAACAAACTAGAGTGAAATTTGGCACAACAATCCATTAGATTGAAGGTATTTTAGACTACATCCATACAGATGTATGGGGGCCCACAAAAATGGCTTCGTTGGGTTGTATGCATTATTTTGTCACTTTTGTTGATGATTTTTCCAAAATAGTTTGGGTGTATTCTATGAAGCATAAAAATGAAGTGTGTGATATTTTCCTTAAGTGGAAAAAATTAGTTGAAACTCAAATTGGCAAAAATATTAAACGACTCAGATCAGATAATGGTGGTGAATACACGAGTGACCCATTTATGAAGGTATGTCAGGATGAAGGTATTGTTTGACACTTCATAGTTTGAAATACACCACAGCAGAATGGGGTGGCAGAGCGTATGAATCAAACTTTATTGGAGAAAGTTCGATGTATGTTGTCTAATGTTGGGTTAGACAAAAGGTTTTAGGCAGAGGCTGTTAGATATGTGTGTCATCTCATCAATCGTATACCATCATCTACAATAGGGGGAAAAACACCCTATAAGGTATGGTCTGGAAAGCCTGCTAGTGATTATGATTTTTTACATGTATTTGGTACTATGACTTATTATCATGTTAAATAATCTAAGCTAGATCCAAGTGCCAAGAAAGCAATATTCTTGGGGATAAGTATAGGAGTTAAAGGATATCGTTTTTGGTGTCTAGAAATGAAAAAAATGATTTTAAGCAGGGATGTGACTTTTGATGAACTTGCGATGATGAAGAAAACAATACGCAAGGAGTCACGAGTTGAAGAGAAGACGAGTGGTAATCAACAACAGGTGGAGGCTGAAACAATTTTGGGAAACCTAGTGAGAAATGAGATTACACAAGGTAACTCTCTAGTTACGGTGGGGAATAGTGTACAAGAAGAGGAGATTTCAATTTGAGAATCTTCACAGCAACAAGAATCAATTGTTTCTCAAAGGCCAAGATGAGAAATTCGAAAACCTGCTCGGTATACTGATATGGTGGCCTATGCACTTCAAGTTGTGGATGATAATGTTCCTTACACTTTCAAAGAAGCAATGAGGAACTTTGAATCAAACAAGTGGAAAAAAGCAATGGATGAAGAAATGTAGTCTCTTCATCAGAATCAGACTTGGGAGCTAGCCCAGCTGCTCAAGGGTAAGAAAACAATTGGTTGTAAATGGGTTTATGTAAAGAAAGAAGGATTTCTAGATGCAAATAATGTTCGCTTCAAAGTTAGATTGGTAGCTAAGGGCTATGCATAGAAGGAAGACATTGATTATAATGAGGTATTTTCTCCAGTTGTTAAACATTCTTCCATTCAAATTTTGTTGGCTTTGGTAGCATAATTTGATCTTGAACTAGCTCAACTCGATGTAAAAACTACATTTTTACATGCTGATTTGGAATAGGAAATCTATATGACTCAACCAGATGGATTTTAGGTTGCTGGAAAAGAAAATTGGGTATGTAAACTAGGTAAATAGTTGTATGATTTAAAACAATCTCCAAGACAGTGGTACAAATGATTTCATCAGTTTATGATGGATTAGAAGTAAATCAAAAATAAACATGATCATTGTGTTTATTTTCACAGACTACAAAATGGATCATTTATATATTTACTCATGTAAGTCGATGATATGTTGATAGCTTCAAAGAATAGGGAAGAAATCAACAAGTTGAAAAGTCAGTTAAATCAAGAGTTTGAGATGAAAGATCTTGGTGAAGCAAAGAAGATACTTGGCATGGAGATTCGCAGAGACAGAATGAGAGGAAGAGTTAGTTTATCTCAAAAACAGTATTTGAAGAAGGTAGTACAGAGTTTTGGCATGTTTGAGTAGTCAAAACCAGTAAGCACTCCTCTTACTCCTTATTTCAAACTTAGTGCAGCTTTATCTCCTAAATCAGATGAGGAACGTAAGTATATGCCACAGGTTCCTTATGCAAGTGCTGTTGGTAGTCTGATGTATGCAATGGTTTGTACTAGACCTAATATTTCACAAGCTGTTAGTATGTTGAGCAGGTAGATGCATGATCTGGGTAAAGGACATTGGCAAGGTGGGAAATGAATTTTAAGATATATTATGAATACGATTGATATTGGTATAGTATTTGAGAAAAATAATATTATTGATCAACGTGTTGTTGGATATGTGGATTCAGATTTTGTAGGTGATTTGGATAAACATCGATCAACTATTGGATATATTTTTACATTTGCTAATGGTCCGGTGAATTGGAGGTCTACCTTACAGTCTACCATTGCCTTGTCTAAAATAGAAGCAGAGTACATGGCAACTTTAGAGGCTGTTAAGGAAGCTATTTGGTTGTAGGGTTTACTTGAAAATTTGGGAGTTGTTCAGAAGCACATTGTTGTGTTTTGTGAAAGCCAGAGTGCTATTTATTTGGAAAAGAATCAAGTCTACCATGCACGAACGAAGCACATCGACGTTTGGTTTCATTTTATGCGGGATATTATTGATGGAGGTAAAATACTTCTTCAGAAGATTGTTACAACTGAAAATCTCGCAGATATGTTGACCAAGATTGTGACAACAGTCAAGTTCAAACATTGTTTGAACTTGATCAATATCTTGCACGTTTGAATATTTTTGGAAGGCGCCGATGATGTGGAACTCCAGAAAATGTTGGTGATTGAAAAATTTGATGAATTTATCATCAAGGTGAAAATTTGTTGTTTTTTTTGTCCCACATTAGTAGAATAGTTCCACATTAGTATAAAAGGTTATTTTGAATTTTTTATATTATTTGTCCCACATTGGAGAGAAGTGTTTTTTGGACTTGAGGTTGAAGCTATATAAAGAGCTCAACTCTTCATTTGTAAAACACACTTCAAAGTTGTACTTTGTCAAGAAGTAGTGGATTGATCATCGGCGCCCGAGGACGTAGGTAATTCTATACCGAACCTCGTAAATTTCTTGTCTTGTTTTTTTTACTATTTTATTATTAGTTTCTGCATTGCTTTAATTTCTTATATATTCAATAGCAATAGTTGTAGTATTGGTGTTTGACACAAGTAGGGTGCCCGACACAACAGTTTGCCTTGAGAGAGTAGACATAGGCCGATTATTGAACCACTATGAAAAGTGTTTTCATTTCTCTATCCTTACTTTCCTTTATTTAAAGTGATCTTTGCTTGTGTGTTTTCTTGGTTTGATTAATTAGTTTTAAATTTGGCACTTTAATTTTACTAAACCCAATTCACCCCCCTCTTAGGTTGCCACTTGAGCCAATAATTGGTATTAGAGCAAGGCTCTCCTTTTAAGTTTTGACCTAACCTTCTTTGAGTGATACATGACAACCATTAACATTGGCGTTGTTAGATTCTCGACCATTTGACCTCTATTCCTTAATTGAGAAGATTTTGCTTATTGGAAAAATAGGATGATCATTTTTCTAAACTCTCTTGACTTTGGAATTTGGGATGTTATCCAAGATGGATATATTCATCCAACCATTGTGGAGAATGTGAAATCAAATAAAAACTTAGAAATATGTGGAATGATAATAAAAAATGTATGCATTAAATAAGTTCTAAATTTATGAAAATCTTATATCTTGCATTAGATTGCGGAGAATTTAATTGCATCATTGGATATATCTTTGATAAAAAAATTTGACCCACACTTCATGTGACTTATGAAGGAATCTCTAGGGTAAAAGTATCTAGGATAAATATGCTTGTCACAGAATATGAAATGTCTGAAATATATCAAAATGATAACATTAATGATATATTTATGAGGTTTACTAATATCATTAATACTTTGTAATCTCTTGAAAAGATTTTTACTAGTTTTGAATTTGTGCAAAGGATAATCAAGGGCTTGCCAAAAGAGTGGGAGGCTAAAAGGACCGTGAATGTGGAGTCAAAGGACCTAAAAGATCTACAAGAACTTCCACTTGAGGAATTGCTTGGGTCTCTTCTTGCACATGAAATGAAAATGAAAAGGATTTCAAATATAATACACAAGAAAAAGACATTAGCACTCCTTCAACAAAAGAAAAAGAGGAAGAAGAAGATAGTGATGAATAAATTGTGTTCATCACCAGAAAGTTCAAAAGATTCCTCGAAATGAAGAAGGATGAAAAGTATGGTGAAATGAGCAAACAAGAGAAAGCCATTTGCTATGAGTGCAAGAGTCCAGACACCTTCAATCTTAATGCTCATATCTTAAAAAGGAAAAGAGGAGGTTCAAGAAGAACACTTTCAAAGCCATTTGGAAAGATGACAACTTCAATTCAGACTCTAACAAAAAAATAAAAAAAGAATTTTTTGTCTTATGTTTATTGAGAATAGAGATGAGTGTTAGCTTTGGTGTATTCCCAAGAGGGGGGGGGGATGAATTGGAATTTAAAACTTTTTCCTAGGTTTGACCTAAATAGTAGCAGTACATTCACAACTTAGGGTCTGTCTATGCAGTTTCAAATGCGCAGATAAATATAACGTGCAAGTGTTAAAATCATGCGCATCATTCACCAACTATAACAAACATGTGCAGGAATGTAAATTGCAGAAAGATAAACAGTGCACACAAGATATGTTATTGGGGTTTGGCCAAGTGTGCCTACATCCCCGCCTCTAGCTCACAAGCTCGAGGATTCTACTAATTGCTCACTTAACAGGTGGAGCGGTACCGATTACAACTAAGTTAATTAGCACAGGGCTGACCTCAACCTATACAAACTCTTCTTGTAGGGCGGAGAAGGCCCTAGGTCAAATTCACAGGGTTGACCCCAATCCGATCCTTTCGAGTTAGATCAAACCCCCTCAGATCAAACCCCCTCAGGCCACGCCTGAAAATACAACAGTATTTTTCACAAAAAGATTGGTACAATGATTATGCTTTCATGTAAAGCAGATATGTACCCCCAATAGGCGTATTATACTTAATCAATCACATACACATCAACAATGTAGGTAATGTAAGTTCAGTGATGTGTATTTACGTGCAAATAACACTCTACAAGATATGATCGTTAATATGCTCAAGAGTTTTCTAATCAAGCTATTTCTTTGAAACTGTATATATCAAATCTCAATAATAATCAAGGTTTCAAAGATGTTGCCAATATTCAAACAACTCAAAATATTTTCTTCAATGTAATATGCTCAAGAGTAGTTTGAAAGATATAATAGCTTGTAGAAAATGTTTTGCACACCAAAATCAAAGCTATGAGACACTTGCAATGACAATGCAAACATCCTTAGCTCACTTAGTTTTATTTCAGCACAAGATTTGTAATATCAAAATTTGTGGGATAAACTTAAGCTAAACTCCCCAAAAATGATGTTACACTCAATCAATCAAATGAGAGTATTAGCACTATCTAATAAACATAAGGACAATCAATATACTCTCACACTATCAAGATGTATCAAGGGAGTGAATATTTGAGAGTATTTTGGGCAAAATGTGATTTTGAGATAAAGAAGATTTTCTCTAATGATTTTGGCTAATCTCTCACTAATCCTCACAAATGAACTCCTATTTATAGACAAGGTAAAAAATATAATCATTTGAGACCTATTGGGTATTATTAGAAAAGTTCAAAAAGGTTTAAGTACATTTAACCCAACTTAACCTGATTTTATCTAAGTTAAATTAATTTTAACCCGACGAGATTCGGGTGGCTGAACCTTGGTTCGGCCGCCCGAACAGACACAGTCATAAAAGGATTTTAAATAAGTTCGGTCACCTGGATTATAGTTCAGTTGCTCGAATCAAAGTCAGTAGCCTCGCTTCGTAACTTCGGGTGGCCGGTCCTAGGTTTGGTCGCCCGAACTCGTGTGTTCGGTTGCCCGGGGTTCTTTTTGAACTAAGACGATCGGTCGCTCAAGTTGGTGAAAAGTAACCTTCTAAGGGTTCGGTCGCCCGAGGGAAGTATGACCATTTTATGTTCGGTCACACGAAGCCTGGTCAAACTGCTGACTTTCCAGCAGTTTAGGAGCCCGAGGTGTTTTGAACACATGGAGTTCAGTCGCCCGACCTCTCACATATTTGCCTATTAAGTCCAATTTTTGATTCGATTAATTCCCCTGATAATGTATATGATATGAGAACTATTTGGTGCATTTGTGTAGGGACTTAGGGTCTTTTCAAGTACACCCCAAAACCTGGCGTCGGTTGACCGAAGGGTGCCCTAAGGTCATTCAGTCTCTATGGTCAGTCTATGACATTTTTGAGAGCTTACAAATACCTGCATGCATGACATCAGAGATTATTATAGACCGATATTCCTAGTTACTATTACAGACCCAAATTACACAAAATATAAATTACAATAAGTCTTTAGGGTCTTTAGTCTTCAAGTCTTCATGTGCCATCAATTGGTTTGCTAATATAAACCTACACACAAACTAGATAGATATTAAATACCAGAGTATTTGTCATAATCAAAACAGGGCATGACCTAAAGGGTCATCAATGAGGTAACCTCCTTCAATTCTCCTTGAATGAAAATTTTTAAAATGATTTACTCAACACATTAAAATTTGGAACTTGGTTTAAAAAAATTTTTCTTTGAAAAAAGGAAACCATTTGGATTTTTTCAAAATTGTTGTACTTTTAGACTTATTGCTTTTGCCTAAGATTTCATTTTAAATGAGGGATTAATGTAACAACCCCGACCCATTATGTTTTGCCTCCCCTATCAATTTAAATGATGCAAATGACACCTTCTGTTCATCTATACATGATAGCACCGCCAATATCTCCTTAATGTCCTAAACCCAATTTTCAGCCACAATCGGGTCAGCTCCTCCAGCAAAAGATGGGGGCTTTATCCGCGTAAACTGCTCGATCGTGCAGCCACGCTCCCCTGAGCTCCTAGCCATGTCAGCCATCACCTGTTGGGGGACGCTACGCAAAACTACATCAGAATCTCTACCCCACATGCTAGAAGTTCCTGCTCCATCACCTTCAACATTTGTACCACTGCTCCCTGGGTCCATCCTGAAAAGACGAAGTACATAATATAAGAACCCTATCTCCTATATCGATCTAATTTATTTCATCTAATTGAAATCTCATATTCACTATTAACTACCCTCTCTAGTCCTAACTCAAAATCCAATCCTGCAACCTAGACATACGACTCGTCAATAGTTTACTATGGATTTCCAGAAATCATCACCTTAGGAAAGATACAAAAACCACCACAAAAATCTTGTACCGAGACCACATAACCAAACCTTAAATCTTTTTCCTATATTCTGGTATTGTTTTCGGTATACTCTAGTGTCTACAGAACCTAACAACCTAGGCACTAATATCAAATTGTAACGACCTGCTTTTTCTTGCCATTTTTTTCCCACTTTAACATATATAGAAAATCTCCTTGTATTATCTGCTGAAAACATTTCAGGCCTCAAGAAAGCACTGAGGAAACTCTGTACACATTACATTCTTAAGCAGCGGTAAACATAAAACTGTAAACTATATTTACAATACCCGAAATCTAAAAGTCCCAAAATATACATCACAAAACTCTCAGTGACGTCCATAAAAAACCTTGGAATCCACCCGAATAACCAACACCCAGAAAACACTCACATTTTAAAAAGAGCAGTGCAAGAACCTCTCTACCTGCGAGCCTGATATGCTCTCCTAACTGGATCATTTGAAAAATGTTAAGTCATTGGGATGAGACAACGCTCAATAAGAGGAAATATGCTATCATTAGTGTGTGAAAACCAAGTTACACATTTAATATACTGATATAATACTAGAACTGTAAAACTAATGGTCTAGTATACATACAGATTATATTTATTACAGTTTAAAATAAAATTGTATATATGAGTTTTCTAGTTACACATACTTCTAATATTATAATAAATCTATTGTTGTACTGTAAATCTGTATATATATATATATATATATATATATATATATATATATATATATATAAGCAACTGTGATAATACCTTGGGAACTGAATGTTATTATTTAACCCCTCATGACAGGGTTGTGCGGCCCGTAGGCGAGACTTAACACTGGTTGGTCCACTAGGTAAGTCAATTTGAAACTTTACCAATCACTAATCTGGTCCACTGCAATCTCTCTGGGCACAATAACTAGTCTCTATCTCGTCAAACCGGCCTCCTCAACCCAGAATACTAGGGAGAGTGCAATCTCTCCATAGACACGGTTGATGAAATATGTGGTTGCACTCTGATATGAAAATAGCAATGGTACTGTGCTCTGCTATCTAAATCTGACTGAATATTTGCACAGAGTCTGATACTATTTAGTACTGATACTTATATTTATCTTACTTTTTTTTACCATGATTCTGAAATAACTGAAATAACCATAACATTGTAATAACTGAACTGAATATTCTATATAATCTGAATAGCTGAATAACTGAATACTAAATAACTGAATGTTATGGTTCTATAATCTGAATATCATGGTATATTTGAAAGTACTGTAAAATATCTATCTGAAAAATATTTGTCTGTATATATATATATATATATATATATATATATATATATATATATTATAAATCATTCTATTCTGAAGAACTACATAAATTCTGTATCAGGTAAATATCTACTCAGGCCGCACAATTAATACAACTCATACTCTGAAATCTGTAAAACTGTATAATTTATACTCTATACCTTAATAAACAAATATTATAATTTTTCTAATAATATTTTTGAATTTCCTAGCATAACATATTTCCCTTACTTATCTGACTGAGAGGCTGGCCTCCACTCAAATCTCGCACCCTTTGTGTACCAAGCCCAAAAACCTGCATTTACATATATAAATTCTCCAGTAAATCAGTACACCCATATTTCTTGAGATTATCTATTGATAATTTTTTGAACTATAATTTACCTACACTCCCGAACAAATATTTGCTGGGGTCCTCAACCCATGACTATAGGGGCCCAAAACACCCTAATCCTGAAAATATGACATCCCAAATTTATTCCACAAAACACTAGTATAGTCTCATAGAATACAAAATCTAGCCCCAAATAATACTGAAAATACTCACATAATCTACTTATCCTGGTTTTGGGATGGTTCCCAAATTTCTCAAATCAACATTCCGCTCCGGTTATGCTGTAGAGAATCTCCCCAAGATCATTATGGTATCTTCTGATCGTCAAATTGGGGAGAGACGGAGCTGAAATTTTAGAGAGAAGTTAGAGAAATCGTTTGAGAGAGAGAGAGAGAGAGAGAGAGAGAGAGAGAGAGAGAGAGAGAGAGAGAGAGAGATAAGAGTTATAAAATGAATTTCCTGTCAAAAATATGTTTTAGGGCTATATATAAAATGCTGTCCATATGGCCTCGTCGACAAGTCATGTCACCTCATCAACGAGTCCAAGTTGTAGTCTCATCGATGAACGCCTACTCCTCATTGACGAGATTTAGCTCCTGTAAACGCCCTCTCGGTAACTTCTCGCTGATGAGATGAATGTTCCCGTCGATGAACCCAAGAAGGATTCTCATCGACGAGCACCCTATATTTGTCAACGAGACCCTGAAAATTCCCTTTAAAAATTTCCCCATTTCACTCTTTTCTTTTATTTGTTAATACTATAATTATTTGGGTATTTACAGTACCGTTGCTAGTGGTGATTAGTGTAACCATATAGACTTGTGGAGTGTGTGGCATGATAGTTTGAATGAGCCAGTGTGATGGGTTGTTTTGCCCCCTAAGTCCGGATTAGGGTATATGGCAGGCGATTTGTACTACAGACGAGTATATGGTATGATTATTTTGATCTAGTCGGGTAGGCCAACCACGGTTAGGTCCAGCCTTTGGCGTGCACAACCTCAATTATGGGGGGAAGTATGGCGTGGAGTATGGAGAGTGACCTAGACCATGGGGTGAAGCATGGTGTGGAAAATATCCTCAGGGCAGCAATGAGTTATAGACATAGATGTATGGGTTACCAAGGACACTCATGAGTTAGATGTGAAATGGAAACGGAAATGAAAATGAGAATGGAAATGAGAAAAGAAATAGCGTGAGTTAATAATATAACTAATTAAAGTGAGGTAAAACACTCCACCTAAGGACTTATTGAGTAAGATGAGTGCCTTAATAATATCAGTTGTAACCGAACCCGAGTTAATTGGGTAAGGATACAAATGATATAAGAGAAAAGGGGAGCTACATGTATGGCGTGTAATCTCCTCCCTTATTCTCGGGAACTTTGCTGATAAACATGGGTGGCGTGAAAATGAATTTGGAAATGAAATTTAAGCTTGTAAAAGCTTGCATTTTGTATTTATATGATTATGAGTAGAAATAGTATATTTTCTCAGAAGATATTATCACTGAAATGAATATATGTTATGATATAATGAAACTTATACTGCCACACACTGTTAATAATTTATTAAGTCTTACTAAGATGTGTCTCACCCAATTATTTAAATATTTTAGGAAACCAAGATAGACTAGGTGATAGAGCTCCGAGATAGAAGGGAGCTGATACCCTGTGTAGACAGAGTGAGTGTTTTGATCTAGGGATGGAGGATTCCCCTAGATCATTTTGTGTTTCTTTTTTGGGAATGTATTGACATGTATTTATGGATGAATTAGTACTTTGGTATTTGTATTCGCTGTGACATTTATATATATAATGACTTCTGCTATTAGGTTTGTGTATATGAGAATGATTGTGTATCCGGTACCCACTTCGGTTCGAGTTATGTATAAATGGTATTAGAGGTATTGACGTGGCTGATATGTGACTAATATTTTTTATTTATATTGGAAAAAAATGGTATGAAAAATCGGGGCGTCACGAAGCCTTTTTAAGGATCACTTATTTTTTGCTTCTTGTTTGTCATCATAAAAAAGGGAGAGATTGTTGGCCTAACAAGACTTAAAATCTTATTTTGATGATAACAAACCAAAGGAATTTAACATGTTTTGCAAAGATAAGTTTCAGGGCTCAAAAGCTTTCATGAAGAGATCAAGCTCAAAAGTTCTTATAAAAGATCAAGTTCCTAAAAAATCAAGCTCAAGTGTTTAAAGAAGATTACTTATGCTTAGAGACATGACTCATGATAAAGCAAAAGTCAATTGAAGGAAGAAGCTCAAGAATGAAAGCAAAAACATGAAGACTTAGTGATTAAAAAGTCTTAGTCTTTTAAGAAGTCTCATGTAAGTACTTCAAACGATTTCAATATGGATGCATGAAACTCTTAGGTTAATTACTTGGACCTAGATACCTTTTAAAATACTTGGAAAATATTTTTATAATGTCAAAAATTATTTCAAAAAGGTTAAAATTATTTTTGGAATGGAAAGCATAAAAACAGGATTCTCCAAATTCCCTTCTTTTTTATACATCTACATTTATGTGCAAGTTTTTTTTTATTAAACACTCCTTATCTTAACAAGTGTTAAAAATAAAAGTTATGGGATTTTCTCTTAGCATTCTGTTGATACTAAGAACGTCCAATTTGGAGTTCTATAGAAAACGTTATGACTAAACTACAGAAGAGTGGTCGAAGCTGACAGCACTTTAGGCAACTGTCCATATCTGATCAGTCGACTAACAAGCAGACAGAACATGCCCAGTTGATTGACCCTATACTATTTTCATAAATACGCTGATTTAAATGTCCAAGGTTGTTCGAATTGGTGTTGTAATAACCCAAAGAATTTTTAGCATCTCGTCGACGAACACAGGGAATTCGTCAACGAGGACAGGTTTCGTCGACGAGAAAATATCGAGAGAGGTTTTGGGGGCAGTTTGAAATTCATCGACGACGGAGGAAGTTCATTGATGAAATTCCTTAAAGACTCATCGATGAGATGACGTGTGTCGTCGACAAATCTAGGGCTATAAATTGCCAAAACTCAGATTTGTTAGCAGAATTTTGGCGCAAAAAGGCTTTCTCTCTCTAAAAACACCTCTTCCTCCTTCTCTCTTCGATTCCTGGTCCCATTTCTCGCCAGATCAAAAATCCAAGGCCACCACGATGCTCCTGGCGAAATTCTGTGCAAGTCTGCAGGAGCTGATCATGGGAGAAGTTGGTTTGGAATTCATCCCAAATCCAGGGTAAGGTATTTTATTCAGATTATGCCTTCCTTGTATTTATAAGAAATGTTGCAGGTAAGAAAATACTGATATTTTGTTCTGGGAGACGTTGTTTTCAGGGTGTTGAGTGGAGAATCCTGTGGGTGTAGGGCTAGAGATCAGTGAGAGCCTTTTCAGCTTTAAAGTAAGGGAAATATGCTATGTTAGGAATTTTTATAATGTTATCAAGGATTTTATACATATGAATGTACCAGCTTATTACCCAATTTTATAGAATATGAGTTTTAAATGCTTGAGTGGCCTGAGTAGATATTTATGTGATGAAGCACTTATATAGTTGTTACAGTATATCATACTATACTGAATACACAGATATAGATAGTATATTACAAATATTTATCCATAATAGTATATTACCGTTTTATTCAGATCGGTATGTTATAGTTTTATACAGATTAGTATATCACAGATATTTATCCATAATAGTATATTACAATTTTACTCAGATCAATATAGTATAGCTTTATTCAGAATAGTATATACAGTATTTATAGTATGCCATGTTTTCTATTACCATAACATACAGAGTATACAGACAGAGTATATAAACAGAGTATATAAATAGAGTATACATATAGATATAAAGAGATAGCATCAAGATGCTACAGATACAGCATACATAGATTACAGTATTTACAGTACAAAAGATAGTGTTATGGTAATTTTGGAAACATGATGAAAACAGTAAAAGAGTATATATGTATATATATAGTATCAGATCCTTGAGGAATGATTACAAACAGATACAGATAAAGAATACAGAGCACGATATCGTTGCTAGATACAGATAGAGTGCAACCATATATTTCAGATAGTGTGTGGGTACTGTCAACCATGCTCGGAGAGTATGCAGCTCCCTAGTTCGCTGGGTTGAGGGGGCTTGTTTATGAGGTAGCAGCCAGTTCCGAGTTTAGAAATGGATGCAGTTTGGCCGGACTGAGGTAGCGTAGAGTATAATGACTTATCTGGAGGGCCGACCAGATTAAGTCCCACCTACGAGCCGCACAACCCTGTTATGAGGGGTAAAATCATGACATACAGAGTTCTAGGGATAAAACACAGTTATGTATATATATACAGTTTTACAGTATATGATGAGTATAGTATGATATTAGTAGTATGAAAAGTAGAAAATATAGATGATATAGTTATATTTTAAATTGTGAAAATGAAAGACATGCTTGAAAGAATTACAATTTTATTACAGTTTAGTTGTTATTTTAACAGTATGCAACTTAGTTGCCACACACTAGTAATAGCATATTTCCACTTACTGAGCGTCGACTCACTCCATTACTTTATCATTTTTCAGGTGAGCCAGTTAGGTGAGCAGATCAAACTCGCGAATAGGGAGTTTATTTGATTACCCTGGTTGTAGGGTGAGTTTTTGACAGAGTTTTGTATTTTTGGGGTAGATGGTACTGGAGGAAATTATTTTGTATGGCTATGATCTGTAAATACTGGATTCTGGAATTGTATAGTATATATGGTTATATGATTTATGTTTTCGCTGCGTAGGTATGTTTATTGTGTACAAGAATACCCCAGTGTCCTTTGGGGTCTGAGATTTCATAGCAGGGATATTAGAGCAATTTATGTGGAAAAAAAAATGTCTTAATTTTGAGGTCGTTACAGGTGTGATCCCAAGAGGGGGGGGGGGGGTGAATTGAGTTTTAACATTTTTTTGGCTAAATTAAACTTTTACACCGATTGACCATATATCATATCCCATTTTCATAATACAAATGCGTATGTAAAATAGTTAAACTATAAGTGCAGGCGTACACGTGTGCAGTATATCTCATTTAATTTAAATGTGTGCGTGCAAATAATTGTAACATTGAATAAACAAGCACACACATATAGAAATTTAAGTGTGAAAATTTAAATGAGATAGAGAGAGAGTGACACACAGATTTGTTATCGACGTTCGGACAAACTAGCCTACATTCCCGCCTTGGGCATAAACCCCCAAGGATTACACTATCCCTGCTCACTTAAAGAGGCAGAGCAAAAGGTGTTATGACCTGTCCTTACGATGTGAGGTAAACCCAAGCTCAATTACCTGACTGAGCCCAACTGGTCTCCCTTACAAGGCCGAGACACTCCAGTTCAATTACAGGTTGAACCCAACTGGTCTCACTTACGGGGCTGAGACTCCTTAGTTCAATTTACGAGCTGAACCCAGCCGGTCTCACTTACGGGGTTAAGACTCTCTAGTTCAATTTCTGACCTAAACTCAACCGGTACATTAAAAATAATTTTTGTACATATTAAAATGCTTCTAAATACAAGCATGGATGTATACATTAAAAGCTCAAATACATGCACTCTTTTATGATATGATATAAGCTCAGTAGAGTAAGGGTGTTTTTTTAAAAATGATTTTGTAATCTCAGAAAAGAATATATATATATATATATATATATATATATATATATAAATGTTTCAAAGATTTGACCCTTAATAAAAGTTTTCTCCTAAAATATATTTCAATAAAAACTGTAGGAGAACTTAGGGTTTGGCTCTAAAAATACTTTTACAAAAACAATACATATATGATATTTGATGTGAACTAAATATGCAATAAAAAAAACTCCAAAAATCAAAATGTAATAAAAGTTTTCTCCAACAAAGATTTGCAGTAAAAGATACTTGGAGAAGTTAGGATTTATGCATGAAAAGGTTTTTACAATAAACACACTGTAAAAAAATAAATACACAATAAAAATACTCTCTTCAAAAATGTTTTCAAAGAAGCAATCAAAGAGAGCTTGGAGAGTATGAAAAGATTTGCCCCAAAAAAAATATTTTTGCGATAAAAATATGTTTGGGGAAACTTTGATTAGGAAAAGCCAAAATAAATTTGAGAGAAAATTATGGCTAATCAAATTACTAATCTGAGTTATGGAGGGGGTATTTATAGTTTTTTCATGAAATCTGACCGTTGAGGGACACGCTTGTCATTTTGAAAATGTTTAAGTGAAAAATTAATGACGATTAGCGGTTAAAAATTAAGCCAACCTGAGAGGTTCGGTCGACCAAGGATAAGGTTCGGTCAGCCACTTTTATAAGTTCGGTCAACAGAGGCAAATTTGAACTATAGGTTTGGTCGACCATATCGGGGTGTTTCTAAACCCTTTGTCGGTTTGGTCGACCAAAGCAAAGGTTGGTTGACCATTCATATAGATTCGGTCGACCAAGGCCAATTTGAAATACAAGGTTTGGTCGACCAAATAGGTGGGGTGTCAGAAGTTGATGGCTCGGTCGACCAAGGACGGTGTGTTCAATTCAATATTGTCGACCGAACAAAGTCAACATGTTGACTTCTGTCTTGTTCGGTCGACTAAGGAATTTATACTGCCAAGGGTTCGGTTGACTGGGCTTTTAAATTAAGCACAAAAATCCAAAAGTCGGTCAAAGACCTGTTTTTGCCCCAATTTAAACTATAAGGACATTTCAAAACCTTTGTATGAACTTTTAGGAAAAAAAGTTTTTAATGAAAAATTCAATGTCCTAAGGTCTGTCTATGGTTCTGTCTGCGCATTCAAATCATAACATGCAAGATGTATGCATTATTACAGACCAAATTCTAAAAATAAAACTTAAATGCATTACAAGATAAAACAATAAATGTCTTCTTCTTCTTTTGCTCTTCTAACTTCATGGAATGCGTATGATCGTATAGGCTTTAAGTCTTGCAAGCTTCCATCGCCGTTTCCTTATTTGTGTGTTAAATTTGTGGACTTGTTCACATGCTAAATACATACATAAGAAACATATGCTTTGTCAGCATCAAAATAGAGACTGGACTCAAAAAGTCAGCATAGGCGACTGACCTTCGTAAAATTCAAATTTTAATAGTTAGGAAACTTTCCAAAAGAGATTTCTTGGCCCCCAAACTTTGTGAAAATTTGGGGAATACTCCAAGTAACTTGGGTAGCACGAAAAATCACTTTTTAACTTTATAAATACAAGTTAATTCCAAGGATCAAACACACCAACAACAATGTATTAATCAAATGAATTACAAAGTTCAATGCTATCTTGCTCAACTATTTTTTAAAGTCTTGCTGGGTTTGTGTTGATATAGCTAACGGTTCTTGTGCTCTATTTGAAATCTTCAATCTAAAAAAGAATCCGGTGATATATACTTGAGCTTCATCTTTCTATATTATTATTTGATTGAAGTATATTGTTCTTAAATTGTATTAATCAGCTCTTTTGAGAGTTCTCTTTGTACACAAGAATTGTTCTTGTTTCTCTTGTTGATTTTTGACGGTTTAGGTTATTGAATCGTTGGACTAGCGAGAGAGGATTCTTGCTAGGGAGATTTGTTGACGGTTCAGGTGTTTAAATAGTTGTACCGAGCATGGGATATTTCTTGGAGAAGAGGGCTCTATTTTACTTGAAGGAGTGTGTAAATGGTTTACTCCGTCCGGTTAAGGGAGCGGTATAGTGAAATCCTTGGGTCGTTTGCCTAACATGAAGACGTAGGCGGGTATAGCTGAACCTCGTAAATTCTCGATGTCTTTCTCTTCCCTACTCTCTTTAATTTTCTGCATATATAAATTGTGTTGATGCTTACTTAATTGTTAGAAATTAATTTGTTATTGGGATTTGTGGAGATCTTAAAGGGAGTACATTGATTGATAGGCATCAAAGACTGAATTTTGAAAGGCTGTTGAATTTCTAAGTTTGATTCTTTATCAACATACTATATTGTTTGTTGGATTGACATATTCAAAAGCAAAACTAAAATTTGATATTGGTTTCTAAACCATCTTAAATTGATTCCTAAATCTGATCAAGTTGTGTCTTCACATAAAAGGTTTGAACTTGAAATTGGAATATCATTGGATACTAAGTAAAATAAGGTGGTTGATAATAATTATGTCGATATCAAGTTAAATTGAATTTTGAGATTAACTTAAAATTTCAAAAAGAGTTATATTTAATCAAAAGTTTAGAAAGAAAATTTTAAAACCCAATTCATCCCCCTTCTTGGGAGTACACCTTTCCTTTCAATGGAGATTTTGAACTTAAATTTATGTGGATTTAGGAAAAATAGAATATAAAATTTTTATTAAAACGTTTGTTTAAATTTAAATTCAAAACTATAATTATATGTTTGGAGATATCTTGGATTTGGATAAAAATATATAAAATAATATTAAATTTTGTTGAAATTCATCAAAATCCAAATTTAAGATCCGAATTTCATATACCCAAACACAGCATAAATTAATTCATACTTTAAAATGCAACTTTTAGGTTCTTCTTTGCACGTAGATACAAATCAAATTTAAATGAACAATCAAATTTAAATGAACACATGTAATGAAAAAAATATTTCATTAAGTGTTTTGGAATTGCGATTAGCTAATTCAATGTTTGACATATAAGTTGGAATATTATTGAAGTAAGTTGCAACTGAAATGAGAAAGAGAAATCATCCTTACAACTAAAATGAAAAAAGACAAAAAATACGGCATGCACTTAAGTGGGGTAAGGGGTGTTTGAGGTATATGAAGCTAGGGCAGAGTCTTATATGCTTAGCCACGAGTAATAGTAGTTGGAGGCCATATGGCCCATGTGTGTCCTGTGCTACTGCGTGCAACTTGTGGGCAAGCTAGATAGGTAGCATGATCAGTAACAGTACTAGTGATGATGGGAGTAATTGCAGGTGAGCAAAGGGCAATGACCCCATCTCCATTGTTCATCGTCATGCATATCTCTGCGTGCGTGCATAACAGTGTGGGAGCACTGCCATCCGCTGTGAAGGGTACGTGCTCTTTTTCCTTTTAATGCCTTCTATAGTTCCCAGTTAATAATGTGCCAATGAGATGTCTCCCCCACCCCCCCCATGCTGCCCATAGAAAGGGACATCGCCCCACTTCCATTTTCAGTATTGTAAGTCCCACCACTACTCTTCCCTTTCCCATTCCCAATCTCTCAGTCTCTCTCTCTAGAGATCACCTAAACCCCACCACCACCACCACCCCCGCCGCGGATGAACTCGGCAATGGCTACCATTGCCATGTTAAATGCCTTTTAAAATTAAAAATGAGGAAGTATGCTATGCTTCCGAATTATCACCTTTGCAAGTATGTATTTATATGTTCAAGATAACATTAATTACCAATAAATGAGCCTAATAACGAATGCCCATTGATCTCCCACCAGCAACTATTTTTGAAGTAAATATTTAAAAATTTCAAATACAATAAAGTTGTCTCTTGTGATTCTCAACTTTCAAAATTCAAGTTATGATTGGCGTTTGTGGCATTACATCAAGAAGCAAATTAAAGTACAATGGGCACATTAATTTGTCCTTGTCTGGTCTTTTCTTATATTATATCATATATGCAGAAGAATTGAGAATTCCAAGAAACCTGTGGGCCCTGGGCATGGGTTGGAATCGCTTTCCCGAGGAAATGAAATTTCACTTTTGGTTTTGGTATTTTCCCGTGCACTGGAGGGAACCCTGTGAATAAATTTCTTTGGGGTTTTCGTTTTGGTCAAACTTCTCGGCTCGCAAAGGGGGATCTGATCAATTAGGTGAGAGAAGCAGTTTCAAGTGGCACACATACCATCGTCATTAACCCCATTTTCTTAGCTATTGATTAATATCTCAAAGCCGATTAAGTGTTGATAACTAGGAAGTCACTCAACTCAATATCTTAGACTTCATTCCATTTCCATTATAAACCTCACTACCAAATAATTCTCAAGAACAAAATGATTCCCGTAAACAATGACTCCACATTCATATTTTAATTGAAAAGTATACACCCAATCACCATGTTGTATCAACCCCTTCATTATCAAACCTTAACCCCTCTGGCCCTCCATGCCACCTCCAGCCATTCACCTTCCTTCATGCCCATAATTATCTTTCTCAAGCTATGATATGAGTAAATATTAACATTATAACTTTCCAGCCGTGACTTGCATTCTTAGATATTTGTAATGGGGATGCTTTTACATAAATTTTATGAATATATATTTATTATCGAACCACATAAAATATATCGTTTTTTTCTCATATTATATACTCTTTCTCTTGTGTATGCGTTACTCTTTAGAAAGTGTATTTCACGACATTACTAATTATAATAAAGATTAAAACAAGAACAGAAAAAAGCACTTCTATTACGGAGTCTTCGATGCGGGTTTGTTATTGAAATCATTATTGTGTTTAGAATCACCAAGTTATCTGAAGGATGATTAAAGGGGCGACCTGAAACCCCAATCAAACATTCGTGAGTGCATATTGTGGTGTGCGTACACGTGGAAGGAGGGAGTGGCAGCTGTCTACTCATGCTGAGGCAGTGAGCTGATTCTGAGATTGAGCTGCAGCTATTTAAAAAGTTGCAAATCTGTAGCAGCATAGCAGATTGCATTATTATCACTCTCCATCTCTGGTGATTCCCTTTTCATTCTCCTCCAAAGCAAAACAAATAGTACTGCGCAAATTAACAAGTAGGGGAGGCATATCACATATGCCGACATGTGCGCCATTTGATATCCAAGTGGCATAAAGCTAGCTACTGCCCCTCATAATTATCTCATTTTTATCCTCAAAATGTTAGCATTTTGATTTGAAAGAAATCATAAATCATAAGTAAGTCTGGTAAATCTTCATTACCCCTTTTTTTTTAGCAAGCTAGGATTTCCATCTACCAATAAACGTTATAAAATTAATAAATGAGTAGGGTTGGATTAGATAATTAATAGTGAAGCGCTTTAAGTACTGTCAAATTCGGTTGACCTTTTAATATAAGCATAATGTAATGATTTTGGTTCAATTTATATAATTCACTTTAGCCTGTTTGAATTAACCTTACAAGCTCAAGATCTCTTTGGTAAAACTATGACACATAAGATATTATGATAAATAGTTCAAAATGGATAGTTCAGCATGACCATTTTTCTTCCGCTGAGCTCCCATGCGTCCCCACAGTCACAACACTAAAAATTTTAGTTAAAAGAACAAAATCAAATTAACATAGTTAAGCAGAAACCCCTTTTCAAACTTGAAAGCCCTGGTGGGGGGTAAATTAGCTGCCGCCTGGTAGGATTGTACCCAACAGAGCCAGGAGGTGATAAGATGTCACTTAAAAAAGAAAACAGTAGTGCAAGCTCATACTCCAATAAATCTATATGCAAAAGCTTGCTAGGGAGGAAATTTACAAGATAGGTATGATCCTAATGAGCAGGAAAAAGGGCATGTTTGAAAGAATTGAATAAACTTATGCGGTAGAAAGTTCATTCTTAAGGAAATTATAGAGCTGAGCTATGCAAATTAGTATCAATAATATATACTTTTTATTTTTCTATAAAAATTGTAAAAATTCAAGAAACACGATATTTTTGTGATTATTTTTTAAAAAATTAAAAGGATAACTCGGTGTACAAAACTCCCGCGTATACAGGGTCCGAGAAAGGGACGGATCACAATAAATCTATAGTACGTAGTTTTACTTTATATTTTTGAAGATGTCACGCTTCAATTGCAGTGATAGCTAACTCTTTCACATTCTTTTTTACCCTAGATATATGAAGACAGATCAAGGAGGATGACTCATAGACATAAGGGCAAACGAGAGCAATTTCATAATGACACAAGAGACCTTTATGCTTTGATGCTTGTACAATGGCCCATTTAATTTTGCACCCTAAGTTATCGCTGGTGAAATGTTTATTACTAAAACTAGAATAATAATAATAATAATAATAATATAAAATATGATAGTTTAAATAATAATGTAAAAAAATTCAATTCATAAAAAATAATAGACAAAAAATGATTATTTTAAAATTTTTCTCATCAGAATGTATATTCTTTATCTATTCCATGTGGTGTGGAGTAGTATAATCTTTACATGAATTATTTCTTTCTAAATTATTATACTCATATAAAGTTTTCATTGCATTTTTATTACTTTCTCTATAGGTAATCTTAATTTTCTTAAAAATAGACTTAAATTTTGTCCCTTGTGACATTATATATATATATATATATATATATATATATATATATATATATACACACGTGTGTGTATGTGTAAGCCTGTGAATGTACACTATAAATGCTAGATTTTCAATTTTTTTGCAGTTGATTCAATTATACGTTGTGTCCTAATCCACAACTTGAAACATTATCATAGATTTTCATTTGATTTTCCTTTTATGTGTGAGAATGTCTAACATATGGTTGAAAAAATGCATTTGGACTCTTGTTCAAGTGAAAAATATATATTTTTGGTTGAAGCTTAGTCGATAGAATGGTTATGAAATGAGAAATTATATATTAGTTGATTATAATTCGTTTTGGAAAAAGAGAAGTCATAAAAGATAAAATTGGTTCATTAGAAAGCAATTTTTGTTAGGAATTAAGCTTTGGTTGTGTAGATCTTAGGACAATCAAGAAAACAGTGACAGAAAAAAAAAATAATTTATTGAAAGGGGTTGAACCATTAGCTTATTTTTTGTCGTTAGATACTCCTTGTCCAACTTAGTTGAAATTTCAACAACATTTTTATGGGTTATCATTTTCATCCTTAATTATCGTGCAGTAGAAACAAACAGTGCCTAGTTGATCTGAAAGCATGAGTTAGTTTTGTTGTCCGACTAAAATAAGTATCTTTTATTTTTATAAACTTATTGCTAAAGATAATAGAGGAAAATTCCTACTGCTACCTTGAAACAACGAAACGTATAAAGAGAAGTAGCTGTAGATATCCCAATTTTAACTAGACCTCTCTTTTTCTCTCGATGAGTCGACCCTTTGTAACATGAAGATTTATATGAAGAGAGGTCAATTATGCATTCCGAAAATTTAAGGGTCTTTTTGTGAAAAAAAAATCCAATTGAGTCCTTTTGAAAGTCCCTGTCATTGAGTCCTTTGAAATTAAACCCCTGTTATTGAAATCCCTGAAACCAAGTCTTTTTTGTTGAAATTAAGTCCCTATTATTTTTAAATTGAATCCTTATTATTTTAAAATTGAGTTCTTTGAAATTAAACCCCTGTCCTTTTAAAATTGAATCCTTTTGTTTCTTGTAATTAAGTTATTCATTTTGCAACTGATTGCCCTAAAAGCAATTATTAAAAATTGAATTCCTCGTATTTATTAATATACTAGAATACAAATATTGCGGAATACAAGGAAAGTACAAAAGGGATTATGCTAGAATATTCAATAAAATGATTTATTTCTCAAAATTGAAAAAATCGATAAGATTGAGAAATTAATTGGAAAAATCTGCATTGATGGGGAAACTGCAAGATTGAGGAAGGAATTTGCAAAATTCTAAATCTATAAAAAGGAGGGTGGAGAATTAGAGAGGCATGACTTTCAAAAAGAAAATGAAAGGAGCTTTAGAAAAAGAAAAAGAAAAGAGAAAAGAAAGTAGGGCAACTATGTAACCATCCAAAATATATATACATGATTAGTGTAATAATTTTTTTAAAAATAATAAAATATTAAATATTAAATTAATAAATTAAATTAAATAATAAATAAATAAATAAATAAATAATAATATATATATATATATATTTATTTATATATATGATGGATATATATAAGAATGATGATAAGGGTGGAAGATTCATCCATCCTTATCAATTGAAAAGGATTGAACAGATTCAATTTAATTTGAAGACAGGAGTAAGATGTCTCTCTCTCCTTAATCCTTTTATAATAATATAATATAATATAATATAATAGTATAATATAATAATGTAACGATCCCATATACATGATTAGTATAATAATTCCTAAAATAATAATAATAATAATAATAATAATTAAATATTAAATTAATAAATTAAATAAAATAAATAATATTAATTAATTGATTAATTAAATAATAAAAATAAATAAATAAATAATATTATAACATATAATATATAATATATATGATGGATATATATGAATGATGATAAGTCTATCCTTATGAATAGGATTGAATAGATTCAATTTAATTTGAATTGAATCTGAAACTGGAGCAGCCCTTTTGGATGTCTCTCTCTCTCTCCTTAATCTTTTTATAATAATATAATATAATAGAATATAATATAATAATGTAATTATATAATATAATATATATTTAATTTCTTTTCTTAATTCTTAAAAAATCTATGAAATTATAAAAATACCCGTCCTCCAATTTCTTATAAATAGGATTAGTTCTTAAATTCATTTTCATAAGAAATTTCAAAAAAGAGTTGAATGAAAGATAAGTGGACTTGATTATATCAGTTTTTTATTAAAATGTTTTCTATTGAAATGTTTATAAATTATAGTTGCTAGCTGCCAATAATAGTGGCTGCCACTTGAAAGAAAAAAAATAAAATAAAAAATCTTACTTATGTTGTGAATGAAGTGATGACTGTCCCCTTTGTCTCCCTTTCACGTCACTCCCATGTCTTCTTCCATTCATCTCTCTCTTCTCTCCATCTCTCAATTCCACTCAATTATTTTTCCTCTACTCCTCCAACAACTATATAAGAAGGAGCAGACACAGAGAATAATATATGCACAAGATAAGTAGAAGTGAGCAGAGAGTAGAGTGTTGGAAGAAAACACGCAAAAAATGAGAAAAGAAAGAAAGAAGAGAAAAGAGTGAGATATTTTATAGGGTAAGATAGTGGGAAAATTATACAAACCTAGATACATGTTATAATTTCTCTTAACATAGTGGCTTATTGATATCATCCGCCCGTGGAGTAGGTATAAACTGAATCACATAAATCTAGTCTCACTTTTTTCTTTTTTGCTTGTCTTCATTACTTTTTGCTTATCCCCGTTTATTTATTATTAATTCTTGTATTATTTTATAACACGTTATCAGCATGATGCTCTACCCAACTGATATAACTGTTTTATTTTTGTTTATTAATACCGCCTCAATGACTGATTTTATTTCTATACTGCCTATATATATTATCAATCTCCAGAAGAGATGGTAAAATAGTCCTCTTGAAGAGACTATATGTTTAATCTCCTGAAGAGATAAGTCTCCTGAAGAGACAATATATTTAATTTGTAGAAGAGATAGTAATTGTTTACCTCTTAAAAGAGTATATTTTTAATCTTCCAAAAAAATATTATATTACTATTTCTGTATTATTTTAGTTAGCATGTCTCGCTTTTCTAAATCGCTTTATTATTGTTAATTTATTCAAATGTCAAGCCTAAGCAAAGTTGAGTTTGTTCCCCTTAACATCAAAGACAACAACTATCTCTCATGGATTTTTTATGTAGAAATCCATTTGAATGCAATGAATTTAGGAAATACAATATTAGATGGAAATACTGTATCCTTGTAGGATCGCGCTAAAACCATGATCTTTATCCGACATCATTTAGAAGAAGAGTTAAAAATGGAATACCTCACTGTTAAAGACCCACTCGTCCTATGGAGAAATTTAAAGGATAGGTTTGACCATAAAAAAATAGTGATTTTACCAAAAACTCGTTTTGAATAGTTACACCTAAGGTTGCAAGATTTTAAAACTGTCAGCAAATATAACTCAACTCTACATAAAATTAGCTCGAAACTAAATTTATGTGGAGAAAATATTACCGATGAAGACAAGTTAGAAAAAAACTTTTACTACTTTCCATCCCATTAATGTGCTCCTGCAGATATAATATAGGGAAATGAAATTTACTAAAATTTATGAACTTATATCATTTGTTCTTGTCACTAAACAAAATAACGAGCCTTTGATGAGAAATCAACAAACCCATCTGTTGGCCTAACAAGGGCTACGACTCTTATTTTGATGATAACAAATCAATGTAATTTGATATACTTTCAAGTTGATATTGTTAGACCAAGTTGTTAAGGATCTTTCATTCCTACCATGTTTTGATGACAACAACCCATTAGCAGTTCTTAAGGCTACTAACGTTTCTCTCTAAGTCATGTTTTAGCTATACAGAACGGCATCTGAACCAACAAACAGTCAAAACAACTCATACCATGACCAAAAGCACAAGCCTCTCAATGCATTCATGGACGATACACAATATACAAAGTCATCTGAAGGATGAATGTGAGAATGAGAGAGAGACCATCTTGTAAATATCTTGTATATAGAGTAAAACTCAAAACTAAGAGCAAGAAATGAGCGTATCACACACACACACACACACACAAATACAAGTAAAGTTATTTAAAAGTGTAAAAAGAAACCCCAAAATGGACAAGGACCTTTTTTGTACCTAAAAGAACAAATTATAAGAAGAAGGAACTCGTCGACGAACACAGGGCTTCGTCGACGAGTGTAACACAAACTTCATCGACGAACACAGGGTTCTCGTCCATGAAAAATATACCAAGAGCCATTTGAATTTAGAGCTACAACTTGTCAACGAACACAAGGCATCGTCGAAGAATGTAATGAAGAACTCATCGACGAACACAGGGTTCTCGTTGACGAAAATATACCGAGAGGTACCTGAATTTAGAACCAACAACTCGTCAACGAACACAGGGCTTCGTTGACAAATTTACTGAAGAGCTCGGCGACGAAGTTCAGGCTTCGTCGACGAATGTCGGGCAGCAGCGAACATTAAATGCTGCAGAACGGCTAGTTTGACCCTTGTCTCATATTCATAAATGCCCAATGGATCTCCAGCATTCCCCTTGCCCATTTGGTGTTTAAATAGGAGTAAATAGCATTTATTCCTCACCTAAGAGAGTTGATATTGTAAGAAGATCATTCATTGGTGTTCTTTTAGGGTTTGCTCATACACTCACTTGCCCTCTTCTTGCTGCTTTTAGTCTTGCTTCTACTCTATTGACAAGAGGACATTGAGTAAGGATTTTATTGTTGTAATCAGCTCAAAGGGAGTATTCAAGTTTACATTTATTTCTCATCTACTTCTTGTAAAGAAAGGCTCTTTGTGAGCTATTATTGGGTGTCTCTTAGTAAGCACCTTGTTGAAAGCTCTTTGTGAGCTGCTGTGTATTGGCTTCTCCGCCCGAAGGAGGATTATAGTGGATTTTGGGAATCCTTAAGTTGGTCTCAAGGCGTGGATGTAGGCGGGGTGCCGAACCACGTAAATATCTTTGTGTTCAGCTTCTCTTCTCTCATATCTCATCTATTATTATTGTGATTTCCTGCATCTTTACACTGCAACTTTACACACTTGCTCTTGGTAAGATTTTTATGGTTGTAGAAAGTTAGCACATCAATGAAGAAAGTCTATTCACCCCTCCTCTAGACATTCAACCGGGCCAACAAGTGGTATCAGAGCGCCAGTCGCTGAAATTTGGAGTAACATCCAGGCAAGAAGATCAACATGGCAGACATGTTTGCCCAAGGTCAATCTGTGGACCGCCCTCCCAAGTTTTGTGGAACTAACTACCCAGGATGGAAGGATCGAATGTCTATCTTTATCTAGGCCTATGACTACCGTATATGGAATGTCATCATAGAAAGAGACTACACCTTCAAAAATGAAGACGGTGATGACATACCCATTGGAAAACTTCTCATTGCAGATGCAAGACTAGCACAGCTCAACTTTAAAACCAAGAATTTCCTATATTGTGCCATAAGTGATGAAGAGTACAATCGGATATGCGGCTGCAACACGGCCAAGGAAATGTGGGAAAAACTTCTGGTAACGTATGAAGGCACTACCTAGGTAAAGAGATCTAAAATTTATATGCTTGTAAAAGAATATGAAATGTTCAAAATGGAAGAAGGTGAAACAATTACAGCTATGTTCACACGGTTCACACACATCACTAATGGACTAAAAGCTCTCGGTAGAGAGTACTCTATGGAAGATAATGTGCAGAAAGTTCTTCGGTCTCCACCAACATCTTGGCACACAAATTCCACAGCAATTGAGGAAGCAAAGGACCTCTCAAAGGTCATATGTAACGAACTAATTAGATCTCTCATGACCTACGAGATCAAGAAGAAAAATGTTGCTGTTGAAGCTGAAGCTCCCAAGAAGGCTACCGGAATTGCTCTGAAAGCTGGGAAGCAAAGAGAGATCATAGAAGAAGAGGAGAATGATGATGACGATGAAGTTGCCCTACTAACTAGAAGATTCAGAAACTTTCTGATGAACAAACGAAATGGCAAACAAAAGGAGAAAGGAGAATCAAGCATCAGATGCTACAATTGCAAAAAGATCGGGCACCGCATGGCCGATTGCCCTCTCTTCAAAAACAAAAGCAACAATCAACAAGGAGACAAGAAGAGGTTCAAAGCAATGAACGCAACTGAATGGGATGAACTAGATGGAACCTCAACCGACAAAGAAGTCGAAGAAGAAGTCGCTCATTTCTGCCTTATGGCGAATGAACAAAAAAAGGTAAATTCTGATGACGAATATCTCCTTTCATATGAAGAATTAGAGGAAATTGTAGAAAACTCTATGTTGAGCTAAGAGCATCTAAAAAGAAACTTAAACTTTTAGAAGAAAATTATTCAAAATGCAAACAAAACCAGATTTGCTCATGTGACACCTTGAAAGCTGAAAATGCATCTTCTCGTCTTGAAAAAGAAAAGCTTTCTAAAGAATACTTAAACTACAAAGAGTCCTCTCAAAAAGAAATTGAAAGCTTAAAAAGTCAAGTAATTGAATTCCTTTAAGAAAACTCTTCATTGAAAAAGAAAGTGGAGGATCAAAGCAATACTATGTATAAATTTACAAATGGTAAGGAAAATTTCAATAGATTACTTGGAGCTCAAAGGTTTGGAATTTTCAAAGAAGGTTTGGGATACGGCCTATCATCTTCAGAATCGATAGGATTTGCAAACCTCTATGCTAAAAGGAGTTCTGCATCAAAGAAAAATCATGCACCTAAATTAAACCCCTCACACACAAATAAAGTCTGCCTATATTGTGAGAAAAAGGGTCATGTGCGATTTACTTGCCCCTTTAGGGGAAATAGAGGAAAAAATATAAACTACAGATGGGTGATTAAGAACACTAACCCAGTAGGACCCAAGAAAATATGGGTACCAAAATAAATCACTTGATGTTGTGTGCAGGTATGCTTGAAGAGTGACTTCGTAAAGAATAAATGGTTTCTAGACAGTGGATGCTCAAGGCACATGATGGGAGATGCAAGTAAATTCCTCTCCCTCACCTACAAAAAGGAAAGACTTGTCACGTTTGGAGATAACGCCAAGGGAAGAATCATCGGTAAAGGTAAAATAGGTAATTCATCCTTGGCTATTGAGAATGTTGCTCTAGTTGATACTCTCAAACATAATTTGTTAAGTGTTAGTCAACTATGTGATAAAGGGTTAAACATTATTTTCTAATCCACAAAATGCCTAATAAATGACTTAAATGGAAATACCATTCTCATAGGAAAACGTGAATCCAACATATACACAGTTGAGTTTGATGACATCACAAATTGTAACATTAAGTGTTTAGCTGTCACCAATGAAAATTGTTGACTATGGCATAGGAGACTAGGTCATGCAAGCATGAATCTTCTTCATAAACTTTCATCCAAGGAACTAGTAAATGGCCTACCAAAAGATAATTAGGTGAAAGAAAAAATATGTGATGCATGTCAATATGGAAAACAAGTTAAGACCTCCTTCAAAACTGAGAGAGTAATCTCTACATCAAGACCCTTAGAGTTAATCCATCTTGATCTATTTGGACCTAATGACATAGCTAGCATTAGTGGAAAGCTGTATGTATTTGTCATAGTTGATAACTTCTCTAGATTTTAATGGGTAATTTTTCCTGCTAACAAAAGTGATACTTGTAATGCATTTATTCATTTTTGTGGAAAAATCCAAAATGAGAAGGGAATGTCAATTATACACATTAGGAGTGATAAAAGAAGAGAGTTTAGAAATAAAGAACTTGAGGATTTTTGCAATGAAAATGGACACACACACAACTTCTCCGCACCAAAAACTCCACAACAAAACGGAGTAGTTGAAAGAAAAAATTGAACTCTCCAAGAAATGGCTAGAACAATGCTCAACGAACATAATTTGCCAAAACACTTCTGGGCAGAAGCCGTTAGCACAGCATGCTATGTTAGCAACCGAGTCATCATTAGATCCAAGATAGGAAAAACCCCATATGAAATATGGAAGGGTGGAAAACCTTACATCTCGCATTTTAAGGTTTTTGGATGTAAGTATTTTATATTAAACGATAGGGATCATTTAGCTAAGTTTGATTCAAATTCCGATGAGGGGAATTTCATAGGATATGCCATGAATAGTAAAGCATATAGGGTATTCAACAAAAGGATTCAAACTGTTCAAGAATCAACCCATGTTGTATTTGATGAAACAAATCCTCACGCATCCAAAACACCCATTGAGATAGATGAAGAAAACCAAGTCACTACCTTTAGAATTGAAAGAGAATTAGAACAACTCAAGTTAAATAATGATCAAGACACAAATTGTCAAGATACAAATGTCGATCATCTAGGATCTTCTCCTCAAGAGTCTAACCAACCAGAAGAAAAGGAAGATCATGAATTACCTAAAGCTTCGTCGCATGCACTTTGAAAAGGATGAAGCCACCAACACGTGGGTCAAAGCCCACGAGCAGGGCAATATTCCCATCGATGAGGTTGAGGCCACCCTAGAGGCTGAAGAAGAAGCAGAAGAAGGCGAGCATGCGGACACCGTGTATAGCCATATACTGGAGCGCCTGGACGGGCTTCAGCATGCTCTAACACAATTAGAGCTTCGACACTGCCATCATTTTGACTCCATAGATGCATCTCTTGCTAGGCAAGAGGATGCTAACCATGCTCGTTTTGACTCTCTCGACGCGTCTTTCGCTACACTCTTTGATCGACTGGGTCACCCGCGCAAGTAGCGCACTCTCTCTGCTATCCCCCAATTTTGATTATGGCAAAGGGGGAGAGATTATTTAGGTCTCTTTTCAGTTGTATTCTTTTCAGTTGTATTCAGATGTAGTTAGAATAGAATATATTAGCTTTAAACACTTTTTGTAAACACGGCACATATTCAGTAATGAAACATTAGCAAGCATTGCATCTTTTAAATATAAATGCTCTATCTATGTACTTGAATGATTGATATACTGGACTATCATGGTTTATGCAAGGATAAATGGAAAATATCTTACTTATAAACAACATGCTGCCAAAATTTAATAAAATTCTCTTTCATAAAATGCAAACATTAAGGGGCAGAATTTTATTCAAACTCTAAACCATTCCTTTTAGTAAGGGGGAACATTTATCTTTCAAAGAGAACACTAATGGATTGCCATCATCAAAAAGGGGGAAAATGTTAGACCAAGTTGTTAAGGGTCTTTCATTCCCACCGTGTTTTGATGACAAGAACCCATTAGTAGTTTTTAAGGCTACTAACGTTTCTCTTTAAGTCATGTTTCAGCTATTCAGAATGGTATCTGAACCAACAAACAGTCAAAGCAACTCATACCATGACCAAAAACACAAGCCTCTCAATGCATTCATGGACAATACAAAATATACAAAGTCATCTGAAGGATGAATGAGAGAATGAGAGAGAGACCATCTTGTAAATATCTTGTATATAGAGTAAAACTCAAAACTAAGAGCAAGAAATGGGCGTATCACACACACACACACACACAAAAATACAAGTAAAGTTATTTAAAAGTGTGAAAAGAAACCCCCAAATAGACAAGGACCTTCTTTGTACTCAAAAGAACAAGTCATAAGAAGAAGGAACTCGTCGACGAACACAGGGCTTCGTCGACGAGTGTAACACAAACTTCGTCGAGGAACACAGGGTTCTCGTCGACGAAAATATACCGAGAGCCATTTGAATTTAGAGCCACAACTTGTCGACGAACACAGGGCGTCGTCGACGAATGTAATGAAGAGCTCGTTGACGAACACAGGGTTCTCGTCAACGAAAATATGCCGAGAGGTACCTGAATTCAGAACCAGCAACTTGTCGACGAACACAGGGCTTTGTCGACGAACGTCGGGCAGCAGCGAACATTAAATGCTACAGAATGGCTAGTTTGTCCCTTGTCTCATATTCATAATTGCCCAACGACTCTCCAGCATTACCCTCGCTCATTTCGTGTTTAAATAGGAGTAAATAGCATTTATTCCTCACCTAAGACAGTTGATATTGTAAGAAGATCATTCATTGGTGTTCTTCTAGGGTTTGCTCATACACTTACTTGCCCTCTTCTTGTTGCTTTTAGTCTTGCTTCTACTCTATTGAAAAGAGGACATTGAGTAAGGATTTTATTGTTGTAATTAGATCAAAGGGAGTATTTAAGTTTACATTTATTTCTCATCTACTTCTTGTAAAGAAAGGCTCTTTGTGAGCTATTATTGGGTGTCTCTTAGTGAGCACCTTGTTGAAAGCTCTTTGTGAGCTGTTGTGTATTGGCTTCTCCGCCCAAAGGAGGATTATAGTGGATTTTGGGAATCCTTGAGTTGGTCTCAAGGTGTGGACGTACGCGGGGTTCCGAACCATGTAAATATCTTTGTGTTTAACTTCTCTTCTCTCATATCTCATTTATTATTATTGTGATTTCCTGCATCTTTACACTACAACTTTATACACTTGCTCTTGGTAAGATTTTTGTGGTTGTAGAAAGTTAGTACATCCGTGAAGAAAGTCTATTCACCCCCCTTTTAGACATTCAACCAGGCCAACAGATATGTTTCAGGAATCAAAACTTAGATAGCTCAATGGAAATATGCAAACAAGTGGCACAAGCTAAAGGGATGTTAAAGCTCAAAGATTGACATATTTTATGAAAGCTTGAAGGATTGAAACTCAAAGTTTTTTTAAAACTCAAAGAAAGGACTCAAAGCAAAAGAAAAGTATGAAGACTCCAAGAGCTGAAAGATTTAGAGTCATTAAAAGAGTCTTGATGTAAGTAATTCAGGTAAGACTCGATATAAAATGGTTGAAGCTTTTTAGGACAAATCAAAATCTAAGCAACCATTTTTTAAAGACCTTGAAATATGTTTTCTAAAGTTATAAACTATAAATGTCTCCAATGGAAAAAAGTTTTCAAAGTCAAAATCTTAAAAAAACTAAGTTTTTGAATGCCATGTGCCTACCCAAACCTCCCTGGCGACTGCCCAATTTGTTTTTTTAAGAACTGGCATACATAAAGGTGGCAGGTGCATGCTAGGTGCCTGACAAGCGCTTGCCTGGTCTTCCCAGGTGCCTGACTATGTTTTTACAAGTGACTGCCAGTGTTCTGACTTTTCATTTTGAATTGAGATAGACGCTTGCCACGTCGTGCCAGGCGACTACCACTCGAAGAAATTTTTTTTAATTACCAATGGGAAGATTTTTAAAATTGATCCTAGGGCTCCAAATCGTTTGCAAAGTTGACCAAACACTCCAAGTCAACTTGGGGAGCAAGGAAAACTCTATAAATAGCCCCCAAGACATGAACTTTTCATTGACCTAGAAGCATATGCCGTAGTCTAAGACTCTCACGTGCTTTTAACTCTCTAAGGCATTCTTGCCAACATCTTGCTACACATTCTACTAACTTCTTGCTGATCCTCACATCGAAATTGTGTTTTCAAAGTCTGACCTTTCAATCAAAGGAAAATTAATTTAGTGATAAAATTTTATTGAGCTTCAATTAATTTATATTGAATTACTTTGAAGTATATAGTACTAACCTACTTTATTTGAGAGTGTCTCTTGTACACAAGTTCTCTTATCTTGTTTCTTGTCTTGTAGATGATTCAAGTTTGTTGGATCGTTGTTACCAAGCATAGGATTTCGTTTGGAGAGGTATCTCTACCTATAAAAGAAGGAAGTGTAAAAGGTTTTTTTCGCCCTAAAAGGAACAAGTATAGTGAAATCCTTAGGTGGTTTTGCCTAAGGTGAGGACGTAGGCTAGGGATAAGCCAAACCTCATAAAAACCTTTGTCTCTTTCTCTTTCCCTTACTCTCTTTTATTTCATAAAATATATTAATTGCGTGGATGATTTAAATTTCCTAATCATAAAAACTACTTGGTTTGGATTTTAAATAAGCCGAAATTTAATTTTTTTTTGGGACTTGCGGAAACTGAAAGGGAGTACGTTAGTTGATCAATAATTTGCAAAAACCATAAGGGAGTATGTTGATTGGTCAACACCCCAAAACTTATTAACTGAAGGATTATTTGAAATCTGAAATTTGGAATGAGTATGAATGTTATGTTGTTTAACATACAACTACATACCACCAAGTTGAGAATCGCTGAAGGAATTATATAGCATATATTGATTGAACACATTGTGGTTGTTTGATTGGTTGATTGAAGTTTTTGTTTAACTTTTGTGGTTGTGGATTGAATCAAAAGACTTAAGTTTTTGTGTGATTACTAAATCAACAAGAAGTCAAAAATTCATTAAAAGAGGTTAAAAATTTATAAAAAAAAAAAAAATGGATTTAAAAGAAATTTTAGTAACCCAATTCACCCTCCCCTCTTGGGACTACACTTTGTTTTTCAATTGGTATCAGAGACCGGTTATAACAAATCCTAATTAGAAGCTATGTAAAGATCTAGATGACACACATAGGAGTAGCTCCCTTTGGTGAGGGTCAATCCTCAACTAGACCACCCATGTTTTGTGGACTGAACTATACCTTTTGAAAACAACATATGAGAATCTATCTTCAAACAATGGATTGGAAGGCTTGAAAGGTTGTTACACATGGAAACCTAATCCCTACCAAACTTGTCGATGGAAAATAAGTCCCTAAAGATGAAAAAGAGATGAATGATTTAGATCATAAAATGCTGCAAGTTAACTCTAATACAATAAACGCCCTATATTGTGTACTTGATATTAATGAATTCAATAGAGTTAGGACATGTAAAATAGTAAAGGAAATTTGGGATAAACTAGAAGTAACCTACGAAGGTACCATAGATGTTAGAGATAATAGGATTGATATGTTGACAAGTGAATACGAAGCCTTTAGAATGAATTCTGACAAAACCATCATAAGCATGTACACTAGGTTCACACATATTGTAAACTCACTAAATGCTTTAGGGAAAACATATTCTACATATGAGATGATTCGCAAAATCCTTAGAGGACTTCCACCCATTTGGGAACCAAAAGCCACAGCCATAACGGAAGGTAGAAACCTCAAAACAACCTCACTAGATGAACTCATAGGATCACTTCTAACCTATGAAATGGCTATGAAAGAAAGAAATACAGAAAATGAAAGTAAAAAATCCATAGCTTTTAAAGCCTCAAAAGAATGTTCAAGTGAAGAAGAAAATGATTCCAGTGAATTAGATGATGAAGAATTAGCGTTCATAACTAAAAGACTTGAAAAATTCTTCAAAATAAATAGAAATTCACTAGAAAATTCAGAGGGTCGAAAACTAAAAAGGGTGAAAATAGTAAAAAGGAAAACAAGAAAAAAAATGATCCACCTACCTGCAAGAAGGCCAAACACATCAAGCTGGACTACTTTCAGCCTAAGAAAGAAAAGAAGAAGAAGAAAAAGCCAGCAATGAAAGCTACATGGGACGTCACAAGTTCAAGTGAATCGGACAGCGAATCCAATGAATAAGAGATGGCCAACATGTGCTTCATGGCGCACAATGAAGAGGTAAACTCTTACTACTCCTCAGAAGATTCATGTGATGAATCATGTAATAATTCATGTGAGAGTATGCCCTCTTACAAAGAAATTCAAGCTGAATTGTTTTCTCTTAATAATAGATTTGTTAAAGTATCAAAAAGGAACATAACCTTGAAACAACAAAATGAATCACTTAGAAATTAGCTTGAAACCTCAAAATCTGCTGAAAAAAAAAAAAAAGACTCACAAATTGATGAGCTTAAAAAGAAAATTATTGACATGTCACAAGAACTAGTGAAGTCTCAAGTAAATGAAGATGGAAAGAAAGACTTAGAAATAAACGAACTTTAAAACTCAATTCAAGATAAAGAAAAGATTATTTACAACTTTACTAGAGGAAAAGAAAAATTTGAAAAAATGGTAGGACAACAAAGGATGACTAACAATAGAGAAGGAAATGGTTACAATGGAATACCAAACAAAAGGAAGAAAAATTTATTCATGGGATATTTTGTAAAACAATCTAAACACTATGGAAGTACTTCATCCACAAACATACATGAACATACTACTTGCTACATGTGTGAAAATAAGGGACATGTAATGTTTAATTGTCCAGTCAATAAAAAATATATCAAAGTGAAAAATGAATGGAAGATAAACACTAAATCTAGAGCAGACTTAAAAAGAGTTAAGAAAGTTTGGGTCCCAAAAGTAACAACATAAATGTTGACCTTATAGGTCACACTCAGTTTTGATAATGACAAATATTTAGGGATTTGATGGTTGTCAAGTGTTTGTACAGGCTTAGATAAGCATCTCAAGGAATGACACTTGAAGCAACATGAAAACCCTGAAGATTTTAATTTGTATTGCCAATTTAATTATTGTAATATGGGTCTGTAATAGTAACTTAAGAATATGGTCTGTATTACGTACCAGCATATCATGTATATAGGATATATGGTAAGCTCAATAAGACCATAGTATGACTCTAAGTCCCAACACTCTCACATATATCATACTAAATACAAGAGTGTTAAGAATGTACTTAAATTGAACATCATTAGGGAAATTGAGAGAGCTCGGGCGACCGAACCATAGGAGTTCAAAACTCTTCGAGCGTCCGAATTGTTGATAAGTCAACAGTTGACTTAGGCTCTTAGGTGACCGAACTATTTTGTGCATACTGTCCACGGGCGCCCGAACCCGTCAAAAGAGGCATTCCACTAACTTGGGCTACTGAGTGATATAGTTCAAATTGAGCTTCGGGCGACCAAACACACGAGTTTGGGTTACCGAACCTATGACCGGGCACCCGAAGTTTCGAAGCAATTTTTTTGACTTTGATTCGGGCCACCGAACTTGAACTCGAGCTATCGAACTGATTTTAATAGCTTTTATAACTGTGTCTATTCGAGCGACCAAACCACGATTCAACCACCCGAACCTCGGTGGGTTAAAATTATTTTGACTATGGTAAAATTGGGTTAAGTTGGGTTAATGGTGTTTTAACTATTAAAACTTTTTTAATATTTCCCAACAAGTCCCAATGGGTTATATTTTTTACCTTACCTATAAATACAGGCTCATTTGTGAGGATTAAAGAGATCTAGCAATTTAATTAGCCAAAAAATCCTCTCTTTGTCTAAATACTCTCAAATCTTCACTTCCTTGATACATTCTAAGATTGTGAGAGCATATTTAGAGTGCTTGTGATTGCTACACTTTGCTACAAACTCCCATTTGAGTGATTGATTGTGATATTATTTTTGGGGAGTTTAGCTTAGGTTTATCTCAAAGATTTTGATATTATAAATTTTGTGTTGGGATAAACTAAGTGAGCTTAGGATATTTGCATTGTTATTGCAAGTGTCCAATAGCTTTGATTTTTATTGTGCAAAGATTTTTCTAATAAGTAAAATATTTTCAAACTAGTATTGTGCTTATTTTATTGAAGAAAATCTTCTTGAACTAATTTGATTATCTGATTCATATCTTTGGAATATTGATTTGCTACTGAACTATGCTTTGCTTAAATTCCAAAATATTGCTTGTATTGAACACTCTTGAGCATTTCACTGATTATATCATATTGAGTGTTGATAGCACAACTATTTGCATCATTGAGCTTACACTATATCCATATCATTGATGTGTATGTGACTATGCGTATTGGGTACATATTTGCTTTACATGAAAGCATAATCACTGTACCATTTGATTGAAAGAATACTGTTGTATTTCCAGGCGTGGCCTGAGGGGGCGGTAATCCAACTTGGTAAGGATTGTGTAAAGGTTGAGGTCAGCCCGGTCCTAATTGACCTGCTGTTTAGGTGCCGCTTCACCTGTTTAAGTGAGTATTATAGTAGTAATCCTTGTGCTTGTTAGCCAAGGCGGGGACGTAGGCAATTTGCTGAACCTCGATAACATTTCTGCGTGTCACTTCTCTTTGCTACTTTCTGGTGCATGCTTAGTTAATTAAATTGCGTTATTTAATTTTTGGTACATATTACAATTGATTTACTTTACTTGCACTAGATTGACTTTAGGGTTGTGAATATACTGCTGTTAGGATACTGTCGTAGGGCATTAGTTTTAAAAGTACCAATTCACCCCCCCTCTTGGGATCACGGTAAAGTTAACAATTGGTATCAGAGCCACGTAGCATAGAATCATAGTTATTTTGCAAAAGATCTTAGATGGCTCATAGCTTCGTGACCCCTTTCCCTGAGGGACCATTTTTCACACGACCTCCGATTTTTAGTGGTGTTAATTACACTTTCTAGAAATAAAGGATGGGCATCTACCTCCAAAATACATATTGGAAGGCGTGGAGGATTGTATTTAAGGGAAATTATATTCCTATGAAAACAGAGGGTACAACTAGAGTTCCTAAAGTTGAGGAAGAATATGATGATGATGATATGAAAGCTATTAGCTTGAATGCCACTACTATGAACATTTGTATTGTAGTCTTGATGTGAATGAGTTTAATAGAATAATGGCATGTTTTACCACAAGATAAATCTGGGATAAGTTAGAAGTCACATATGAGAGTACTAGGGATGTGAAAGATAGTAGAATAGATATGCTGACTAGTGAATATGAGGTCTTTAGGATGAATGTAGGTGAGTCCATTCAGAGCATGTACATTAGATTCACACACATTATAAACTTACTGCATGCATTACATAAGACCTATCCCACATATAAGATGATAAGGAAGATCCTTAGAGGCTTACCTTCTGCTTGGGAAGCTAAGGCTATGACCATTTATGAGGGTAGAGACCTTAAGACCATGACTCTGAATGAATTGATAGGTTCCATGATCACCTATGAATTATCCATAAATGAGAGAGTCAATGAACATAATAGGACGAAGAAAGTGACTGCATTGAAAACCTCAATAACACATCTAGTGAATGCAGCGAATCGGACACTGATGATGATATGGCCATGCTAACTAGAAAATTTAGCAAATTCTTTAGGAAGAATAGAAAGCCATACAAAAGATATAGGGAGTCTACATCTGCGAAGGGAGAGTCTAGAAAAAGAAAAGAAAAATCAAATGCTCCCACTTGTTACAATTGCAATAAAGTTAGGCACATCAAGCCGGACTGCCCACTACTGAAAAAGGAGGCTAAGAAAAAGAAGAAAGCCATGAAGGCATGCACTTAATGGGATAAATTAAGTAGCAGTGACTCATTTGATGATTGTGATTATGATTGCATGCCTACATTTAGAGAATTACAATTTGAATTTATTTGTATATCTAAACTATTGAATAAAATGACCAAAGAAAATGATGATTTGAAAAAGAAATGTGAAAATTGGTCAAAATTGTTTGGAATTGCAAAAACCACTCGTGCTTCTATTTTAAAAGAAAAAATGTGACTATTGTTGAACTTGAGAGGAAATTGGAGGATAGCTCCAAAATTGTTTTTAAATTCACCGAGAGTAAACACAATTTTGAAAAACTACTTGGTGCCCAAAGAAATTCTCTAAGTAAAGAGGGTCTAGGTTTTAATGGCGTTGAAAATGTTAGACGACCTAATCTTTACTTGAGACATTTCACACATGAATCAAAATCTCAAGTTCCACCTAAAAATCCTAAGTGTAGAATGAAATGTTTAAAATGCAAAAGAATTGGCCATATTCAATTTGATTGTCCACTTAGGAATAAGCATGCGTAAATTAAAAAAATATGGGTAGTTAAGGGTGATCCAACTACTAACCCCCGTGGACCCAACAAAATTTGGGGACCAGCATCAGTTACTTAGTCTATTTTTTAGGCATGTTTAAGATTGTCCGCCTCCAAGGACAGGTGGTACCTGGATAGCGGGTGCTCACGGCACATGACCGACGACAAGGAAAAATTTGTGTCAATCATTCCCAAGGATGGAGGATATGTGACGTTCGGCGACAACGCAAAGGGACGCATCACCGGCGTAGGTAAGGTTGGTAAGGATCCTTCCCTTGTAATTGATAATGTTTTATTAGTTGATGGGATGAAGCATAATTTGTTGAGCATAAGTGAATTGTGTGATAAATGATACAAGGTATCATTTGAAAATGATAATTGCATAGTTGAAAGTAAAGCAGATCATAAAGTTCTTTTTACTGCAGATCGCCATGAAAATGTGTATACTACCACTTTTGATAACTTAGCTTCACAACAAGTAACTTATTTTTCTGCAATAAATGACACTAGTTGGTTATGACATAGGTGCTTAGGACACGCTAGCATGGACTTATTGTCAAAACTAGTAAGAAAAGAATTAGTAAAAGGCTTGCCTAAAATGTTATTTTTAAAAGATAAAATTTGTGATGCATGTCAAATGGGTAAGCAAACAAAATCAAGTTTTAAGAAAAAGAAATTAATATCTACCACTAGACCACTTGAAATGCTTTACTTGGATTTGTTTGGTCCTAGTTCTATGTAAAGTCTTGGTGGTAAATCATATGCTTTTGTCATTGTTGATGACTTTTCTAGATTCACATGGGTGTTATTTCTTTCACATAAAAATGAATCATGTAAACAGTTTACCAAGCTTTGTAGGATAATTCAAAATGAAAAGGGCTATAAGATAACTTATATAAGAAGTGATAGAGGCACGGAATTTAGAAATGAAGGTATAGAAAAGTATTTAGACCTAGATGGCATATCACATAACTTTTTTGCACCTAGGATCCCTCAACAAAATGACGTGGTAGAAAGAAAGAATAGGTCATTACAAGAAATGGGTAGAATTATGCTGACTGAACCTAACTTACCTAAATATTTTTGGGCCAAGGCCATAAATACTGCTTGTTGTGTCATGAATAGGGTGCTGATTAGACCATTACTTAATAAAATCCCTTATGAATTGTGGAACAACCATAAACCTAATATTTCCTATTTTCATGTTTTTGGTTGTAAATGCTTTGTGCTTAGGGATAATGAACATCTAGGGAAATTTGAATCAAAATTTGATGAAGGCATTTTCCTAGGCTATGCTTTTAATAGTAAAGCATATAGGGTTTTCAATAAAAGAACATTGACTGTCATTGAATCTATCCATGTTGTGTTTGATGAATCTAATCCATTTTCTAAGAAATATGATGAAGATGATATTGATATTAGAAAATTCTTAGGCAAATAGAAAATTCTTAGGCAAATTATCTATTGAAAACAATGCAAGTGAAAATTCAGAAGTAAATGATAAATCATTTGAAGATAATGATAATGAAAATGAAGTTCAGGAGTTGCCTAGAGATTAGAATTTTATTAGGAACCATCCTATAGATCAAATCATAGGTGAACCATCCCGTGGTGTAGCCACAAGATCTTCCTTGAAGAACCTAGTGAGCCATTCTTCTTTCTTGTTCTAAGAAGAACCTAAAAATATTAAAGAAGCAATAGAAGATGAGTCTTGGGTGATGTCCATGCAAGAAGAACTTAATCAATTTGAAAGAAGTAGAGTGTGGACCCTAGTTTCTAGGCCTAGTGATCATACAATTATTGGAACTAAATGGGTATATAGAAACAAAAAAGATGAGAATGAGGTAGTAACTAGAAATAAGGCTAGACTAGTTGCCCAAGGTTATAATCAGGAAGAAGGGATAGACTGTGATGAAACATATGCTCTTGTTGCTAGGTTAGAAGCCCTTCGAATGCTACTTGCTTATGCCGCTTTTAAAAATTTTAAATTGTTTCAAATGGATGTTAAAAGAGCTTTTCTAAATGGTTATATTAATGAAGAAGTTTATGTAAAAAACCACCTAATTTTGAAAATCATGAATATCCAGATCATGTTTACCGATTGTCTAAAGTCTTGTATGGATTGAAACAAGCTCCTAGACCTTGGTATGAGAGGCTTAGTAGTTTTCTACTAGAAAATGGGTTTACCCATGGCAAGATTAACACTACACTTTTCATCAAATCTAAAAATGATGATATGCTCCTAGTTCAAATTTATGTTAAGGATATATTTTTTGGAGCAACTAATGATGAGTTGTGTAATGAATTTTCCAAATGCATGCAAAGTGAATTTGAAATGAGTATGATGGGTGAGCTTAGTTTCTTTTTAGGGCTGCAAATTAAACAAGCTGAATATGGAACTTTCATATGCCAATCTAAATATGTTAGGGACTTACTAAAGAAATTTAATATGGAAGATTGTAAAATTCTTGGTACCCCTATGAGTTCTTCCATTAAAATTGATAAAAATGAGCAAGGGATCCCTGTTGACGTGAAATTGTATCGTGGCATGATTGGTAGTTTTCTATATCTCACTGCTACTAGGCTTGATATTATGTTTAGTGTGTGCATATGTGCTAGGTTTCAGGTTGCTCCTAAGGAATCTCATCTAATAGCAGTTAAACGAATCCTTAGGTATCTAGTTGGAACTATAGACTTAGGCTTATGGTACCCTAAGCATACTATCTTTGAGATTGTGAGTTATACTAATGCTGACTTTACCGGTAGTAAAGTTGATAGAAAGAGTACCAGCGGCACTTGTCACTATTAGGACAATCTCTCATTTCTTGGTTCTCCAAGAAACAAAATCCAGTTGCCTTATCCACAACCGAAGCAGAATATATTGCGGCTAGAAGTTGTTGTGCTCAAACTCTTTATATGAAACTGTTAGCTTTACTATGATTCCAAGAGAGGGGGGGGGGTTGAGTTGGTATTTTAAAATTAATCCCCTAGGTCAGTATCCTAACAGCAGTATATTCACAACCTTATGGTCAATCTAATGTAAGTAAAGTAAATCAAGTATAATATGTACCAAAAATTAAATAACGCAATTTAATTAACTACACATGCACCAGAAAGCAGTAAAGAGAAGTGACACATAAAAGTGTTATCGATGTTCGACAAATTACCTACGTCCCCGCCTTGGCTAACAAGCATAAAGATTACCACTATAATGCTCACTTAAATGGGTGGTGCGGCACCTAAACAAACTAGGTCAATTAGCACAGGGCTGACCTCAACCTTTACACAATCCTTACCGGGCTGGATTACCGCCCCTTAGGCCGCGGCTGAAAATACAACAGTATTCTCTCAATCAAATGGTATAGTGATTATGCTTTCATATAAAACAGATATGTACCCAATGTGCGCAGTTACATACACATCAAAGATATAGATACAGTGTAAGCTCAGTGATGCAAATAATTGTGCTATCTGTTGACCCTATGTGTCATACCCTATTTTGATTATGACAAATATTCAGGTATTTAATGACTGCAGAGTTGATGTGTAGGTTTATTTTGGTAGTATCCTATGATGGCACTCGGAGACCTGGAGGAAAACGAAGACTTTGTAGACCCTAGATATAATTTATTTGTTGTAATTATATTTAGGTCTATAATATTTAAGTCGGAAAGGTCTGTAATAGTAAATAGGGATTGGTTTGTAATAAGCTCACACACATCACATGTATGATTTACTACGTAAGGTCAAACAAACCGTGAATTAGAAATGACCTTAAAAAGACCTTAGGGCTTACCCTTCAGTCGACTGACACCGAACTTTTTCGGTATCTTCAAATTGGACCCCAAGTGACCATAGGACACACACATTTATACATATGTTTGTTAGGCATTTGAATAGGACTTGTTTGCTTCAATACGGGACCGAGATGCACACTTGGTGCACTTTCGGTCGACCGGCCAACACAGTTCATTTCTTGCCAGTCGACTGAACCGGCCCTGGATCAACATTTTGACCAAGGCCCGGTCGACCGAACTTCACAATTCATTTCTTGTCGGTCGACCGAACCCTGACTGGGTCAACAACTTTGACCATCTGGTCGATCGACACTTTTTGTACTCCAATTACCTGGTCTACCGAAGGGTCCTTGGGAGAATTCCCAGCGGTTTGGTTGACCGAACAGGCAGTTCAAAATGCCCTGGTCGACCGAAACTCAAAAAATTGGGAAATCGCCTTCTCCTGGTCGACCGTGCCCTTAGTTCAATATTTGCCTGGTCGACCGAACCATTTGAGACTTGGTCGACCGAAACATTTCTCGTCGACCGAACCTCTCAGGTTGCCCTGATTTTTTTACCGTAGTTAATATTTTTAAATAGGGTTAAAATGTTTTAAACATCATTAAACTTTTCTAATAATACCCAATAGGTCCCCAACGGTCATATTTTCTCCCATGTCTGTATATATGACTTCATTTGAGAAAATTAAGTGTGATTTGCCACTTTGATTAGGGAAAAACTCTCTAAAAAATAAAAACCCTATACTACTCACTTTCTTACTCAAACCACTCATACTTGCCTTCTATCATTGCCTACATATTTTGTAAGTTGATTGAGTGTTTTGCTTAAATAGGTTTGCTCTCCTTATGCTACTTGTTTGACACGATTTTCTTGAGAGCCAAACCTAAGGATTCTTAGGGGGCTTTTGTTAATAAGCCTTTCCTAAGAAAACTTTGTTAGATCTTCTAAGCTTGCACCTTCATTGCAAGATCTTGAGAAGAGTGTATTTGTTTTTGTTTGCAAAAACTTTTCAAACACTTCCAAATATCTATTGTACTTTTATCTTGCAAAATATTTTGAAGAGATATTTGTTTGTGTGATTGTGATCTTTGTTGCCATTTTCTTTCACTCATATATTATTCGCTGAATATAAAGATTACACACCTTTTGCAAACAAGCATATACATCATTTAAATACTCACATGCTTGAGATATCTTGCTGAATGAAATACTGGAGACATGACATCTTTGTGTGAACTTATTTATTGAATAGCTTGTGATACAAAGATTGTTTGTTTGACACTCTCATGCATGCATTACACTGATAGAAAATACTTTGAGAGTTGAAACCATCTAGACCACATTGAGCTTACATATTATTTCATATTGTGGTGTATGTTATTGCGCGCATTTGGGTACATATCTACTTTACACGAAAGCTTATTCATTGTACCATTTGATTGTATTTCAAATACTGTTGTATTTCCAAGCATGGGCCTGAAGAGGGAGACTGCCCTGGAATAGTCCCGGATTGGCTTAGACCCAGTTAGGAAAGCTAGGTGCGTCGTCCTGTTAAGGCGTGTAGGTTGAGGTCAACCCCGCTAATTGACCTGGTTAAGGTTGAGGTCAGCCCTGTGTTAATTTGACCTGGTTGTAAACGGTGCCGCTCCACCCTTAAGTAAGCTATTAGTGGAATCCTCCGACTTGCGAGCTAGAGGCGGGGACGTAGGCACAGTTGGCTGAACCCCGATAACATATCGTGTGTTTGCTTATATTTTTGCATTTTATATTTATCGCACATGTATGTCATGGGTGAATGATGCGTATGACTTAATTTCCACATTATATCTATCTACGCGTTTGGAAATTGTATAGACTAATTCTAGGTTGTGTATATACTATTGTTGCATAGATCAACCTAAGTAAAAAAGTCTTAAAATTCCAATTCACCCCCCCTCTTGGGAATACACCAATTCTAACACTATCAACACTCAATATGGTATAATCAGTGATATGCTCAAGAGTGTTCAAAACAAGCAGTATTTTGGAATCTAAGCAAAACATAGTTTAGTAGCAAATCAATATTTCAAAGATATAAATAAGATAATCAAACTAGTTCAAGAAGATTTTCCTTAATTAAATAAGCACAATACTAGTTTGAAAATATTTTACTTCTTTGAAAAACTCTTTGCACAACAAAAATCCAAGCTATTGGACACTTGCAATAATAATGCAAATATCCTAAGCTCACTTAGTTTATCCCATCACAAGATTTATAATATCAAAATCTCTAGGATAAACCTAAGCTAACCTTCCCAAAAATAATATCACACTCAATCAATCAAATGGGAGTTTCTAGCAAAGTGTAGCAATCGCAAACACTCAAAATGTGCTTTCACAAACTCAGAATATGTCAAGGAAGTAAAGATTTAAGAGTATTTGTAGAAAGAGTGTATTTTGTAAAGAGGATTTTTTTGGCTAATCAATTTTCTAAATCTTGCTAATCCTCACAAATGAGCCTACATTTATAGGCAAGGTAAAAAATATAACCGTTTGGGACTTGTTGGGAATTATTAAAAAAGTTTCAAATAGTTAAAACACCATTAACCTAACTTAACCTGATTTTACCGCAGTTAAAATTATTTTAACCCGCTGAGGTTTGGGTGGCTGATCCGAGGTTCGGTCACCCGAACAGACACAGTAATAAAAGTTATTTAAATAGGTTCGGTCACCTATGTTGTGGTTTGGCAACCCGAATCAAAGTTAGTAGCCTTTGTTTGTGACTTCGGGTGCCCGATCCTAGGTCCGGTAGCCCGAACTCTTGTGTTCGGTCACCCGGGGGTCATTTTGAACTAAAAAGTTCGGTCGTCCGAGTTGGTGGAATGTCCCTTTCCAAGGGTTCGGGCGCCTGTGAAAAGTACGCCCAAAAGGTTTGGTCGCCCGAGAGCCCAAGTCAACTATTGAATTTTCAACAGTTTGGGCGCTCGAGGAGTTTTGAACTCCTGGGGTTCGGTCGCCCGAGGTCTACCAATTTCCTTAGAAATATTCAATTAAGTGTATTTTTGACATTCCTTAAATTTTATGAACTATGTGTGAGTGTTGGGACCTAAAGTCTTATTATGGTCTTACTGAGCTTACCATATATCCTATATGCATGATATGTAGGTAAGAAAATATAGACCATATCCCAGTTTACTATTACCGACCCATATTACAATCACTTAATTGACAATACAAATTAAAGTCTTCAAGGTCTTCTTATTGCTTCAAGTGTCATTCCTTGGGATGCTCTTTTAAGCCTGCATAAACACTTGACAATCATCAAATACCTAAGTATTTGTCATTATCAAAACTGGGTGTGACCTATTAAGTCAATAGAAACAACGACTTATGGATTTTGGATTGTACTATGATACAGTACTGATTAAATGTGATAATACTAGCGTAATCAACATCTCTAAAAATCCTATTCACATTCACAAACTAAACACATTGAAATTAGACATCACTTCCTTCATGATCATGTGCAGAAAGGGGATGTGGTTCTTGACTTTGTATGCACTAATGAGCAGTGGGTGGACATTTTCACTAAACCACTTCGAGAAGATATAGGTTCACACAAATTAGACGTGAATTAGGTCTCATGCATAGTAGAGATGCTTCCTAAATATTTCATTGTTTGCATAAATTCAGGGGGAGCTTTCAAATAAATTTTTAAAAGTCTAACAACTAATATAACTTTTGATATCTTTTCTTAGCTTAGAATTTGTGAGATTGATTATGTTTTGCAATGCTTAATTATCATATTTACTGCGTGATGATGATTATACTTGTGTTTTATATCTTGATCATACTAGAACTGTTTGAGTTACCTAATTGTGGATAAATTGTTAGGTCTTAAATACTCTAAACAGGTCATTTTTACACAGGAATTTTTGGGAAATGTCTTATTTTCAAATGGCATGCTGCCGAAATTTTTAAAAATTTCCAAACTTCTCTTGTATACAAATGATTATTACCCAATGCCTAAAGCTATAATTTTCATGGCCCTTTTTGTTGTTGCCAAAAGAGGGAGATGGATAAGAGAAAGCAAAAATTAGGTTAACTTGAAAATTGGATTGAATTAAATTGAATTGAACTTAAAGGAAAAATTATTTAGATTTTTACATGATGCACATTGTTAGAGGGAACCTTTTAAGGCTATACCTAATTCTTTACATGATGTATTTGTCATCATAAAAAAGGAGGAGAATGTTGACCTTATAGGTCACACCTGGTTTTGATAATGACAAATAGTTAGGTATTTGATGGTTGTCAAGTGTTTGTGCAGGCTTAGATGAGCATCTCAAGGAATGACACTTGAAGCAACATGAAGACCCTAAAGATTTTAATTTGTATTGCCAATTCGTTTATTGTATTATGATTCTGTAATAGTAACTTAGGGATAAGGTTTGTATTACTTACCTGCATATCATGCATATAGGATATATGGTAAGCTCAGTAAAGCCATAGTATGACTCTAGGTCCCAACACTCTCACATATATCATACTAAATACAAGAGTTTTAAGAATGTACTTAAATTGAACATCATTGGGAAAATTGAGAGAGCTCGGGCGACGGAACCCCCAGAGTTCAAAACTCCTCGGGTTCCCGAACCCTTCGAAAGGGATATTCCACTAACTCTGGCTACCGAGTGATATAGTTCAACTTGAGCCCCAGGCAACCGAACACAAGAGTTTGGGCTACCGAACCTATGGTCGGGCACCCAAAGTTACGAAGCAATTTTTCTGACTTTGATTTGGGCCACCGAACTTGAACTTAGGCTACCGAACTTATTTTAATAGCTTTTATTACTATTTCTGTTCAAGCGACCGAACCACGATTCAGCCACCCGAACCTCGGCGGGTTAAAATTATTTTGATTGTAGTAAAATTGGGTTAAGTTGGGTTAATGGTGTTTTAACTATTTGAAACTTTTTTAATATTTCCCAACAAGTCCCAAACGGTTATATTTTTTACCTTGCCGATAAATATAGGCTCATTTGTGAGGATTAGCAAGATTTAGCAATTTAATTAACCAAAAAATCATCTCTTTTCAAAATACACTCTTTGTCCAAATACTCTCAAATCTCCACTTCCTTGATATATTCTGAGATTGTGAGAGCATATTTAGAGTGCTTGTGATTGCTACACTTTGCTACGAACTCCCATTTGAGTGATTGATTGTGATATTATTTTTGAGGAGTTTAGCTTAGGTTTATCCCACAGAGTTTGATATTATAAATCTTGTGCTGGGATAAACTAAGTGAGCTTAGGATACTTGCATTGTTATTGCAAGTGTCCAACAGCTTTGATTTTTGTTGTGCAAAGATTTTTGCAATAAGAAAAATATTTTCAAACTAGTATTGTGCTTATTTCATTGAAAAAAATCTTCTTAAACTAGTTTTATTATCTGATTCATATATTTGGAATATTGATTTGCTACTGAACTGTGCTTTGCTTAAATTCCAAGATATTTCTTGTATTGAACACTCTTGAGCATTTCACTGATTATATCATATTGAGTGTTGATAGCACAACTATTTGCATCACTGATCTTACACTATATCCATATCATTGATGCGTATGTGACTGTGCGTATTGGGTACATATCTACTTTACATGAAAGCATAATCACTGTATCATTTGATAGAGAGAATAATGTTGTATTTCCGGGCGTGGCTTGAGGGGGTGGTAATCTAGCCCGATAAGGATTGTGTAAAGGTTGAGGTCGTCAGCCCTGTGCTAATTGACCTGGTTGTTTAAGTGCCACTCCACCCGTTTAAGTGAACATTATAGTGATAATCCTTGTTCTTGTTAGCCAAGGCGAGGACCTAGGCAATTTGCCAAACCTCGATAACACTTTTGGGTGTCACTTCTCTTTACTGCTTTCTGGTGCATGCTTAATTAATTAAATTGCGTTATTTAATTTCTAGTACATATTACAATTGCTTTAGTTTACTTGCACTAGATTGACTTTAGGGTCGTGAATATACTGCTGGTAGGATACTGACCTAGGCCATTAATTTTAAAAATACTAATTCACCCCCCCTTCTTGGGATCACAGTAAAGCTAACAATAAATCCTCTCTTGTAGGTCTACTTTAGGTCCACTCCATCTAAAGAAAAATGGTACTTGGATAGCGGATGTTCAAGACATATGACGGGGGATAGATCAAAGTTCACCACCCTCACTCAAAAGGATAGAGGATATGTAACTTTCAGTGACAATGCAAAAGGAAAAATTATCAAAATTGGTAAAATAGGTAAAGATTCCTCACTTACCATTGATGATGTCTTGCTAGTTGATGGTCTAATGCACAATCTATTAAGTATTAGTTAAATTAGTGACAAAGGGTTTGATATAATATTTAAGAAAGAGAAATGCATAATACAAAATCGTAAGAATCATGAAACATTATTTACTGCACATAGAATGAATAATGTGTATTGCATAAATCTTGATAGCCTGATTTCTTAAGATGTAACTTACTTGGCTGCCATCAGTGAAAGTAGTTGGCTTTGGCATAGAAGATTAGGACATGCTAGCATGGACCTTCTATCTAAACTTTCTAAGAAGAATTTAGTAAAGGGCTTGCCTAACATTAAGTTTATCAAAGATAAAATTTGTGATGCTTGCCAACTAGGAAAACAAATTAAGACAAACTTTAAAAAGAAGAAACACATATCAACTAGTAGACCCCTAGAACTCATACACTTAGATTTATTTGGACCTAGTAGAACACGAAGCTTAGGAGGAAAACAATATGCCTTTGTGATTGTTGATGACTACTCTAGATACACATGTGTATTGTTTTTAGCTAAGAAATTGAAGCTTGTGATTTGTTAATAAATCTATGCAAGAAACTTCAAAATAAGAAAGGTTACAATGTTTCAAATTTAAGAAGTGACCAAGGAAGAGAATTTAAAAATAATTATGTTAAAAATTTTTGTAATGATCATAGAATAAGTCATAATTTCTCAGCACCTAGAACTCCATAACAAAATGGAGTTGTTGAGAGGAAAAATGGAACTCTTCAAGTAATGGCGAGAACTATGCTCAATGAAATTAACTTACCTAAGTATTTTTGGGCTGAAGCTGTAAATACAACTTACTATGTAATTAACATGGTGTCTATTAGAACAGGCCTAAACAAGACACCTTATGAATTATGGAAAGAAAGAAGGCCTAACATAGCTTACTTCCATGTTTTTGGATGTAAGTGTTTTGTTCTCAATAACAAAGATGACTTAGGAAAATTTGATACTAAATCGGATGAAGGAATTTTTCTAGGATATTCTACAAATAGTAAGGCCTTTAGGATCTATAACAAAAGAACACTAACCATCATTGAATCAATACATGTAAACTTCGATGAATCATATCCTTTCACAAGAGAAATCAAGAATGAGGAAAAGGATGATATCTCACAAAAAGAAGATAATCTAGAAATCAAAGAAGAAAAATAAGAAAACATTGAAGAAACCTCAAAAGATAAACCTATAGAAAATCTTGAATTACCAAGAGAATGGAAGCATGTAAGAAATCACCCTTAAGATCAAATTATAGGAGAACCTTCAAGAGGTGTAACTACTAGATCATCATTAAAAAATATATGTAGTCATTATGTATTCTTATCTCAAGATGAACCTAAAAATGTTGAAGAAGCTTTAAACAATGACTCTTGGATAATTTCTATGCAAGAGGAATTAAACCAATTTAAAAAGAGTAAAGTATGACAATTAGTACCCAAACCTGAAAATCATTCAATTATTGGAACTAAATGGGTATTTAGAAACAAAAAGGATGAAAATGGTACAATAGTTAGAAACAAAGGTAGACTTGTAGCTAAAGGGTATAATCTAGAAGAAGGGATAGATTATGATGAAATTTTTGTCCTCGTACCTCGAATGGAAGTTATAAGAATGCTATTAGCCTATGCATCCCACAAAAAATTTAAATTATATCAAATGGATTTTAAAAGTGTTTTCTTAAATGGCTATATTAATGAAGAGGTATATGTAGAACAAACCCCAGGATTCGAAGATATAAAAAAATCCTGATTATGTGTTTAAACTAACTAAGGCTTTATATGGGTTGAAACAAGCCCCTAGGGCTTGGTATGAAAGACTTAGTAGATTTTTAATAGAGAAGGGGTTTTCAAGAGGAAAGATTAATAGTACATTGTTCATTAAAACTAAGAAGAAAGACATACTTTTAATTCAAATCTATATAGATGATATAATATTTTAATAGAGAAGGGGTTTTCAAGAGGAAAGATTGATAGTACATTGTTCATTAAAACTAAGAAGAAAGACATACTTTTAATTCAAATCTATATAGATGATATAATATTTCGTACTACAAATTATAATCTATGTAAGGAATTTGCAAAAAGCATGCAAGAAGAATTTGAAATGAGCATGATGGGGGAATTAAATTATTTTCTTGGACTACAAATCAAACAAGCAAAGAATGAGACTTTCATAAGTCAATCAAAATACATAAAAGATATGATTTAAAAATTCGATATGGAAAATAGTAAACCCATAGGAACCCCCATGAGCACTTCCACTAGCCTTGATAAAGACGAGTAAGGAAAATTGGTAGATATAAAGTATTATAGAGGTATGATTGGAAGTTTACTATATCTAATAGTTAGTAGGCCCGACATAACGTTTAGTGTGTGTATGTGTGCTTGATTCCAATTAGCATCCAAAAAATCACACCTAATAGCTGTTAAGAGAATTTTAAGATACTTGATAGACACTATGGACTTAGGTCTTTGGTATCCTAAGGACACTAGTTTTGAAATGATTAGTTACTCGAATGTGGACTATGTTGGATGTAAAATAGATAGAAAGAGCACAAATGACACTTTTCACGTTCTAGGGCACTCACTAGTCTCCTGATTTTCTAAAAAGCAAAATTTCGTAGCCCTATCCATAGCCGAGGCTAAATATGTAGCTGCTGGGAGTTGTTGTGTACAAACATTATACTTGAAACAACAATTAAAAGACTATAATTTGGAATATACAACAATCCTAATTAAGTGTGATAATATAAGTGCTATAAATATATCAAAAAATCTAGTATCTCACTTAAGAACAAAACATATTGACATTAGACATCATTTCTTGAGAAATCACGTACAAAAATAAGAAATAACCCTTGAGTTCGTTAATACAAATGATCAATTAGCTGATATTTTCAAAAAACCACTTTCAAAGGATCAGTTTGTATTTATTAGACGAGAATTAGGGTTGCTACATGTTTGAGAAGTTGTTTAGGAAAGAATTCAGAAAAATCCTGCATGACAGGCGACTGCCACCTGAAAGGCAGGTGCTTGCTAGGCTACTTCCTGATGAAAATAGGGTCATCAGGTGCTTGACTCCTCGAGTGGTTGACTCGTGGAAAGGTGGCTTCTTTAAACTTGAAAAACCCTCATTTTATCTCCCACTAGTCACTTGACACTACTTCTAACCTTCCAAAAACACCTTCTCCCTCTCAATAAACTTTAGCTCTTGACAAATTCTCCAAATCCTTGGTGATCCAAACCAAACCCTACCTTCTTCACCATCAAAAACAAGTTAGGGTTTTTGGTTTTCATCTTCAAAAATCTCAAAATCATGCCACGAACCAAAATAATCGGGAACAAGGCTTCCTCATCCTCTCGACGTGTCGATAACGATGAAGTGGAGAAGTGGCTTAACACCTCTCAAGCCAAGACACTTTGTCGAAATCAAATCCAATTGTCGGATCCAATACTCAGTAAAGTTCTTGATGTCTCATTTTTCAATTCGAACTTTCCTGAAATTATTGCACTTGTCAAAGATATTTGATGAGAGAAGTTCATCACATACCAAGAAAATTGAAATTATCCCAATTTGGTTAAGCTATTTTACGCAAATATGGAGAAACAAGAAGTTGGTTTTACGACTAACCTCTTAGGGCAAACCATAAGCATCACACCGTTATCACTTGGGAAACTTATTCATGTCAATCCGGGAGACTTTGAATGTAAACCTGTAGAAAACAGTGGATTATGGAGTAGGGGGTTTACTCCATAGGACTTCCTACCACTTGTAATGATAGACACGCCTGTTTACTTTGGAAATAACCCGCTTTACAAACAGTTGAACCTCCAAGCATTGATTTTGCACAAACTCATCACTTACAAATCCTGCCCTGCACCATGCTCACATGATCATGTTTCTTTGCTTGATTGTTTTTTCATGTGGTGCATTTTGAAAGGTAAGAAACTGGACCTACCAAGTCTTATCATAAAATGGATGATCATGATGGAAGAAGCTCCCTACATCATTCTTCCTTATCAGTATGTTGAATCTAGTCTTTGCTCATCATCACATCCTTACACCATCCTTCAACTTTGTTAAAAAGACCCATTATGAAATTTTTTTCAGCCACTACTCTCAAGTCAATAGGTTATAAAAAGTACGCTCAAGGTTAGTTTCATAAAAGTTGTAAGCACCCGACACCTGAGCCTCCTCCTCAACCTTCTGAGCAAGCTCCCTTCGTTCCACAGGATGCCGATACTCCTTCCTGGTTCCTACCGTTTTATACTCATTATCTCAATTTTAGGGAAAGAAGGGAAACTGGGTTGGATACTCTTCAGGGGAAGGTCAACACTGTGGAATCCCAATGTTCTTCCATTGCTCAATGTTTAGACACAATTGAGAAGAACTTGGCCCGCTCCTCAAAAGGTGTAGCACCTATGGATATCAGCTCCGCTCCTTCTAGTGACGCTGCATCCGAAGAAGATTCTTAGGAACAAGAAGATGATGAAAAAGCATCTAAAGAAGAATCTGAACACACTGCTGATGATGCTACAGATAAAGATGATGATTGATTTTTTGCTCTGATGTTGTTCTAAGATGTTCTATCTTAGTTTTTGGATGTATTAAACACTTGGTGCTATGTTTGCGTTTTGTATTGCTAATTGATACTTTTCCTTCTTGGTGTGTATCTCTAGCATTTTGATTATGCATGTCATGGTCTGGACAATTATACTACTTTATATTACATTCTCTGTTATTGACTATACTTGTTCATTTTTTCTTTTTGATTGATGTAAAAGGGGGAGAATGATGTGAGAGCAAAAGAGAGCAAAAGAGATATAATGCTAAGAAAGCAAAAGAAATATACGGTTATAAGATATAAGGCTAAAAATAAAAAGCAAATAAATTGTTAACATGAATATTATTGATTGTATGATTAGACTACCTTGTTTTACAATTTGAATGAACTAGCAAATCTATGTTTGAATACTGAAACTTTATTACATATGTGCATATTGTAAGGGAAGCCTTTTTAAGGTATCCTCTCTTTTTGCTCCGGATTTGTCATCATCAAAAAGGGGGAGATTGTTGGCCTAACAAGGCTTACGACTCTTATTGTGATGATAACAAATCAAGATAATTTGATATGCTTTCAAGTTGATATGTTTCAGGAATCAACACTTAGATCGCTCAATGGAAATATGCAAACAAGTGGCTCAAGCTAAAGGGATGTAAAAGGTTAAAATTGACATATTTTATGAAAACTTGAAGGATTGAAGCTCAAAGTTTGTTTAAAGCTCAAAGAAAGGACTCAAAGTAAAAGAAAAGTATGAAGACTCCAAGAGCTAAAAGATTTACGGACATTAAGAGAGTCTTGATGTAAGTACTTTAAGTAAGACTCGATATAAAACGGTTCAAGCTCTTTAGGACAAATCAAAATCTATGAAACCATTTTTTAAAGACTTTGAAATATGTTTTCTAAAGTTATAAACTATAAAGGTCTCAAATGGAAAAAGTTTTCAAAGTCAAAATCTAAAAAAAAAAAAAAAAAAACCAAGTTTTTGAATGCCAGGCACCTGCCCAAACCTCCCAGGCGATTGCCCAATTTGCTTTTTTTTTTTTTTTAAGAACTGGTAGATAGAAAGGTGCCAGGCGCCTACTAGATGCCTGACGGACACCTAACTGTGTTTCGACAAGCGACTGCCAGTGTTCTGACTTTTAATTTTGAACTGAGATAGGAGCCTGCCATGTCGTGCTAGGCGAATACCACTTGAAGAAAATTTTTTTTAATTACCAATGAGAAGATTTTTAAAATTGATCCTAGGGCTCCAAATCTTTTGCAAAGTTAACCAAACACTCCAAGTCAACTTGGGCAGCAAGGAAAACTCTATAAATAGCTCCCAAGACATGAACTTTTCATTGACCTAGAAACATATTCAGCAGTCTAAGGCTCTCACATGCTTTTAACTCTCAAAGGCATTCTTGCCAACATCTTGCTACACATTCTACTGAGTTCTTACTGATATTCACACTGAAATTGTGTTTTCAAAGTCTGAACCTTTCAATCAAAGGAAGATTAATTTGGTGATAAAGTTTTATTGAGCTTCAATTAATTTATATTGAATTACTTTGAAGTATATAGTGCTGATTGGTGTACTAACCTACTCTATCTAAGAGGGTCTCTTGTACACAAGTTCTCTTCTCTTGTTTCTTGTTTTGTAGACGATCCAGGGCTGTTGGATCTTTGTTACCAAGTGTAGGATTCTATTTGGAGAGGTATCTCTGCCTGTAAAAGTGGGAAGTGTAAAAGGTTTGTTCCGCCTAGAAAGGAACAGGTATAGTGAAATGCTTAGGTGGTTTGCCTAAGGCGAGGACATAGGCTTGGATAAGCCAAACCTCGTAAAAACCTTGGTCTCCTTCTCTTTCCCTTACTCTCTTTTATATTTCAGCAAATATATTAACTGCGTGGATGATTTAAATTTCCTAATCATAAAAACTATGTGGTTTGGATTTTAAATAAGCTGAAGCTTAATTTTTTTTTGGGACTTGCAGAAACCGAAAGGGAGTACGTTGGTTGATCAGTAATTTTTGGAAACCATAAGGGAGTACGCCGATTTGTCAACACCCCAAAACCTATTAACTAAAGGATTATTTGAAATCTGAAATTTGGAAAGAGTGTGAATGTTATATTGTTTATCATACAGAAAGTACAAATTCATTTTTCACAGGGCTACATATAACCAAGTTGAGGAACAGATTGTGGTTGTTTGATTGTAGTTTTTTTAAACTTGTGTGGTTGTGGATTGAATCAAAAGACTTATGTTTTTTGTGTGATTGCTAAATCAACAAGAAGTCAAGAGTTTATTGAAAGAATTAAAAGTGGTTAAGAATTTATAAAATAAAAAAAGGGGATTTAAAAGAAATTTTAGTAACCCAATTCATCACCCTTCTTGGGACTACACCTTGTTTTTCACCATCCAACTAGTTCGACTCCATTTCCTAAAGTGAATGTAAACACATCTCGTGGCCGAGGGCGAGGCCGCAAGAATGGTCATGGGTATGGTCGCAGCCGTGGTCAAAATAATTACTGGCATCGACGTGAGGTAACAAGCCCCCAGAAGAGGGATGACCCCAAGAAGAGGGATGACCCCAAGAAGAGGAATGACCCCCAAAAGCGGGCAAATGATTAGAATCAACGACCCAAACATCACGAAACTGAGTGTTATAGATGCTGAAGAAAAGGTCATTGGTCGCGTATCTGTCGTACGCCCAGACGCTTGGTAGATCTATACCAAGCATCTATAAAAGAAAAGGAAAAAAGTAAAGAAATTGAAACAAATTTTGCCGACAATATTATTCCAATGGACCTTGATACTGAACCTTCCAACTCTGTATATCTTGATGTTACTGATTTCCTTGTAAATCCAGAAGAAAATAATGATGTAATATTTTAGGATATATATATAGTAAGTAATATTGTATTTTGATAAATTGCTGCTATTATCGATTATAGTAATGAGTTTTTAAAATATTTGTTGTAATGTCAATTTTCCTAAAGCTTTGAGCAAGTCTAAGATGTCAATGCAATAAGTTTGTTTAGCTAACAGTGCTACAACACACACAATTCTACGACAAGAAAATATTTCCATTATTTGAAAACATCATCTACAAATGTTAATACAATATACAGATGTACAAATTTGATTGAAGGCTCTGGAAGAGCTGATATAAGTTTACCCAATGATACTTTATTACAAATCGATGAAGCTTTGTATTATAGTAGATCCAGAAGAAATCTGTTAAGTTTTAAAATTTTAAGACTCAATGGGTGTCATATTGAAACCACAAATGAAGGCAGTAAAGAATTTCTTTACATTACTTCCATTATTTCTGGAAAGAAACAAGTTTTAGAAAAGATGCTAACCTTATCTTCTGGACTATATTATACAAAAAATTAAAGCAGTTGAATCATATAATGTCTTGCATCAGAAGTACAATGACCCAAAGTTATTTACACTTTGGCATGATTGTCTTGGACATCCTAAAGATGTAATGACGCGAAGAATCATTGAGAACTCATATGGTCATCCACTAAAGATCTAGAAGATTCTTTTGTCTAGAGATTTCATGTGTACTAGCTACTCTCAAGGGAAATTAATTGTCAAACCGCCCGTTTCGAAAGTAAATTTTGACTCACCAAGTTTCTTATAAAGAATTCATTGTGATATATGTGGACCAATACATCCACCATCTAGACCATTTAGATATTTTATGGTTTTAATTGATGCATCTACTAGATGGTCACATGTTTCTCTGCTTTCTACTTGAAATGTTGCTTTTTCTAGACTTCTTTCTCAACCGATTAGATTACGAGCTCATTTTCTCGATTATCCAATTAAATCAATTCGTATGGATAATGCTGGTGAGTTTACATCCCAAAATTTTGATAACTATTGCATGTCACTTGGAATAGATGTTGAACATCCTGTTGCTCATACCTATACACAAAATGGTTTAGGCGAATCTTTTATTAAGAGACTTCAACTTGTTGCTAGACCTATGATTATGAGAACCAAATTGCCCATATCTGTTTGGGGACATGCTATTTTTCACGTTGCATGTTTAGATCGTATAAAACCAACTACTTACAATAATCTTTCACCCATACAATTAGTCTCTGGGCAACAACCTAATATTTCTTATTTAAGAACTTTTGGTTATATGTTCCTATTGCCCCTCCTCAAAGAACTAAAATGGGTCCTCAACGTATGCTTGGTATCTATGTTGGTTTTGATTCCCTTTTTATTATTAGATATCTTGAACCTTTAACGGGTGATTTGTTTAAAGCATGGTTTCAAGATTGTCATTTTGATGAAACGATATTCCCTGCATTAAGGGGAGCAAAATTAGTGCCTGAAGAATAACATGAAATCACATGGAATTTCGTGAGTTTATCTCATTTAGATTCTCATAAAAATCAATGTGAATTTGAAGTTCAAAAGATTATACATTTTGCAAGGGATTGTAAATTAGTTACCTGATTCTTTTGCAAATACCAAGGCAATACTAAAATCTCACATGCCTGCTGCAAATACTCCAGCACGTATTGATGTCCCTAAAGAACAATAGCCGGCTAATATATCCAAGCCGTAAATTAAATGCGGAAGGCCTATTGGTGCAAAAGATAAGATTCCTAGAAGGAGAAAATTGAAATTTGTAAACGCTCTAGAAGAGGTTACAGAGGTAAGCAATCCAATCGACATTCACAAACCCATTTTTCCTGAAAATGAAATCCCTTTTATAGAATCTCCTAAAGAGAAATCTCCTCCTGAAGAGGGACCTCCTAAAGAGGAATCTCCTGAAGAGAAAACTCCTGAAGAGACATCCTTTGAAAAGGGACTGGTACCTAGAAATATTAATGAAAACTCAATACATTAGATAGGAGAAATGTGGGATAGAAATAAAGTTGTTGTGAATAATACATTTGCATATGCAGTAGCTACTGATATTACTAGAAGTAATAAGGATCCAGAACACAAATTTGTGGATGAATGTTGATATAGAAGTGATTGGCCAAAATGGAAAGAGGCTATCACATTAGAAATAAACTCTCTTTTAAAAAGAGAAGTTTTTGGACCTGTAGTCCAGACAACAGAAGATGTCCAACTCGTTGGATACAAATGGGTATTTGTGCATAAGCGAAATGAAAATAATGAAATTACTCGATATAAAATAAGTCTTGTGGCACAAGGTTTCTCACAGAAACCTAAAATTGATTATAAGGAGACATATTCTCTTGTAATAGATGGAATCACTTTTATATTCCTAATTAAGCTAGAAGTTTTGCTGAACGACTGAGCATGCGTTGTAGTAACAGCATACCTATATGGATTGTTGGATAATAAAATTTATATGAAAATCCCTAAAGGATTTGAATTTCCTGAAGCAAAACCTATTAATTTATATTCAGTCAAACTCCAACGTTCCTTATATGGATTAAAGCAATCTGGGCGCATGTGGTACAATCGATTTAGTGTGTACCTAGTGAAAAAAAAGATTTATAAACAATCAAATTTTTCCATGCGTTTTTATTAAAAGATCAGAATCCAGATTTGCTATAATTGCTGTTTATGTTGATGATTTGAATTTAGTTGGGACTTCTGAAGAGCTCACTAAAGCTGCTAATTATTTAACAACAGAATTTGAGATGAAAGATTTAGGAAAGACAAAATATTGTCTTGGCCTACAAATTGAATATTTAAATGAAAGAATTTTTATTCATCAATCTAAACATAACGAAAAGGTATTGAAGCAATTCTATATGGATAAAGTTCATCCTCCGGGATCTCTAATGATGGTGCGCTCACTTCATGTTAAGAAAGATCCATTTCGACCTCGTGATGAGGAGGAGGAATTACTTGGTCCTGAAGTACCATATTTAAGTGCTATCGATTCTTTGATGTATCCAGCAAATTGTACAAGACCTGACATTGCATTTCCTATGAATCTACTAGCAAGATATAGCTTGCCCATACTCGACGACACTAGAATGGAATTAAATACATTCTATGTTATTTGAGAGGTACATATGATTTGAGTCTATTTTACTTGTTTAATTCCAAATCTCAACTAGTAGAATATGCAGATGTTGGATATCTGATCCTCATAATGTTAAATCTCAAACTGGATATGTATTTTTTTTATGGAAAAACTGCTATAGCTTGGAAATCAGTGAAGCAGACGATTACAACAACATCCTCCAATCATTCTGAAATACTAGCTATTCATAAAGCTAGTAGAATTGCATCTGGCTCAGATAAATGATTTCTCATATTCAAGAAAATTGTGGTTTTCAATCAATTAAGGATATTCCAACAGTTTTGTATGAAGACAACGCCGCATGTATAGCTCAACTGAGAGGAGGATTCATAAAGAGTGACAGAACAAAGCATATCTCTCTGAAATTCTTCTAATACACATGAACTCCAAAATAATGGTGATATAGATGTACAATAGATCTAATCAAGTGATAACCTAGAAGATTTATTCACCAAGGCTTTGCCAACTACAACATTGAAGAGACTAGTACATCTTATCAAAATGATACATCATAAAGATCTTAACAAGATAAGTTAATATATGAGTGACAGTCAAGGGGGAGTGTTAAGAATGACAGGTAGCTTGGCAGTTTATAAATGATAGGTGTCAGTTGCCAATAATAGTAGCTACCAGTTGAAAGAAAAAAATAAAATAAAAATCTTACCTGTGTTGTGAATGAAGTGATGGCTGTCCCCTTTGTCTCCCTCTTACATCACTCCCATGTCTTCTTCCATTCATCTCCCTCTTCTCTCCATCTCTCAATTCTACTTAATTATTTTTCATTTGTTCCTCCAATGACTATATAAGGAGGAGAAGACACAAAGAAGAATACATGCACAAGATAAGTAGAAGTGAGTAGAGAACAGAGTGTAGAAAGAAAACACGTAGAAACTGAGAAAAGAAAGAAAGAAAAGAAAAGAGTGAGATATTTTATAAGGTAAGATAGTGAGAAATTTGTACATACTCGGATACATGTTTTAATTCCTCTTAACATAGTAGATTAGTGATATCATCCACCTGTGGAGTAGGTATAAACCGAACCACGTAAATCTGGTCTCACTTCTTATTTATTTATTTTTTCTTGTCTTCATTACTTTATGCTTATCCCCGTTTATTTATTATTAATTCCTATATTATTTTATAACATTCTCAAGGTTGTTTATTGTAAAGACCTGCTATTTATAATTTTTTTCCTTTTTATCTAAATATAATAAATGTCATCTTTCTGAAGTACTACTGGTAACCTCAGGCTCCAAGGAGTGCTGAGAATAATTCTGTATATCATATGCATCTAAGCAGCGGTAACTGAAAAACTGTACACTGTCTTATACACAATACCAGAAACTATAATAATCTGAAATATATTTTTACAATACTAAATACCCAGTGACAACGTCAAAATCTGGAAACTATCCCCAAATCACTAATACCAAAACACACCTACCCTTCCAGTAAAGGCAGCTCTAGTCAACCTCTACCCGCGAGAGTGATCTGCTCGCCTAGCCGGATCTCCTAAAAAATAGTAAGTCACTAGGGTGAGACAACGCTCAGTAAGTGGAAATATTCTATTACTAGTGTGTGGCAGCTGAGTTAAACATTTAAAATACTAAAATAATATTGATAAACTATACAAAATATATATCATGTAATTTTAAAGTATAGTCGTGTATATGAGTTTGCTATCTGTATATACTGCTAATATAATAATCTAAACTGCTGCTATGTGATATATCTGTACATAGGAACTTTTGCTATACCTTGGGATCTGTATCATGATATAACCCCTCGTGATAGGGTTGTGCGGCCTGTAGGCTGGACTTACTCTGGTTGGCCTACCAGGTAAGTCAATCTATATTTGTACATCTGCCAATCTGGCCCACTGAAATCTCTCCAGGAAATCTCCAAACTCTAACATCGTCTAACCGACCACCTCAACCTAGCTCGTTGGGGAGACTGCAATCTCTCTTGGCGAGGTTAGACGGAATCCACATACTATCTAAGTTATGTGGTTGCACTCTATTCTGTACTAGCAATGGTACTGTGCTCTCCAATTTATCTCTATCCGAAATTTCCACAAGGATTTCTGATATTGTGTAATATTGTATACAAATGTAAATATATATTTATCTTGCTACTTTTAACATGATTTCAAAAACAACCATAGCACTATCATTCTGAGGTGTGATATCTGAGATATCTGACGGAAATATATATATATAATATCTGTCTATACCATTTGTAATTTTTGTTAGTACTATCTGTAGTATTTGTATATAATATTTTTATACTCTGTATATAATATCTGTAATCTCCAAATAATCTAATTATAGCATCTTGATGCTATAATTGCATAATTTGTCTGAATAATCTGTTTGAGTGTTATGGTTTAGAAATCATGTTTTTCTGGAAAATATTATCAATCTCATTTCTACTATTCATTTGTATATCTGAATATCTGTAATGTTACATGATCAACATACCATATTGTAGTAAACGCCACACATTTAAATACTCAAAATCTCTTGCTTAATTTCTGTAATTTCTACTATAAAATAATATTCATAATATTCTGGAAAAAATAACCTAATTTGCATGCTTCTAAATATACATTCATAATCTTTTGAAATATATAACAAAATCTCTAGCATAGCATATTTCCCTTACATAAACTTTGGAAAACCCCTACTGTACTCTGGCCCTATACCCATAGGGTTCCCAGCTCAACATCCTTAAAACAACATCCCCTAGAACAAAATATCAGTATTTTTCTGCATACATCATTTCTTATAATTGTGGGAAAGGTCAAAACTAGATAAAATACCTTACCCTGAGATTGGGATGAATTTCAAACCATCTCCACCAATGATCAGCTCCGGAAGACTTGCAGTGAACTTCATTGGAAGCATTGTGGTGGCCTCAGATCTTTGATCTGGCGAGAAATGGAGTCGGGATCAAAGAGAGAAGGGGAGGGAAATGTAGAGAGAGAGGGGGGGGGAGAGAGAGAGAGAGAGAGAGAAGGTTTCTGCCCTGAAAATTGAGTTAAAAATCTAGGTTTTAGCTACTTATTGCCCCGGGTTCGTCGATGAGACATGTCATCTCGTCGACGAGTCCCTGAAGAAGTTCGTCAACAAACCTTCACTCTTCCTCAATGAATTTTAGACTACCACAAACCCCCTCTCGGTATCTTCTCATCGACGAGACGTGTCTTCGTCGACGAGGTCCTCATGTATCCTTGTCGACGAATCCCCTGTGTTCGTCGACAAGGCCCTGATTAATTCCTCGGGTTATTACATTCTCCCCTCCTTATAAAATTTCGTCCTCGAAATTTACTATCTATATCATGCATCATTCTCTAAGGAAAATGGTCTACTTATTTTATTACTTACCCTCACTTATGGTGGAGGAATAGTGTGGTTACATTCTATGTTTTGGGATATTACACATATAAAACTAAAAGACTACCTATTAATTAAATCAATACATGTACCTATAAAAGAAACTTTATCCAACAACTTATACTTTACCTATTTACCACTAACCTTCTTAGAACATCTGTGGGTATCTCTGTCTTATCTGTTCCTTAAGCTCCTAAGAAGCTTCCTCTATAAAGTGATTTTTCCACAAAACTTTAACTAACTAAATTTCTTTAGTGCACAGTACTTGTGTCTTCCTGACTAAGATTTGTATCGGTACTTATTCATAAGCTAATAAATCCTTAAGCTCTATTTCTGCATAGCTAATTATGCGAGATGGGTCTGGGACATATTTCCTCAACATAGCAACATAAAACACATCGTGTACTTTGGATAAAACTGGCGGCAGAGCTAGCCTATAGGCCACTGACCCCACTCTTTCTAGTATCTCAAATGGCCATTATACCTAGGGCTCAACTTGTCCTTTTTTCCAAACCTCATAACCCCTCTCAGAGGAGCTACCTTCAAGAATACTTGGTCTTCCACGTCAAACTCTAACTCCCGGCGGCAAGTGTCTGCGTAGCTTTTCTACCGACTCTGTGCGGTACTGATTCTTTCTTTAATTAGTTGGACTTTTTCATACGCCTTTTGAACAATATTTGGACCCAAAAATCGCCTCTCGCCTACCTCATCCCAAAAAAGAGGAGAACAACATCTCCTACTGTACAATGCCTCGTAGGGTGCCATACCAATACTAGCCTGATAACTGTTATTATAAGAAAATTCAGCCAACGACATAAGCTAAGTCCAGCTACCCTCAAAATCTAGCACGCATGCCCGAAGCATATCTTCTAATATCTGGATCGTCCTCTCAGTCTGACCATCTGTCTGGGGGTGAAAAGTTATGCTAAATGCTAACTGTGTACCTATAGCCTCCTGATAACTTTTCAAAAATTGCGAAGTAAACCGAGGATCCCGGTCTAAGACTATGGATACTGGTACGCCATGGATGTGAACTATCTCCTGAACATATATTTCTGCCAGTAAGTCCATGGAATAACCGACTTTAATAGGGATGAAATGGGTGGTCTTCGTCAGACAACCAATAATCACCTAAATTGCATTCAATCCCTGTCACACTGGTGGCAACCCCGTAACAAAATCTATAGAAACGTGATCCCACTTCCACTCTGGGATAAACAGTGGCTGCAATTGTCCTGCTGGTCTTTAGTGCTCAGCCTTAACCTGCTAGCACGTCAAACACTATTGTACAATTTCGACAATTTCCATTTTCATCCCACTCCACTAGAAATACTCCCATAGATCCCAATACATTTTAATATTGCCGGGATGGACTTTCTATAGTGATTTGTGAGTCTTCTCCAATATAGTTCTCTTGATCTCGATATCTGCAGGAACACATAGCCTAGTATGGAACCACAGGGCTCTGTCATTTGATATGCTGAACTCCTATCTCTGACCATCTCGCACTCTAGCCATTACCTCCGCTAATTCTACGTCAGCTCCTTGAGTTGCTTTAATTTTCTCATATAATGTAGGCTATACAACCAGGCAGACAACAAATGCCTAAGGATATCCTCTACTAACTCTATGCTTAGTCTCTCCAAATCGATCAGGATCAGGAACGGCTACCACATTCGCTTTCCCTGGGTGATAACTAATAGTGCAGTACTAATCTTTAATAAGCTCTAGCCACCTTCTTTGCCTCACATTCAATTCTTTCTCGGTAAAAAAGCATTTCAAGCTCTTGTGATCTGTGAAGATCTCGCATTTTCCACCATACAGATAATGCCTCCAAATTTAAGAACGTACACCACCGTGGCCAACTCTAGATCATGCACAGGATAGTTTTTCTCATATTCTTTAAGTTGTCTAGAAGCATATGCAATGACCCTGTCATGCTGCATCAGTATGCATCTGAGTCCCTTCAGGGACCCATCACTGTATATCACAAACCCATCCTCCCCTGATGGGATAGCCAACACTGGGGTAGTCACCAACCTATGCTTCAAATTTTTAAAGCTCTGCTTATAGTCATCAGTCCATTCAAACCTCACGTTTTTCCTCATGAGTCACGTCAACGGACCTGAAAAACTGGATAAACCATCCACAAAGCGCCGATAATAGCCTGCTAAACCCAGAAAACTCCTAACCTCTTGAACATTTCCAAGCCTTACCCAATTTACCACTGCCTCTATTTTACTTGGATTAACAGATACACCTGCCTCAGAGATTCCATAACCAAGAAAAGAAACCTGCCTCAGCCAAAATTCACATTTCTTGAACTTTGCGTATAACTTTCTCTCTCTCAATGTTTGCAATACCAGCCTCAAGTGATGCACGTGCTCCTTAAAACTCATTGAGTAGACCAGTATATCATCAATAAATACAACCACAAACTGGTATAAATACTGATGGAACACTCAGTTCATTAAATCCATGAATACCACTGGTGCGTTAGTCAACCCAAATGGCATCACCAAGAACTCGTAATGCCCATATCTCGTCCGAAACTCCTTCTTCAAGACGTGCTCTGCCCTCACTCTCACCTGATGATAACCTGACTGTAGGTCAATTTTAGAATAGACTTGGGTCCCCTGGAGCTGATAAAAAAAATCATCGATCCTGGGAAGAGTATATTTATTCTTAATTGTCAGTTTATTTATTTCCCTGTAATCTATACACATCCTCATGGTCCCTTCTTTCTTCTTCACAAATAAAACTGGCGCTCCCCATTATGACACGCTGGGTTTGATAAATCCCTTATCCAGTTCTTGCGATTGATCTTTTAACTCTTTTAATTTGGCTAGGGCCATTTGGTAAGGAGCTTTAGATACTGGCGCTAACCCCGATAGAAGATTCATAGTAAACTTAACTTCACGGTTTGGTGATAAGGCAGGTAATTCTTTTGGAAATACATCTGAAAATTCTCTGACCATAGGTATATCAGCTTGTTTCAATTCTTCTTTTAGCTATTCCCTAATGTAGGCAACAAATCCCTGGCATCCTTCTTGGATCAGTTTCCTCAACTGAATAGCTGATGCAAGGTGTGGTGAAGAATGAACCCGTGAACCAAGAAATCTATATTCTGGCTCGCCCAAAGGTCTGAAAATCACTTCTTTCAAATGGCAGTCAATAGTAGCATGATTAATTGCCAACCAATCCATACCTAGAATTATATCAAACCCCTGCATATCTAATATTACAAGATCAGCTGGCAATATCTTTCTTTAAATAGTCACTGGAAAGTCCCTAAGTACCCTCCCACATTTCATTACTGATCCAGTTGGCGTAGCTACAGCTAACCCAACATCCAACAATTGTGCCTCATACCTCGTTAATTTAGCATATATCGATGAAATAAAAGAGTGGGTGACACCTGTATCACATAAAACAATAGTTGTATATGAGAAAGCAGTAAAGGTACCTGTAACCACGTCTCCAGCTGCATCAGCATCACCAGGTGTCAACGCGTACAGTCTCACCGGTGCAGTATTCCTCTGCTGGCCTCCACGGAGCACTTGATAACCACCCCGATATGGTTTGGGAGCTGGTGCCTAAGCTGGCAATCCCTGACACGACCAAGATCTGATCCCAAGTCTCCCACATCGGTAGCAGACATCCTCTCCTATCTTGCATTCACCTGGATGTCTGTGGCAACATCTAGGACAGGTAGGACCAGCCCGTCCACTCTGAGAACCACCATGGCCCGTCATCCATCCCTGACTACGTCCATATTGATCTCTTTTCCGTGGCCCTTTACTAGAACTTTCCTGTAAATCCTGAGTAGTGGACCTCTTCCTCTGGCTCTAAGCTGTAGCACCTCTCTGCATACCACTCTCAATAATAGTAGCTATATCCACCACCTCTGCGAAAGTTTGAGCCCTAAAGCCAATGACTTTCTCAAATAAAATCTATCTCAGATCCTCTTTGAACTTCCTTGCTTTCTTTTCTTCATATGATGCTAAATGTGGGGCGAAATGAGATAACTCTATAAACCGTGCAGCATATTGGGACACGGTCATATGCCCCTGAGCCAAATGTAGAAACTCTGCTGCCTTTGTGCTCCGAACGATAGTAGAGAAATACCACTCGAAGATTAGCTCCTTGAACCAACTCTATGATACTGGCACTGGATCTGACCTTTGCTCCTCAATAAAACGCACTGATCTCTACCAGCGCTTTGCCTCTCTCGTCAACTTAAATGACGCAATTGCCACTTTTGCTCGTCTGTACAGGCTAGCACTACTAAAATTCCTCCACGTCCTGAACCCATTTATTAGCTACAATCAGGTCGGGTCCTTCAGCAAAAGATGGAGGCTTTATCCGCGTAACTGTTCGATCATGCAGCCACGCTCTCCTCTGCTCCTAGCCATCTCAGCCATCACCTGCTAAGTGACGTTGCATAAAACGACATCTGTATCTCCACCAGCCATACTAGAGGGTCGCGGTCTATCACCTCCTGCATTTGTACCACTGCTACCTAGATCCATCCTGAAAATACAAAGAACGCTATTTCAGAATCCTATTTCCCACACAGATCTAATTTATCTTATTCAACTAAATATCAGTTTCTTTATTAGCAACTCCCCCGTTCTTACTCTAAAATCCAATCTTGCAACCTAAACACATGACTCGTCAGTAGTTAACTATGGTTTTCCTGAAATCGTCACCCCATGAAAAACATAGTAACCACCACAAAAATCATGTATTCAGATCACAAAATAAATCCTCAAATTCTTTTCCTATATTCTGGTATTGTTCCCGCTGCATTCTAAAGTCTACAGAACCTATCAACCTAAGCTCTGATACCAAACTACAACGACCTGCTATTTATAAATTTCTTTTCCCTTTTTATCTAAATATAATAAATGTCATCTGTCTGAAGTATTATTGGTAACCTCAGGCTCCAAGGAGTGCTGAGAATAATTATGTATATCATATGCATCTAAGCAACGGTAACTGAAAAATTGTACACTGTCTTATACACAATACCAGAAACTATTATAATCTAAAATATATTTTTACAATATTAAATACCCAATGACAACATCAAAATCTGGAAACTATCCCCAAATCACAAATACCAAAACACACCTACCCCTCCAATAAGGCTAGCTTTAGTCAACCTCTACCCGCGAGCGTGATCTGCTCGCCTAGCCGGATCTCCTGAAAAACAATAAGTCACTGGAATAAGACAATGCTCAGTAAGTAGAAATATGCTATTATTAGTGTGTGGCAGCTGAGTTAAACATTTAAAATACTAAAATAATACTGATAAGCTATACAAAATATATATAATGTAATTTTAAAGTACAACTGTGTATCTGAGTTTGCTATCTGTACATACTGCTAATATAATAATCTGAACTGCTGTTGTGTGATATATTTGCACATAGGAACTTCTACTATACCCTGGGATCTGTGTATCATGATATAACCCCTCATGATAAGGTTGTGTGGCCCGTAGGCTGGACTTACTCTAGTTGGCCTACCAGGTAAGTCAATCTATATCTGTACATCCACCAATTTGCCCCACTGCAATCTCTCTGGGCAATGTCCAAACTCTAACATCGTCTAACCGGCCACCTCAATCCAGCTCACTAGGAAGACTGCAATCTCTCCTAGTGCGGCTAGACGTAATCTACATACTATCTGAGTTATGTGGTTGCACTCTATTCTGTACTAGCAACGGTACCGTGCTCTGCTATTTATCTCTTTCTGAAATTTCCACAGGGATTTTTGATATTGTGTAATACTGTATACATATGTAAATATATATTTATTTTGCTGCTTTTAACATGATTTCAAAAACAACCATAACACTATCATTCTAAGTTGTAATATCTGAGATATCTGACTGAAATATATATATATATATATATATATAATATCTGCCTGTACCATCTGTAATTTCTGTCCGTACTATTTGTAATATCTCTATATAATATCTGTATACTCTGTATATAATATCTGTAATCTCGGAATAATCTAATTATAGCATCTTGATGCTATAACTGCATAATCTATTTGAATAATCTGTCTGAGTGTTATGGTTTAGTGAAATTAGCAATAGCTTCCCAAGAGAGGGGGTGAATTGGCTTTCTAAAAATTTCTTTTAATTTCTTTTAGAATTCTTAAATTTATTTTATTTCTTTTAACCAATTCGTGACTTATTTATTTAATTTGTTAAGCACTCAAGAACTTAGTTTCTTTATTCAATCCTTAACCATACAAACATCCAATCATTCAACCAAACCAATCAACTATAATTAGAAAACAAACAAACAAGCCAATACACAGCACTTATGTAATATAAAAAAACTCAAAATGGTTGTTTATTGATATTAGCCAAATTTGAACCAAGCCCTATAGTGAATGAGAATTTATACTTGCTGATGTAAAGCCCTGTATAAATGAATCCAATTACTCTTTCTAAATATTTAGAATTCAAATAAACTCTTGGCAAATTTATCTTTGGGATGTTAACCAAGTAACGTACTCCCGTATGGTTTCCGCAAGATATGGTATAATCAACGTACTCCCTTTCGATTTCCGCAACCCAAATCAAAATTGGACTTTAAGTTTACTTGATTTCCAAGTATACATAGTATGTATAATTTAGATATTTAAAATATTCACGCAGTTGTATTTGAACTGAAAATAAGGAATAGGGAAAGAGAGAGTGAGACGAAGATTTTTATGAGGTTCAGCTTATACCTAGCCTACGTCCTCGCCTTTGGCAAACCACCAAAGGATTCACTAAACCTGTTCCATTGATGGGTGGAAGAAACCTTTACAACACTCCTTGAGTAAGGCTAGAGCCCGCCTTCTCCAAATGATATCCCCTCATCCGGTTACTCCTTACATAGGCTAGAGCTCGCCTCTCTAAGCAATATCCCTTTGCTTAGCCAACGATCCAAACAATCATTGGAATTGTCTATAAACAAGAACCAAGATAGAGCAAAGTTTGTGTACAAAAGACACTCTCACAGCAGAGTAGGTTAGTACAACATTCAGCTCATGTATACTTCAAAGTAAACCAAATATAAAAGAATTTGAAGCTCAATACTCAATTTAGATCACCAAGTATCTTCCAAAATTTGAAAGATTTAAACTTTGAAGGCTTTACTTCAGAGTTTGAATCAGTAGCAATTCAGTAGTTGAAGATGAATGAACATAAGAGAGTTTGAGAGCTTTTTAGAGAACTTTAATTGCTAGAAATTTCTTGGTCTCAAAAATCTTTGAAGTGTGGGACTATTTATAGATGTTTAAAAGTAATTCCTTACCCCCAAAGTTTCCTTGAAGTAGTTTCCAAGTTTTTCAAAATAATAGTGTCCAAAAGCTTCATTTAAAAAATCTTCTCGTTGAGAGTTTTTAAGCCAACGTTCATGTGGCAGTCGCCTGCCACGACTTGGCAGCCGCCTGTCATAGAACGAACTCTCAACATAGAACACTGGCAGTCACCTGCCAGAACCAAGGCAGTCACCTGGCATAACCACCCAGACTCCTGGCTATGTTCAAGTAGTCGCCTGGCATGCTACTGTCTCTTTAAAAAATCTTCATTTAATTTGGCATTGGCCTGCCACAAGAGGACAGTCGTCTGGCCCTTCTTTTTTTCAAAAACTTTTCTGTTTCAAAAACCTTTGTTTTCTTTGATTTTAAAAACATTCTTTAGAGTTTCTTTAAAAATATATTTCTGAGTTTCTTTTGACTTTATGAGAGCTTCAAATCAGTTTATACTTGAAATTAACTTAAAGTACTTACATTCAAAATATCCTAAAAATTTTAATCCTTTGATCTTCAAGTAAGTTCTTGTTCTTCCATCATCTTTGAGTTTTTGATCTTTTCTTTGAGCTTTCATCGAGTTATCTTTAGTCCTCATGCTCTTCAAGATCTCTTTTTAATCCATAAGCTTTATCATCCTTTTGAGCTTTGTCACTACCTTTAAGCTTTACCTTTTTCTTGAAAAACTTTCACTTGAACCACATTAAACATATCATGATTTGTTATCATCAAAATAAGAATTGTAAGCCTTATAAGGCCAACAATCTCCCCATTTTTTATGATGACAAATCGAGAGCAAAAATAATAAGAAATATTACTCATGGCTCCCCCTTTCAACAAGCATGATATACTAAAATATTTTTGCACTTCCTTCTCTCAAACATCTCCCCCATTGGACATCAATCAAAAAGGAAAAGAAATGATTTAAATTCAAATACAAATCATTTTAAGCTTATCAATAACCATGTATTCCAAACATATGTACACACTCAAGTTATTGTTTTTCAATATAGCATGGGTAGTGTGTAGCTTACAGCATTTATTCAAGATACCAATTGAAATTAATGTGATTTTTTATTTTTTTTTTATTTTACCAATTTAAAATTTAAAATTTAATTCATGATATCAATTGATTAATGATTCATGACACTCCCCCTGAATTCAATACATTCAGTTTTGTTATTAATTTTTCTTTTATCATCCCGTGTAAAATATTGAATCATATCATGTATCAAATATAAATATCATGCTAAGATCATCAATGTCACATCATGCTCATAGACATAATCATGCTCATAAATAATTTGACTTTGTGATACCAAGTGAGCTTTTAGATTTGATATCTATTGAAATTTTTAACATGTGAAACCAAAAATACTTAATAGATACCAAAGCTTAATATCACATAATGTATAGTTCATGGATACCAATATAACTACTATATCTTTCATAGCTCATAGTTAAATAGCAATATGTTTATCCATGTGATTCATTTAAAAACATGCATGTTCAAGAATTATCCTTATATAAAAAATTTATGCTTAAGCTCAATAATCTCATTCTTAACTTTCAACATAGTGAGCCATACTTTTCAATATAAATCAAGTCAAGTTAATTAATACACAAGTAGCATATAACATATCAATACATCACATGTAGGCAAGTAAGCATGTAGCATGTAACATCAAGGCGCTTATAAATGCTCAGTTTTGATATTTTCTTAAGTTAAGCCTAGTAGAAGTCATCCTATGATTTTGGCCAACAATGCCATTTTCTATTTTATATATGTGTGAAGTCATTATTTCATTTTTGGTACCCATATTTTCTTGGGTCTGGAGGATTTTTCAAGGGAGGTTTCTTTAATTTTCCATACTTGTTTAATTTTCACACCCTTTCTCTTAAATGGATATTCAAACTTTATATGCCCCTTTTTCTTACATTGATAGCATATGGTGTTAGTGTAAGCATTAAGGGATGTGCTTGTATTATCTTTGGAGGCTTTTGAGAAATAACCCATGTAAAGATTCATTTTCTTTTTATTTTCAATTCCATTAAATCCAATGCCTTCTTTGTTTAGAGACATTCTTTGTAAGCCTATCATCTTATCAAGATTTTATGTTCATGTAGTGAAGTTATAAATGATCTTATCTTTATTTTCAATTTTACTTTTGAGATCATTTATCTCTATGCCTTTCTTGCCATCAACTTTCTTTAATGATTTTTTAATTCTAGAGATAATTTTATGATTCTATCCTCTAATTTAGAAATATACATATCTTTCTTATATACGATAGAGGATAAGGATCGAAGGTCTTCTATCATTTGGTCATTCTTGCTTTTTAGTTTGTCAATTTTCAAGTTGTTTTCTTTTTCAGCAAGATTTTTGGATTCTATTTCTTTCATTGCTGATTCATACTTATGTTCTAATTGCTTAAGTTATGGGTCTTTATCTCTTTCAACATTCTTTAGGAATTATAACTCTTTCATTAAACTTTCATTCTTATTCTTCAATGAGGTGTTTTGTTTATTTGCTTTCATCAGCATCTTATGTACTTTGAATAGATCATTTTTAAGTTCGTCATAAGATGGCATACCCTCATCACTTGATTCATCACTACAAGAATTATTTGAAGATTTAGTTGAGGAGATTTCTTCGTTATTCCATGCCTTAAAGCACGTGTAAGCAACCTCTTGGTCACTTATTTCATTCTCTGAACTACTTGTACTATCCCAAGTAGTGGCTTTCATGGCCTTCTTGTTTTTCTTTTTAGACTCTTTCTTTAATAGTGGACATTACGGTTTTAAATGTCCAGCTTTATTGCAATTGTAGCATTTAGGAGTTTTATTCTTTGATTTCTTTTTGCTGATATCTTTTTCTTCTGATTCGGAGTCTTGATTTTTTCTTTTGAATTTGTTTCTCCTTCTTAGTATCCTTGCTAGTTTTTTAGATATGAAGACTTCTTCATCTTCATCCATTTCACTACTTGAGTTTTATTTTAAGGATTTAAAGGCTATTGTTTCTTAGGCTTTGGTTTTCCCACTCTTTTCATTCATTGCCATTTCATATGTGAGAAGAGAACCTACAAGCTCATCTAAAGAAGTGGTTTTTAGATTTCTTCATTCCGTAATTGCTGTAACCTTTGGTTCCCATTTAGGTGGCAGCCCTCTAAGAATTTTCCTTATCATCTTATAAGTGGTGCAGGTTTTTCCTAGTGCTTTTAGGGAATTGATTATGTGAGTGAACCTAGTAAACATATTTGTAATTGATTCATCTGGGTTCATTTTAAAGGCTTCATACTCACTTCTGAGCATATCAACCCTATTATCCCTAACATCCGTTGTTCCTTCATAAGTAACTTCTAGATTATCCCATATTTCCTTAGCTGATTTACAAACCATTACTAGATTAAATTCACTAACATCCAAGACACAATATAAAGCATTTATAGCACTTGAATTTGTTTGAAGCATTTTATATTTTGAATCGATCATATCCTTTTTCTCTTTTGGAATTTGTTTTCCATCTACTATCTTGGTGGGAATTTGATCTCCATCTATAACAACTTCCCATACTTTCCAATTCATCGTTTGGAGATATATTTGCATTCTCTTTTTCCAGAAAGTATAGTTCAAACCACAAAAGATTGGTGGCCTAATTGAAGATTGTCCATCTCCAAAGGGAGCTACGCCTAAGTAAGCCATTTAGATTTTTTTATAACTTCTAGTTAAGAGTTGCTATAACCCCTCTTTAATACCAATTGGAATTAGGAATAGCTTCCCGAGAGGGGGGGGGGTGAATTGGCTTTTTAAAAATTTCTTTCAATTCCTTTTAGAATTCTTAAACTTATTTTATTTCTTTTAACCAATTCATGACTTACTTGTTTAATTTGTTAAGCACTGAAAACATACTTTCTTCATTCAATTCTTAACCATACGAACATCCAATCATTCAACCAAACCAATCAACTATAATTAGAAAACAAACAAACAAGCCAATACATAGCACTTATGTAATATAAAAAACTCAAAATGGTTGTTTATTTATATTAGCCAAATATGAACCAAGCCCTGTAGTGAATGAGAATTTATGCTTGCTGATGTAAAGCCCTGTATAAATGAATCCAATCACTCTTTCTAAATATTTAGAATTCAAATAAACTCTTGGTAAATTTTTTGTGGATGTTAACCAAGTAACGTACTCCCGTATTGTTTCTGCAAGATATAGTATAATCAAAGTACTCCCTTTCGGTTGCCGCAACCCAAATCAAAATTGGACTTTAAGTTTACTTGAATTCCAAATATACGTAGTATGTATAATTAGGAAATTTAAAACATCCACGCAGTTGTATATGAACTGAAAATAAAGAATAGGGAAAGAGAGAGTGAGACAGAGATTTTTACGAGGTTCGGCTTATACCCAGCCTACGTCCTCGCCTTTGGCAAACCACCAAAGGATTCACTAAACCTGTTCCATTGATGGGTGGAACAAACCTTTACAACACTCCTTGAGTAAGACTAGAGCCCGCCTTCTTCTAACGATATCCCCTCGTCTGGTTACTCCTTACATAGGCTAGAGCCTGCCTCTCTAAGCAATATCCCCTTGCTTAGCCAACAATCCAAACAATCATTGGAATTGTCTATAAACAAGAACCAAGATAGAGAAAAGTTTGTGTATAAAAGACACTCTCATAGTAGAGTAGGTTAGTACAACATTTAGCACAAGTATAGTTCAAAGTAAATCAAATATAAAAGAATTTGAAGCACAATACTCAATTTAGATCACCAAGTATCTTCCAAAATTTGAAAGATTTAGACTTTGAAGGCTTTACTTCGGAGTTTGAATTAGTAGCAATTCAATAGTTGAAGATGAATGAACACAAGAGAGTTTGAGAGCTTTTAAGAGAACTTTGGTTACTGGAAATTTCACGGTCTTAAAAATCTTTGAAGTTTGGGGCTATTTATAGATGTTTAAAAGTAATTCCTTACCCCCAAAGTTTCCTTGAAGTAGTTTCCAAGTTTTTCAAAATAAGTGTCCAAAAGCTTCATTTAAAAAATCTTCTCGTTGAGAGTTTTTAAGCTAACGTTCGTGTGGCAGTCCCCTATTATAGAACAAACTCATAACACTAAACACTGGCAGTCGCTTGCCAAAACCAAGGTAGTCGCCTGGCATGACCACCTAGGTGCCTGGCTATGTTCAGGCAGTCACTTGGAATGCTACTGTCTCTTGAAAAAGTCTTCATTTAATTTGGCATTGGCCTGCCACAAGAGGACAGTCGCCTGGCCCTTCTATTTTTAAAAAACTTTTCTTTTTCAAAAACCTTTTTTTTCTTTGATTTTAAAAACATTCTTTAGAGTTTCCTTAAAAATATATTTCTGAGTTTCTTTTGATTTTATGAGAGTTTCAAATCAATTTATACTTGAAATTAACTCGAAGTACTTACATTCAAAACATCCTTAAAATTTTAATCCTTTGATCTTCAAGTAAGTTTTTGTTCTTCCATCATCTTTGAGTTTTCGATCTTTTCTTTGAGCTTTCATTAAGTTATCTTTAATCCTCATGCTCTTCAAGATCTCTTTTTAATCCATAAGCTTTATCATCCTTTTGAGATTTGTCACTACCTTTTAAGCTTTGTCTTTTTCCTGAAAAACTTTCACTTGAACCACATTGAACATATCATGATTTGTTATCATCAAAATAGAATTGTAAGCCTTATTAGGCCAACATTTAGAAATCATGTTTTTCTGGAAAATATTATTAGTCTCATTTATGCTATTCATTTGTATATCTGAATATTTTTAATGTTACATGATCAACATACCATATTGTAATAAACTCATGCCACACATTTAAATACTAAAAATCTCATGCTCAATTTCTGTAATTTTTGCTGTAAAATAATATTCATAATATTCTGTAAAAATAACCCGAATTGCATGCTTGTAAATATGCATTCATAATCTTCTGAAATATATAACAAAATCTCTAGCATAGCATATTTCCCTTACCTAAACTCCGTAAAACCCCTACTGTACTCTAGCCCTATACCCGCAGGGTTCCCAGCTCAACATCCTTAAAACAGCATCCCCCAAAACAAAATATCAGTATTTTTATGCATACAAAATTTCTTATAACTGTGGGAAAGGTAAAAACTGGATAAAATACCTTACCCTGAGGTTGGGATGAATTTCAAACCATCTCCAACAACGATCATCTCCGGCAGACTTGCAGAGAACTTCACCAGGAGCATCGTGGTGGCCTCAGATCTTTGATCCGGCAAGAAATGGAGCTAGGATCAAAGAGAGAAGGGTAGGGAAACGTAGAGAGAGAGAGAGAGAGAGAGAGAGAGAAGGTTTCTACACTGAAAATTGAGTTAAAAATTTGGGTTTTAGCTACTTATAGCCCCGAGTTCGTCGACGAGACACGTCATCTTGTTTGAGTCCTTGAAGAAGTTCGTCGATGAACCTCCACTCCTTGTCGATGAATTTCAGACTACCACAAACCCCCTCTTGGTATCTTCTCGTCGACGAGACATGTCTTCTAAGTCGACGAGGTCCTCATGTATCCTCGTCGACAAATCTCCTATGTTTGTCGATGAGGCCCTGATTAATTCCTCGAGTTATTACATTTATCTTGGAATAGTTAACAATATTATTATATTTTGTTAAAAATAAATATTTTTAGCATGGAAATCGTGTGGCATGAGTTTATTTTTATTTAATTACGTCACATGTTAGATATGGTAAAATTATATAATGTTGGTTTAATTGTGTTGGAATTGGGGTATTCCCAAAAGGGGGGTGAATCAGGTATTTAAAAATTTTGTCCTAGGTTAATCTAGATTCTACAAGCATTATTACACAAACCTAAGGTCTTTCTATGTCATTACAAACCCAATCAAATATTAAAACAATAAGCATAAACATACATGTGTAGAAAGTAAATCGCGGAAAATAAAACTAACACCAGATATGTTATCGGGGTTCAGCCAATACTGCCTATGTCCCCACCTCAAGCTCACGAGCAAGAGGATTTCACTCTGACTCACTTAATGGGTGGAGTGGCACTATATACAACCAAGTCAATTAACGGGCCTGACCTCATCCTATAACTATACCTTACTTGGATGGTGCACCTAGCTTTCTTAATCGGGTCTAAGCCAATTCGGGACTTTTCACATGGCAAGTCTCCCTCTTCTGACCACATGTCGGGAATACAATAGATAACCAAATGAAATATTTTGTACAATCAAATATGCTTCTAATACAAGCAGATGTGTACAATACTACAACTTAAAATGCACTCACGTATGATATGAAGATAAACTCAGTGTGAGTATGATGATTTTTCTCAAAATAACTTATCGGAATCTTTGAGTACAATGTATGTAGTGAATATTTCAAAGATTCAACCCTAAATGATCTCTTCCCAAAAGATTTTCAAAAAGCTTGTTCAAAGGAAGCTAGGCTTTTGTTTTCAAATGAACTTGAAAATATAATATATGTGTGTGTAAGCACAATTGCAATAAGATTTTCCTAGCACAAGGTAATTGTACTCAAGTCTTTCAAAATAACCAATATAGATTTTCTCCCAATAATATTTATCAATAAAATATATGGGAGATTCCAGAGGCTTACTCTCAAAAGAAATGATATTCTAAGTATGAATATTGAGAGTAAATGCTTTGAATAAAAACAAATGCCCTAAATAAAACCTCTCTTCCAAAATAGATTTTTCAAATGAAGAATGAAAAGAGAGGTAATTAATTTGTAAAAATTAATACCCAAATGAATGCTAAAAAACAATGCTCTCTTGTAAGATTTATCAAAAAAATAATAAAAGAGAGTAAAAAATTAAGTGTATATTTTGAGAGAATTTTTGGGCTAATCTCATTACTAATTATGAGTAATGAGGGGGTATATATAGAGTTGGAGAAATTATAGTCGTTGTGTACACGCTGGGTATTTTGAAGAAAGATTAATTGAGTTTAATTAAAAATAATCTAGTTTAACCTCGATAAAAATTGAGCCACCCGAGAGGTTCGGTCAACCATTTTTAAGGTTCGGTCGACCAGATTGCTTTGATCGGTCGACTAGGGGATTTTTGAACTGAGGTGACGGTTGGCCAGACTTGAGGTGATTTTTGAACTTCGAGATTCAATCGACCAAATTGAGTTCGGTTAACCAAACTTGGGTGTTCGGTTGACCAGACCATTTTTTCTACTATCAGTTTAGTTGACCAGGAATTTGGGATCACCCCACGTGTCAGTTCAGTCGACTAGGGCATTGCTACCTGTTTTGAGGTCGGTTGATCGAAGGGTCAAACCATTGACTTTGGTGAGATTCGATTGACCAAGGGTCTTTAGTACATTTTGGTTCGGTCGACCGACCATATGAAACTTTCAATTTTGGTCCAATTTTTCTTTTGAAATCACAGTGAATATATCATAATCTCATTTTCACATATTTACTCAACCAATAGTTTTCAAAAATAATTGTTATAATTTATTCCTCTTACATGCTTACCGAGAGGCTTGCTAAAATCCCTAAATCTACGCCCACGGCATTCGGAACTCAAAACCCTAAAATCACATTTTCCCCAATTCAATTAACTCAACCCCAGAATTACAATTATTTTAACATTTCCTAAGCCCACACACTCCCAGTACTAATTAAACTTTAAAAATAATTAATGGATATAATTCCACTATCCTTACCCTAGCCCTTGAGTGGTGCCTAGGAAACCCAAATTAAAAATCTGGTTTGATTAAAATGACAAGGATCAGAGCTAGGACCCCACGGTGGTGTCCAATTGCTGATTTGGCTAAAGATTTAAGGAAAATTTGAGGAGAGAGAGAGAGAGAGAGAGATTACCTTATCCCAGGGGTGGTGCCTACCACTCCTTTATCACAAATCCACTCCGGTAAAAATGTTGGTGGTGAAGAATGGAACCTAATGGTATTTTTCGTTCTTTGATCAGCGCATGTTAGGTCGAGAAAATCAAGGAGAGAGGGATTGAGGAGAGAGAGAGAGAGAGAGAGAGATGAATCTCTCTGTAATTCTTGAGGAAGTTATCTTCCTTAGGAAGATAAGCTTTATAATATATATATATATATATTATTTATATTATTAAATTAATAATAATAAATTATTTATTTATTTATTTATTACACTCTCAAGCATATCATTTTCTAGGGCATTACATTCTCCCCTCCTTATAAAAATTTCATCCTCGAAATTTGTTAGTCGTTACTTATTGTAATCTCCTCTGAAAATCACCAAATTATTTACTCGACTCTAGGAAGAGCCGGTGGCTACCGATATAGCAGCCCCGTCCCAAATTTATTAATAACCCTCACTTGTGGAGGAGGAATACCATGGTTACAATAGGGTCCTGAAAGATTACAATGAATCACATAAAAGAAAACTCTCTCAAAACCTTCATAACCAAAACTAAAAACACCAACTACTCTACCCTGTACAAGTCAATAAACATACATTGCCATTTACTTTCACTCTTACTAGCTCAACTCTGAGCTCCACTGAACAGGTGTGGATATTGTTGGCACATCTTATCTTCCAATTCCTATGAAACTTCTTCAATTGCATGGTTGTGCCATAGCACTTTTACTAATTGAATTCTTTTTGTGCGTAGCTCCTATTCCTTTCGATCTAAAATCTGCATTAGAACCTCTTCATATGATAAAGTATCCTTAAGCTCCAGTGCCTCATAACTAATCACATGGAAGGGATCTGGGACGTATTTTCTCAACATAGAAATGTGAATTACGTCGTGGATTCTGAATAAGACCAGTGGTAAAGCTAACCTATAGGCAACTAGATCCACTTTCTTAAGAATCTCGAATGGTCCAATATACTTAGGACTCAGCTTACCCTTCATTAGTGCCACTTTTAGGAATACTTGATCTCCTACATTAAACTCTAACTCTCATCGACAGGTATCTACATAACTCTTTTGCCGACTCTGTGTTGCCCTGATTCTATCTCTAATAAATTTGACTTTATCATGAGCTTGCTGTACCAATTCTGGCCCCAATAGCTATCTTTCCCCAATCTCATCCCAATATAATGGAGATCGACACGTTCTACCATATAACACCTCATACGGTGCCATCCCAATGTTGGCGTAATAGCTGTTGTTATAAGAAAATTCAACCAGCGGCATAAATTGTATCCAATTACCCCCGAAGTCCAGCACACATTCTCATAGCATATCCTCTAAAATATGTATTATCCTGTCCATTTGCCCATCTCTATGAGCATGAAATGTTGTGTTGAAAGTTAACTAAGAATCCATGGTTCTCTCCAAACTCCTCCACAATTGTGATGTAAACCGTGGGTCTCGGTCTAAAACTATGGACACTGGCACACCATGGAGTCTAACTATCTCTATCAGTCTGCTCATGGAGTAGTTAACTATAATTGATAGGAAATGGGTAGTCTTCATCGGTTGATCTACGACTACCCAAATGGAGTCTTGTCCATGTAGTGCCGGTGGTAACCCTGTGACAAAATACATCGATATATGCTCCCACTTCAACTTGGGGATGTGGAGTGGTTTCAATGATCCCGCTAGTCTCTGATGCTTAGCTTTCATCTACTGGCATGTCAAACATTGCTTTACATACTCAGAAATTGCTTTCTTCATGTTCTCCATCAGAATGACTCCCGAAGATCCCTAAACATTTTCTAAGTGCACAGTATAAAGGGATCTATGTGCCTCCTCCAAAATGATACTCCTAATGTAAGGGTTGGCAGGTGCACATAGCTTGATGTGGAATCTCAAGGCTCAGTCATCTGAAATACTAAACTCTGCCCCTTATCCATTCTGCACTTGATCCATAAGCTTCACTAACTTTACATCACTCCTTTAAGTAGCTTATTCTTTCCTACAGGGTGGGTTGTAATACTAAATTGGCTATAAATGTCTATTGATCACCCTCCACCAGCTCCACACTGAGCCTTTCTAAATCCATCTGGATCAGATGCTGAATCATCCCTGTTGACACTACTGGTCCTACTAATTTTTGACTCAGAACATCAGCTACCACATTAGCTTTTCCCGAGTGGTAACTTATGGTGCAATCATAATCTTTTATCAGCTCCAGCCATCTCCTCTGCCTCATGTTTAATTCCTTCTGTATGAAGAAATATTTCAAACTTTTATGGTCAATGAAAATCTCACACCTACCTCAATAAAGATAATGTCTCCAAATATTTAGTGCATAAACCACCGTTGCTAACTCCAAATCATGGGTAGGGTAATTCTTCTTATAGTCTTTCAGCTTTTGAGAGGCACATGCTACAGCTCTCCCCCGTTGCATCAGAACACATCCGAACCCTTTGTGTGACGCATCACTGTAAATCACTAAACCCTTTTCTAATGAAGGAATCGTCAAAAAAGGTACGGTGATGAGTCACTGCTTCAACTCCTGAAATCTCCGTTCACATTCATCGGTCCACTTAAATTTCATACCTTTCCTGGTCAATATCGTCAAAGGGCCTGACAATTTAGAGAAGCCTTCAAAAAATCTACGGTAGTATCCAGCCAAACCCAGGAAACTTCTAATCTCCTACACATTTTTCGATCGTGCCCAGTCCACTACTACCGCAATCTTACTTAGATCAACTAAAATGCCATCCCTGGATACCACGTGTCTGGGAAAAGTAACTTGGTCCAGCCAAAATTTACATTTCTTGAGCTTTGCATACAACTTCTTTTCCCTCAACACCTGAAGCACTATCCTCCGTGCTCTTTAGGGCTCTTTGAATTTACAATGATGTCATCTATAAAAACTACTACAAATCGATCTAGGAACTAATGAAATACCCTGTTCATCAGGTCCATAAACACAGCAAGAGCGTCCGCCAAGCCAAATAGCATAATTAGAAACTCATAGTGACGATACCTAGTTCTGAACGCTATCTTTGAAACATCTTTTGCTCTGACCCTTACCTGATTGTACCTAGATCACAAATCTATCTTTAAGAATGTATGTGTCCCCTGTAACTGATCAAACAAATAATTGATACAGGGAAGCAGGTACTTATTCTTGATAGTTACTTATTAATTTCTCTATAGTCGATGCACATTCTCATCGATCCATCCTTCGTCCTCACAAACAATACTGTCGCTCCCCAGGGCGACATGCTGGGTTGAATAAGCCCCTTATCCAATAGTTCCTACAACTGTTCTTTCAACTCCTTTGTTCTGCCAGTGTCATTCTATACGACGCTTTAGAAATAGGTGTTGTCCCTGGAACTAGATTAATAGAAAATTATACCTCACGATCAAGAGGAAGTCCCGATAAATCCTTGGGGAATACATCAGGAAAATCCCTCAATATCGGGATATCCTCTAACCTCATCTCCCTTTATGATACTTCCTTCACGCAGGCCAAATATCCATGACAACTTTCCAGCAACAACCTTCTTGCCTAAATGGAGGATAACATCAAGGGTGGAGTACGGATGCATGACCCCACAAATTTGTACTCCTATCCTCCTGGAGGCCCGAATATTATCTATCTCTGATAGCAGTCAATACTGGCATAGTGGGAAGCTAGCCAGTCCATCTCCAAAAAAATCTCAAAGCCATACATATCTAAAACTATCAAGTTAGCTAGCAACGACCTCCTCTGAATACTGGTTGGACTATTTCTAAGTATCTTTTTACACAACACTACAGCCCTAGTCAGCATAGAAACTGACAAACTGATATCTAACGACTGAGTTTCTATCCCAAAAAATTTAACAAAATATTGGGTGATGAAAGAATGTGTCACCCCTCAATCAAGCAAGGTAGTAGCTTTATATGACAGTATTAAAAGAGTACCTATCACGACATCTCCTTTCGCCTCTGCATCTCCTGGTGTCAAAGCGTAGACCCGTTCTGGGATGCTATTCCTCTGCTGACTGCCTTGGGGTGCCTATTGGCCTCCTTTATACGGTCTAGGAGTAGGCGCAATCATTGGCGCTCTTGCTATATGGTCAGGTTGATAGCACCGGTAGCATATCACCACCCTGACCCGACAATCTCCTGGGTGTCTCCTATAGCATTTGGAACAAAGAGGGGGCATCGGTTTGCCCTATACTATTCGGTATCCCATCCCCTGTCTCCTACCACCTCTATTATCCTACCTTCTCCACGGTCCCCGGCAAGACCTTGCCTGAAAATCTGGAGGCGCGAGCCTTTTTCCCTGACTTTATACTGCAACATCTCTCTGTAGGCCACTCTCAATCACTGTGCCTCTATCAACTATCTCTAAAAACGTTTGGGGCCAGAAGCCTACAACTTGCTTATATAATCCCTGACTCAGGCCCTCCTTAAACTTGCTTGCCTTCTTTTCCTCATCTGGCACTAAGTAAGAAGCAAAGCAAGACAACTCAATAAATCTAGAAACATAATGCTGTACTATAATTACCCGAAGAATAATGGTATTTAAATAATAAAGAGAGAGGAAAATGGAAATATAAAAGGGGGTGGCAGCAGGCTTCATCGACAAACGCTCCGCGTTAATCGACAACGTGGCATTTTGGGCTTGTCAACGAGGGTGCGCTTCATCGACGAGAAGATACTGAGAAGGTGTTTTGGTGACTCTGAATTTCATCGACAAGGGGTGAGAGTTCATCGACAAATTGCCTTCTTGACCTCATCGACGAAATGACGTGGCTCGTCGACGAAGGCCAATGTATAAATAGGCCTAACTCTCATTTTTGGTCGAAAATTATGCATAAACTTCCCTCTCTCTCCTCCTTTCATCCCTTCTACCTTCTCTCTCTGATCTCGGGCCAGATTCTCTCCTGTTCGACGATCTGAAGCCACCATGATGCTCCTGGGAAAGTTCTCTGCAAACCTACCCGAGTGGATCGTCGGTGGATCTACTTTGGAATTCATCCCTGGTTTAAGGTAAGACTTTTTACTCAAAATTTGGTCTTTCCATAGTTATAGGAAATTTTTTATACAAAAAAATACTGAATTTTAGTTCTGGGAGTTGTCCTTTTCAAGATGTTGAACAGAGAACCCTACGAGTGCAGGATGAATATATTTTAGGGGGTTTTTTTGCAGAAGTTAGGTAAGGGAATAAACTAACGCAGTCATTTTCAATGAAAATTATTATTATTTATTAGCAAACTAATTTTCAAGAAGCATGTATTATATATATATATAAGTAGATTGGTAAAAATGCATATTTGGGAAAATACTGTTATTATGTTGAAATGTATATATATTATGAAATGCTAGAAAATATGATTTTAGAATACAATGTATGGTTTTATTCACATTGTGTGGCATCAATATTATTTTACATGGAAAGTATTATGTTATGGCAATTTTACGAATAAGGTATGTTTTCAGAGATTATGAAATAATGCAGTGCATTATGATTTCAAAATACATGATAAATAAATTATTTATTCAGAATGATAAGTATGAAATGTTTGGCTCAAGGTCGTGATTGATAGTCGGTGCAAGGCTGTGTATTATGTATGATTTTAGCGCAAGGCCGTATTTATGAATGTTCGGCGCAAGGTCGCAGATATGAAAGAAATCGGCGCAAGGTCATATGTATGTATGTATATATGTATGTTATTACAGAAAATGCTTTCAATCTATGTATGTTAGACAAATATATTATGATGTATTATATGTTATCAGAACCCGAATGATAGTTCAGTTCAGTTTTACGAGCACGGTACGGTAGCTATACAATTCAGATTATTATGTTTAGACTTATGCTAACCGCCCCTGCAAGTAGAGGGGGTGGGAGATGGATAGTTGATGTGACTTTCAATGTAGAGTTGTAGATGTCCACCTGGAAATCCGAACCAGGGTGAGGCAGGCCCATCGTACTTACATACATTTTTGACTCTACAGTGGTCGGCCAGCCATTGTCGGGTCTCACCTTCGGGATGTACAACTCGTCATGGGGTGTAATACGTGACATTAGGTAGTTATACATCCTGGGTAAATTACAGTATTATCAGTTATATCATACTTTTTATGTACAGTAAGATTTATTAGAAATTATGAAAGTATATACTTATTCAATTATGTATAATGAATGTTTTCTAGTATATGAAATGTACTGTATATGTATTATAGCACCAAATATTCATGTTGCCACATGGCTGTATTTAGTTTACTTTCCTTTACTGAGAGGTGTCTCACCCCTAACATTAAATCATTTTTAGGAAACCCAGAAAGACCGGCGGATCGAGGCCACCATTGAGATAATGTGATACTACCCCGCTAGGAGGGTAAGTTTTGATTTAGGAACAAGAGATTTCTGTTGTGGGTTCCTAGATATGTATATATTGTTGTATTTTTGGAGATTGTTTTTAGTTAACTCTGGTATTATGTATTTTATGGTTTTGAGAATGTGATTTACATTTACTACTATTTAGGTTTCCGCTGTGAATGTCAGATGTGTCCCCATTACCCACGGGTTCGAGTTGACTGTATTAATAAATATATTTTACTATATGATAAGATAAGTAGGTCGTTACAGTTTGGTATCAGAGCCTAGGATACTAGGTTCTGTAGACTCTAGAATGTAGCAGTAATAATACCATAGTATAGGATAAGGAAATTTGAGGTTTGGTTTTGTAGTCTAGATGTAGGACTTCCGTGGTGGTTTGTGTGATTTTTCTAGGGTGACAATTTCAGGAAAGTTATGGTAAACTATCATCGGGTTAGGTATCTAGGTTGTAGGATTAAACCTTGAATTAATATTAGGAGAGATGAATTAATTAGGAATATATTATATTGGTTGGATGATATGTATAGTGAAGGGGTTTTAAGTTAAGGGTTCTAAGTTAAGTTATTTGTGTTTCGGGATGGACCCTGGTGGCAGTAGTGTCCCTGTTAGTGGAAATGAGGGAGCTGGACCCTCAGGCGCTATGAGTGGTGATTTAGAAGTCGTATTGCGCAGCATGGCACAACAAGTCATGGCTGAAATCGCCAATAGTTCTAGAGAACAGGGTGGTTCGTCGGCAGGCCATGGTAGCTCGATCGAGAAATTTATTAAGATGAATCCTCCGACTTTCTCAGGAGGAACTGATCCTACAGTTGCTGAAAACTGGGTGCAGGAGATTGAGAAAGTGTTTGCAGTGCTACAGTGTACAGAGGAGCAAAGGGTGCTGTTTGCTACATATATATTGACTAGAGAGGTTGAGAGATGGTGGATGGTAGTGAAACTCCTAGAGTAGCAGAGGACAGTACCTGTGGAGATGACATGGGAGTGTTTTAAGGAGATATTCTACGATAGGTATTTTCCGTCTTCGTCCAGGGAAGCTACGATTGAGGTGTTCCTGAATCTGAAGCATGGACAACAGACGGTGTAGTAGTATGCGGCGAGGTTCATTGAACTATCTCGCTTTACCTCGTATATTATTCCAGATGAGGCGAAAAAGGTACGGCAGTTTGAAAGAGGACTGAGGAGAGAAATATATAAGTAGGTGGTGATATTCAAGTTATAGGATTTTGCCTAGCTAGTTAATAGGGCCACTATAGCTGAGGTTGGAGAGCGGTTGCAAGCTGAGGAGCAGAGACAGAGGAAAAGATCCACACCGTCTGGTTCCCAGTAGGGGTCGAATCATGGTTCGTGAAAGAGAGGTGGCTACTATAGAGACCGAAAGCAAGAGACCAGGAATCGTGGTTTTTAGGGTACGCAACCACTTCCAGCTTGCCTGACTTGTGGGAAAAGACACCTGCGTGAGTGTCGTGCTGAGCGAGGTATTTGCTACAGATGTGGGGAGCCAGAACATGTGATGAGAGATTGTCAGGCTCATATTGGTGTTGCTCCCGCTCCTAGACCTGCTTGGGGAGGCTATCTAGCATCATGTGGAGCTTAGTAGGGGAACATGGCTCCAGCCAGGGTTTTTGATCTGACGTCGGGTGATGTTGAGGCAGCCGGCGACGTGGTTACAGGTACGGTTAATATGTTTATGTTTAAAGTTATTGCATTATCTGACTCAAGGGCCACACACTTGTTTGTATCTATGGGGTGTGTTAGATTGTTTGGGGCTGAAACACATTTATTAGACGTTAAACTATTAGTGACTACACCGACCGGGTCAGCAGTGAGGTGTAGTAGGGTACTCCTTGGTTGCCAAGTTGATGTTCAAGGAAGGATTCTTTCTGCTAATTTATTAGTGCTAGACATGCATGAGTTTGATGTCATATTCGGCATGGATTGGCTAGCACCTAATTTTAAGTTCAGTCACCCGGGGCTTGGTTAACTGTTTACTTTTTTACCTATTTGGTCAACTGAGGTGTTTTTAACACGTTGATTTCGGTCGCCCGAAGCCCATTCAAAAATAAGGATAGGTTTTGATGTTTTTTTTTTTACTTAAATTTCACCCCTACTTGCATAGATATGACTTATGAGTTTAAGAGGATATTTCAAATGGTGCTTAGGGACCTAAGGTCAGTCTAAGGCTTAGGATTTTAAATTAAGCCCAAAAATCTAACGTCGGTTGACCGACCCTAAGGTCAAACAATGGCCTTTGATTCCCCATGGTCAATCTATGGTGGTCTTATCTAAGCATTAAGATCCTATCGTGCATGCAGATGCAGTTATTATAGACCATACTATTATTACAGACCCAAGAAAAATAAATGCATTTACAAATAAAAATGAACACTTTTTCTTCTTTGCTCTTCATATTCCCATGGAATATGCTAAGAGTATGTGCTCTCTTAAGATCTTTCTGGCTTCCACTCCACTTTCATGTGTGTGATCTGAATGATTAATATGTTCAAGTACTTCGGCACACACATTAGTAACATGCGGTTTGTCATTATTTGAACATGAAGTTTGTACACAAAATTTGTGTTTCATTATTTGTTGTAATCCTGGTGTGGCCTGAGGGGTTGTTAATCTAGCCCGTAAGGATTGGTTGTAAAGGCCAAGGTCAACCCTTGTAATTTGACCTGATGTTGTAAATGGTGTCGCTCCACCCGTTAAGTGAGCAATAGTTGTAATTCTCGAGCTTGCGAGCTGATGCGGGGATGTAGGTAGTATTCGCCGAACCTTGATAACATTTCTTGTGCCTGCTTTTAGTTTCTGCAATTTAAATTTCAGCACTTGAATGTTTGTGTATAATTGTTTGAATATTTGATTTGTTTTTTTATTATATAGAAAGACCCTAGGTTTGTGTAATACTTTTTTATGGAATTTTAACTGACCTAGGATTAAATTTTTAAATACCCAATTCACCCTCCTCTTAGGATACACCGATTCTAACAATTGGTATCAGAGCAAGTATAGCAGGCTAAGTTTAACAATCATTCACAACAATAAAACATTAAAAAATAAAGATGAACATGTCCTCTTCTTTGCTCTTCATATTCCCATGGAATATGCCAGGATTATGTGCTCATTTAAGGTCTTTCTGGCTTCCACTTCACTTTCATGTGTGTGAGCTGAATGATTAATTTGTTCAAGTATTTAGGCACGCACATTAGTAACATGTGGTTTGTCATTATCAAAACCAGGGATCAGACTCAAAAATTCAACAAAGGCCCTATACCATCACCTCCAACATACGTGTTACTGTTCCAAGGGTCCATCCTGCAAAGGAAACAACCAGTCTCAGTACTCAGTTAGTGTCACACAACCAGTACACTCATCAGACTATAACTCATAAAATATCCATTTATAACCATTCATCTTATCATCTTCAATCCCAATTTAGGATTCAGTCCTACCACTTAGAAACAAGACCCATCGATAGTTATTATGATTTTTATAAAGTCATCACCCCAGGAAAATCATAGGAACAACCACGAAACTCCTGCCTTCAGGCTGCAAAATAGAACCCTAAATTTGCAATTTCCTCCACTAACAATCACTAACTCAAATATCAATCTACCTATCTATTATTCTCCTCATAATCCATTCCTATACTTTTGTATTGCATTCCACTGTTTACTAAAGTCAGCAGAACCTAGCAACTTTGGTTCTGATACCAAACTATAATGCCCTGATTTTTTTTTCATACCATTTTTTTTCACAATAAACATTAATAAACAAGCATCTTCCACATCACAAGCTCTGATACAATATTAACATAACCCGACCTGAAGTGGGGTACCGTGTATTAAGTCTATTTGAAATCGGTTTGTAAAAAAAAAATTATTTCACAAAAAAATACAATACAAGTTCTTGAGCATTGTAAGGATAATGCAAAACTCACAAGCTCTAAAGAGTTTTCCCAAAGAAGACTTACTAACAAAGTCTAAAAAAAAAACTCAAAGCTTACACTCAAATAAAATCAGTCTCAATCAAACACAATCACTAAGAGTGTAAGCTTTATAATATAATCTCTAAAACACTCTTACTAAATGCTTTTTGCAAGAAGGATGAGTAAGAATGGAAGTGGTAAGCTTGTATGTGAAAAATAGGGTTTTGGAATTCCAGAGAGAATATTGCTAATGATGCTTCCTAATCCAATGCTAATCAAACTAAATGAGGGTGTATTTATAGACACTCCAAAAAATATAACCATTCGGGACTCATTCAGTATTTTTGAAAAAGTTTAAGTATGATTAATTAAAAATAAATCCGATTTTACCTCGGTAAAAAGTGGCAACCTGAGAGTTTTCGGTCGACCACATTTTAAGTTCGGTCGGCGGTACTTTTGAATTGTAGAATATGGTCAACCACATTCCAAAGATTTTGGACCCTTCGAGGTTTGGTCGACCAGGATATGTTCGGTTGACCAAACTCAAAGGTTCAGTCGACCAAGTCATTTTTCAACTAGAAGTTCAGTCGACTAGGGCGTATGGAAGCAGCCACGTGCTAATTCGGTTAACCAGACAGTTCACGTTCATTTTAAAAATGGTAGACCGAATAGTCAACTTGTTGACCCTAGGAGATTTGGTTGACTGAATGTTCCATGAAGGTTTTGGTTTGGTCGACCAAACACACTAAATGTGTGCATTTAAGTCCTAATTGATAGTTAAAGTCACCATTGTTCATAGAATTGTAATTTCTAAGTTATATGGGCCTTGTCACGTGATGTTTGGGGACCTAAAGTCAATCTATGGTCTTTGAGCTTATCAATCCTATCATGCATGCAATGCATTAATTATTACAGGCCATTAATATTATAGACCCAAAATAAAGTGAAATAAAAATTACAACAATAAACACTTTGGGTTTTCATTTTCTTTCAAGTTCATGTGCATCATATGATACTTCTAATTGATCCTACACAAAAACTCATCAAGCATTAAATACCAAAGTATTTGTCATAATCAAAATGGATATGACCTATAAGGTCAAAAATCTCCCCCTTTTTAATGATGACAAAATACACCATGCAAAAGTGGGTATAGCCAAGAAGGGCTCCCCCTAACAATATGCATAATGAGAATTTTAAAAGATTTGAAAAGTTTAAACATTTTTCCCAAAGTACCCAATTTACCCAATTTTGCCTAACTTCCCCCCCTTTTGGCAACAGAAAAAAGGGTCATAATGAATTTTAAGCATATAGGCAAGGCATTGAGTAAGAATCATTTAAATACAATATTTATATCGAAATGACTTGATTGAGTTCAAATTTACAATTATCTACAATAACTAACTCAAACAATCTAGTATGGATCAAAATAGAAAAACATAAGTACAGATATCAACGTGCAAGAGATATTAAAGTCATGCATTGCAAACCACAAACAAATTTACAAGGTATAAAGCAATGATAGATTTATTAAAGTTTTTAGAGCCATATATTTCTATGTTGAGCAGCTCCCCCTAAGTTTGTGCACTCTATCAATTTTCTATGTGGCCTCTCTACTATGCATTAGACCTAGCTCTCGTCTAATCTATATAAACCTATCCTTCTGAAGAGGTTTGGTGAAAATATTAGCCCACTGTTCATTAGTGCACATAAACTCAAGTGCCACATTCCCTTTTTGCACATGATTATGAATGAAATGATGTCTAATCTCGATATGTTTAGTTCATGAATGTGAGATAGGATTCTTTTAAATGTTGATTGCACTAGTGTTATCACGTTTAATTGGAAGAGCTTATGGGAGTTCCCAAAATTTTCCCATCTTCCATACTAAATTTCTTTAGCAAGTCCCTAACATATTTAGATTGGCATATAAAGGTACCATGCTTAACTTATTTGATTTGAAGACCTAGGAAGAAACTCAGTTCACCCATCATGCTCATTTCAAATTCACTTTGCATGCATTGGGCAAACTCATTGCATAGATCACCATTAGTTGCTCCAAAGATGATATCATCTACATATATTTGAACAAGGAGCATATGATCAATTTTAGATTTAATGAAAAGTGCAGTGTCAATTTTGCCCTTGGTGAAACCATTTTCTACGAGAAAACCACTAAGTCTCTCATACCAAGCTCTAGAAGTTTGTTTCAATCCGTACAAGGCTTTGGACAACTGATAGACATGATTAGGATATTTATGACTTTCAAACCCTGGCAGTTGTTCTACATATACTTCTTTATTTATATAGCCATTTAAGAAGGTGTTTTTAACATCTATTTGGTACAATTTAAAGTCCCTAAAAGCAGCATAAGCAAGCAACATACGAATGGCTTCCATTCTAGCTACAGGAGCGTAGGTTTCCTCAAAATATATCCCCTCTTCTTGATTATATCCCTAGGCAACTAGTCTAGCGTTGTTTCTAGTTACTACCCCATTTTAATCCTTTTTATTCCTATAAACCCATTTAGTTCCAATAACAGTATAATCATCGGGCATAGGAACTAGGGTCCACACTTTGCTTCTCTCAAATTGGTTTAGCTCCTCCTACTTAGACATTACCCAAGATTCATAATCTATGGCTTCCTTAATATTTTTGGGTTCTTCCTGAGATAAGAATGCAAAATGACCAACTAAATTTCTTAAGGAAGATCAGGTGGCTACACCACATGAAAGTTCACCTATAATTTGATCTAAAGAGTGATTCCTAATGAATTTCCAATCTCTAGGCAGCTCATGAACCTCATTTTCAACTTTATTTTCTTCAATTGATTTATCATTAATTTTTAAATTTTTTTCCACATTATTTTCAATAGATAGCTTATATAATCCTTTTCTAATATCAATGTCATCTTCATCATCTCTTTTAGAAAACAAATTAGATTCATCAAACACAACATGAATAGATTCAATGACAATTAATGTTCTTTTATTAAAAACTCTGTATGCTTTATTGTTAAGTGAATAACCTAAGAAAATACCTTCATCAGATTTATAGTCAAATTTACCTAGGTGTTCATTATCTTAAGTACAAAGCATTTTCAACCAAAAACATGAAAATAAAATATTTGGTTTATGACCATTCTATAATTCATAGGGTGTCTTATTAAGAGAGGGCTTGATTAACACTCTATTCATGACATAACATGTAGTACTCACAGCTACGACCCAAAAATATTTAGGTAATTTGTGTTCATTTAGCATTGTCCTACCCATTTCTTGCAAGGACCTATTCTTTCTTTCTACAACTCTATTTTGTTGTAGAGTCTTAGGTGTAGAAAAATTATGTGAAATGTCCTCTAGGTCACAATAATTTTCTATGCCATTATTTTTGAATTCAGTTTCCCTCTCCCTTCTTATGTGTGTGATTTTGTAGCCTTTTTCATTCTGAATTCTTCTATATAGTTTAATAAATTGTTCACATGATTCATCTTTATGTGAAAGGAATAGCACCCATGTGAATCTAGAAAGATCATCCACAATAACAAAAGCATACAATTTTCCTCCTAGACTTTGAACTTGATTAGGACCAAACAAATCCAAGTGTAACATTTCAAGTGGTCTAGTGGTGGATATGATTTTCTTTTTCTTAAAACTTGATCTAGTTTCCTTACCCATTTGACATGCATCACAAATTTTATCTTTTACAAAATGTGTTTTTGGTAAGCCTTTAACTAGATCCTTTTTCATAAATTTTGATAAGAGATTCATACTAGCATGTCCTAAACATCTATGCCACAACCAGCTAGCTTCATTTATACTAGAAAAACATGTAACTTGTTAAGAAACTAAATTATCAAAGCTAGTGGTGTACACATTTTCATGACGTTCAACAGTAAAAAGTACTTTTTTTTTTTTCAGATTTACTCTCAACAATGCATTTATCATTTTCAAATGATACTTTATACCCTTTATCACACAATTGGCTAATAATTAACAAATTATGTTTGATGCCATCAACAAGTAATACATTATCAATAACGAGGGAAGGTTCCCTACCAACCTTACCTACTCCAACGATTTTCCCTTTTGAGTTATCCCTGAATGTTACGAATCCTTCTTCCTTTAGGGTGATGGATGTGAACTTGGCTTTGTCCTCGATCATATGTTATGAGCAGCTGCTATCCAAGTACCATTTGTCTTTGGATGAGGACGATCTCAAACACACCTACAAGAAAATCTAAGTAACTAACACTGGTCCCCAAATTATGTTGGGTTCATAAGGGTTAGTGCTTGATTCACCCTTGACTCTCCATACCTTTTTAATTTTTATATGCTTATTTCTAAATGGATTGTCAAACTAAATGTGACCTATGTATTTACATTTAAAGCATGTTAATTGCTTGATAGATTCTTTAGGTGGAATGTAGGATTTTAATTTATGAGTAAAGTATCCCATATAAAGATCATTTTGCCTAACATTCCCAATTCCATTAAATCCTAGACCTTGTTTACTAAGTGAGTTTCTTTGGGCCTCGAGAAGTTTTTCAAAATTGTTCTGGCCCTCGGTAAATTTGTAGATAATCTTGGAGCTATCCTCCAATTTTCTTTCAAGTTCAGCCATTTTCAAATTCTTTTCTTCTTGCCAAGTTGAATGAACAGTTTTTCCCATTTCAACAAGCTTTGACCAATTCTCACATTTCTTTTTCAAAATATCATTTTCCATGGTCATTTTATTTAACAATTTTGATTCACAAATATATTCATATTGCAATTCTTTATATGTAGGCATGTTATTAGAATCACAATCATCATCATGAGAATAATAAGAAGATAAAGAGTAGGAAGATAGTACCTCATCACTGTGTGCCATCAGGCACAAGTTAGCAACCTCCGAATCACTAAAGTATGAATCTGAATCACTGCTATTCTATTTATCCCACAAGGTGCCTGTGTTCATAGCTTTCTTCTTTTTTCTAGACTCCTTTTTCAACAATGGGTAGTCAGGTTTGATATGTCCGACCTTATTACAATTGTAACATGTGGGAGCATTTGATTTCTCTTTTATTTTACTAGATTCTCCATTCTCAGATACTGAATCTCTGAATTGTCTATATAGCCTACTATTCTTTCTAAAGAACTTACTGAACTTCCTAGTAAGCATAGCCATGTCATCTCCAGATTCAGGTTCACTACACTCACTAGATGTATTAGTAGACGTTTTTAATGTAATCACTTTTCTCATTCTATTGTGCTCATTTAGTCTCTCATTAATAGCTAACTAATAGGTGATAAGTGAACCTATTAGTTCATCTAGTGACATAGCCTTAAAATCTCTACCCTGAGATATGGCTGTAGCCTTTACTTCCCAAACAGGAGGCAAACCCCTAAGGATTTTCCTAATCATTTCATATGAGGGATAGGTCTTACCTAATGCATGCAGTGAATTAATAATGTGTGTGAAGTGAGTATACATGCTCTGAATGGACTCACCAGTATTCATTCTAAATGCTTCATACTCGCTGGTTAACATATCTATTATACTATCCTTCATGTCTCTAGCACCCTCATAGGTGACCTCTAACTTATCCCATATCTCATTAGCAGAAGAACATGCCATGAATCTGTTAAATTCATTAACATCAAGTCCACAATAGAGATTATTCTCATTAGTATATTCATCTTCAGTCTTAGAAATTCTAATTTCACCTTCAGTTTTCATGGGAACATAGTATCCCTTAGAGACAACTCTTCACACCTTTCAGTCAATATTTTGAAGATATATACGCATCGTTTGTTTCAAGAAGGTGTAATTAACACCGATGAAAATAGGAGGACGTGTGGAAGAGGGTCCCTCAGGGAAAGGTGTTACAATGTTATGAGCCTTCTAGATCTTTATGCAAATTAACGATCAAGTCTAAGCAACTACGCTCTGATGCCCATTGTTGGAATTAGTGTATTCCCAAGAGGGAGGTGAATTGGTATTTTAGAAATTTCTCCCCTATGTCAATTATCCAGCAGCAGTATTACACAACCCTAGGGTCAATCTAGTGCATATAAAATATAAATCAACATATTCAACTAAAATTAAATTGCATAAGTACGCTAATTATACATGCACAAAAAAGCAAGTAAAGAGAGATAACACCAAATATGTTATTGAGGTTCGGCAAATGTGCATATGTCCCCGCCTTGGCTCACAAGCACAAGGATTCCACTAAGGCTTACTTCACGGGTGGAGCGGCAACGAAATACAACTAGGTCAAATTAACACAGGGCTAACCTTAACCTTTACAACCAATTTTTTTGGACTAGATTAATGCCCCCTCAGGCCACGCTTGGAATATTACAAGTAATCAATACAAATTTTGCGTACAAAATGTGTGCTTCTCCAATAAACAGATTTGTACCAGTATAATCAACACACTACAGTATGATAGGATATGATAAGCTCAATGTAGTTTATATTTCTTTTCTAAAAAATAATTCAAGTATAGCAGTTAGTATGTGAGAGTGTATGTGTTAGGATCTTTGTGTCAAGATAATAATATTAATCACAAAGTGCAGTAATAAAGATCTTAAGCACACATGCAAATACCTCAAAAAATATTTTTCTCAATATCAACCACAAAAAATATTTATAATCAGTTTGTAAAAAAAATTATTTCACAAAAAATATATACAAGCTCTTGAGTATTGCAAAGATAATGCAAAACTCACAAGCTCTAAAGAGTTTTCCTAAAGAAGACTTATTAACAAAGTCTTAAAGAAAAACTCAAAGCTTACTCTCAAATAAAATTAGTCTCAATCAAACAAAATCACTGAGAGTGTAAACTTTATAATATAATTTCTAAAACACTCTTACTAAACGAGTTTTGCTAGAAGGATGAGTAAGAATGGAGGTGGTAAGCTTGTATGTGAAAAATAGGGTTTTGGAATTTTAGAAAGAATATTGCTAATTATATTTGCTAATCCAGTGCTAATCAAACCAAATGAGGGAGCATTTATAGACACTCCAAAAAATATAACCGTTCGGAACTTATTTGGTATTTTTGGAAAAGTTTAAGTATGGTTAATTAAAAATAACCCTCGTTTTACTTGGGTAAAAACTGGCAACTCAAGAGTTTTCGGTCGACCACATTTTAAGTTCGGTTGGCCATATTCGTAAGTTCAGTCGACCAAAAGGCTTTTGAACTACAGAATATGGTTGACCACATTCCAATGATTTTGGACCCTCCGAGGTTCGTTTGACCAGGATTTGTTCATTTGACCAAATTCAAAGGTTTGGTCAACCAGGTCATTTTTCAACTAGAAGTTCAGTTGGCCAGGGCGTTGGGAACAACCACGTGCCAATTCAGTCGAGTAGACAGTTCGTGTTAATTTTCAAAATGGTCGACCGAATAGTCAACTTGTTGACCCTGGGAGGTTTGGTCGACCGAATGGTCTGTGAAGGTTTTGGTTCGGTCGACCGAACACAAAAAAAGTGTGCATTTAAGTCTTGATTGATATTTAGAGTAACCCCTGTTCACAGAATTGTAATTTCTAAGTTATAGGTGCCTTGTCACGTAATGTTTGGGGTGCTAAAGTCAATCTATGGTCTTTGAGCTTATCTGTCCTATTATGCATGCAATGTGTTAATTATTATAGACCATTGATATTATAGACCCAAAATAAAGTGAAATAAAAAGTACAACAATAAACACTTTGGGTCTTCATTTTCTTTCAAGCCTATGTGCTTCATATGATACTTCCAATTGATCCTGCACACAAATTCATCTAACATTGAATACTAGAGTATTTATCATAATCAAAACGGGATATGACCTAAAAGGTCAACAATTTCATTTAAACATATATATATATATATATATATATATATATATATGTATGTATATCCCATTGTATCATTTCTCAATGAAAACATATCTGTATAACACATTTATCATTACCCAGTAAAATACACCTCTGTTTTACAATTCATCATTTCTCAAAAAATACTCATCAGTATATTACTTTCATCATTTCTCAGTAAAATACACATGTATATATATATATAACAATACATATTTTCACATTTGAGTAAAAGATTCCCATACTATAACCTAGTATCATTTCTTAGTACAAAACACATTTCTCAATTTCTAAGACTTTCCCAGTATAACTTTAATATTTCAAAATTCCTTATGCCACACAACTTTTCACCTGATATTCATATTATAATTATCACAATGAATATATCATAATCTCATTTTCACATATTTACTTGACCAGTAGTTTTCAAAAATAACTGTTATAATTTATTCTCCTTACCTGCTTATGGAGAGGCTTGCGAAAATCCCTAAATCCACGCACACAGCTTCAGAACTCAAAACCCAGAAATCACATTTTCCTCAATTCAATTAGCTCGACCTCAAAATTATAATTTTTTAAACATTTTCTAGGCCCACACACTCCCAGTACTAATTAAACTTTAAAATAATTAATGGATATAATTGCACTATCCTTACCCTAGCCTTGGAGTGGTCTCTAGGAAACCCAAATTAAACGTATGCTCTGATTAAAATGACGAGGATTGGAGCTAGGACCCCGTGGTGGTGTCCGATTGTCGATTTGGCTAAGGATTTGAGGAAAAATTAAGGAGAGAGAGAGAGAGAGAGAGAGAGAGAGAGAGAGAGAGATAACCTTATCCTAAGAGTGGTGCCTATGACGCCCTAATCACGAATCCACTCCGTTGAAAATGTCGGTGGGGCAAAATGGAACCCAATGGTATTTTCTGTTCTTCAATCGACGCATGTTAGGCTTGTATAATTTTCATCATTTCTACACAAATCTCGCCTCATACTAATATATTTCATTTTGCATATCTGTATAACACATCTCTCATCAATTCATTTAAACATATATATATATATATATATATATATATATATCTCATTTTATCATTTCTTAATGAAAACATATCTATATAATACATTTATCATTACCCAATAAAATACACCTCTATTTCACAATTCATTGTTTCTCAAAAAATACTCATCAATATATCACTTTCATCATTTCTCAGTAAAATACACATGTATATATATGTATATATAAGAATACTGGGTTTCTCATATTTTCACATCTGAGTAAAACATTTCCATACTATAACATAGTGTCATTTATAAATACAAAACACATTTATCAATTTCTAACACTTTCCTAGTATAAATTTATTATTTCAAAATTTCTCATGCCACACAATTTTTCACCTCATATTCATATTATAATTATCACAGTGAATATATCATAATCTCATTTTCACATCTTTACTTAACTAGTAGTTTTCAAAAATAATTGTTATAATTTATTCTCCTTGCCTGCTTATTGAGAGGCTTGCTAAAATCCTTAAATCCACGCCCGCGACGTTCGGAATTCAAAACCCTGAAATCACATTTTTCCCAATTCAATTAACTCAACACCAGAATTACAATTATTTTAACATTTCCTAGGCCCACACACTCCCAATACTAATTAAACTTTAAAATAATTAATGAATATAATTCCACTATCCTTACCCTAGTCTTGGAGTGGTGCCTAGGAAACCCAAATTAAACATCTGCTTTGATTAAAATGGTGAGGAGAGGAGCTAGGATCTGTGGTGGTGTCCAATTTTCGGTTTGGCTGAAGATTTAAGGAAAAATTGAGGAGAGAGAGAGAGAGAGAGAGAGAGAGAGAGAGATTACCTTATCCCAGGAGTGGTGCCTATGATGCCGTAATCACGAATCCACTCCGGTGAAAATTTTGGTGGCGGAGAATTGAACCCAATGGTATTTTTCTTTCTTCTATCGGCGCACGTTAGGCCAAGAAAATCAAGGAGAGAGGGAGAGGGATTGAGGAGAGAGACGGAGAGAGAGAGATGAATCTCTTTGTAATTCCTGAGAAGTTATTAAGCTTTATAATATATATATATATATATATATATATTATTAAATTAATAATAATAATTATTTGTTATTTATTTATTTTTATTTTTTACACTCCAAAGCATATCATTTTCTAGGGTGTTACAGTATATGTCGAAACTTAGTGCAATTTTGTTTAGGGTGTCTTCTATTATGAATATGCTTGAACTACAACATTAAATTTAATTTGAATGTATATTCTCAGGGGGAGTCTCTTTAGGCTTACCCATTTTTGCTTATCGTATTTGTCATCATCAAAAAAGAGGAGAATGTTGACTCTGTGAATCCAATCTCGTTTTGATAATGACAAATCATGTTGTTTAATACCTGTGCACAAAGATTTTGGATAAGATTAACTCTTAGCATGCACAGATGGTAAGGATGCAAGGAAGCCCTAAGGACCATAAAGAGCATATCACTTGTTGGCATTTGAAGAGCAAAAATACTGAAAACCATTTGTGTCAATTGTAATCGCATTCAATTTTTGCTTTTGGTTTGTAATAATATGGTATGTAATAATGCATTACATGCATGATAGGATTTTATGCTTTAAAGTCCATAGACTGACCTTAGGTTCCCAAGCTCTTCATGAAAAATTTCTTAAGATATTATACTTATACTAACAGGGATAAACTTATAAGGTTAAAGTTAGGGAGTATCTTAACTTTTCAAGGTCTTCGTTCGACCGACCTCTTGGCGTTATAAACCCCTTAGTTGACTGACCTGGCCAGAAGTCAGAAGGTTGACTTGGCTCGGCCAACCAAACTATTATTGAACATATTTCCCACGGTCGCCTAACCTTTAAAATTGACCTTTTCTACCATCCTCAACCGACCGATGCTTTAGTTCAAAATCACCTCAGCCGACCGAGCTTCAAAGACCAGTAGACCGAACATTAGGCTAGGCAACCAAACCTATGAAGGTTTGTAAAATCGCCTTGGCTCGGCCGACGGACCCTTGTTTCGGTTGACCAAACCTATCGGGTTCACGTATTTTTATAGAAATTAATCTCAGTTAATTTGTAATTAAACTTTTCCAAAAATACCGGCCGTGTCCCTAGTAGGCTTGCCAAGGCTTGGGTCCTTAACTATCAAAAATAATATTTATAAAGCCTAACTTAATCCCAAGTTTAGTAGAAAATGGGGAAGTTGGGTGTCGATCCTCAGGGACATAAAGTGCAGTTATCAAACCACTTCCAAATTAATCTATTGTAGCCTTATGTAAAAGATAAGTAAAAGATGATACTTTTTAGGGTATTTTCTATCAACTACTGGAAAGCATGTAAATTAAAGCATGTAAATCTAACTTCACTATACTCCTACAAAGCAATGCTTAATTATGAATGACACTTGGGATGCTATTTGCGTAATCTACGTTCAGTGAGTTTACCGTATAAATCTTATTGGAACTCGGCTAAACAATCAAAGGAGCTATTTGATGGCATAGAGTAGCAAGGGTGCACCAACCGTCCGGAACACAATCGGGAACCGAAGTATACTCTATCACAACAATCATGAGAACCTCTGTGGGAGACTGTAGCCCAACACGTGTACCTAATTGAAGCAGTAGAAGTGCTTATCCTGTCAACTAGATGTTCATCACAATCAAGTAGTAAAGAGAAAGCATGTAAAAAATCAATCCTTGGTATTCAGTACATCTGTCACCAACACCAAAAGGAACAATAGAATGATAATATAATATACACGGAGATTATAGAAATGCCACCGGTTGTCACAGGCTGTCAGACACTTCGTGCGCACACTGAAACAGAAATTGAAATCTACTCTAACTAATCTATAATGGCTCTCATTGACATCTTAAGTCTGTCTCTAACATAAGAGAAGCCAAAGAGGAACCCAGAACTCATTTTGAAGTGATTATTTATAGGCCTTTGGGTTTACATGGTTTGATTTTTCAGTTTAGGAAAGTTTGCAGCAAATCTTGCACAAAAGATTGTCATTGTTGATCAAGTCGCTCCCATGATTCCCTTGTGCACGCCCTGGTTGAGACTCAGAGGAAATCAGGAATTCGAATCTTTGATGTCTTCGACTGAGTCGCTCGTCAGTGTCTTGTTGGTCGAATTGATGGTCGAGACTTGCAGGATCTCGAACTTGAGGAAATCTTAGGAACTTGACGTAGTCGCCCCTCAAGGTCTCTTGTTCAACCACTTAGTCGATGCTCTTGGTATTTCTTGGCTCAAGAGAGTTCAGTATCTCACCTTAGTCACCCTTGAGGATCACATGGTCAATCACTTGGTTGACCCTTGCAGCATTTCGATCTTAATCTGAACTTCATAATTTGCCGTGAAAGACTAGGTCGCCCTTTTTGTGTTGCTAATCGAGCCACTTGGTCGGACAAAGAGTTCCTTTTCTTGGCTAAACTTATGACTTTAAGCTTTATGTACTCCAAATACTCCTTTAGTGTCTCACATGCCTAATTCCTTTGTTTTAACTTGTATTTCCTAAAAAGACCAACAAACCTTGCATAGCTCCGAATAATGATTACAATGGGTAGATAAATAATAAAGTGAAGATAAGCAAAGGTAAATGAGGGTCTAAAATCATGCATTTAGGGACACATCACAACCCCCAATTTACACTTTGCTAGTCCTCGAGCAAAGCAAAATCTAAGAAAAATTTATGTCCTCGGATGTGTATAATGGTTGTATGGACTGAGTTGGTTTTTGTATTGTATTATGATCTGTAATATGGATATTTGGAGACCTTTGTGTATAAAGATAGTTTAGAACTCTGGTACTATATTTTGGGAGAATGTATCATTTATTTTCGCTGCATTTATAAAATGAATATGGTATCAGGTACACGAACGTCACTAAAGTTGTGCCCCGGGCCCCACGTGGCGAGTCGAGGCGTTACATTTTTAAAGTTCCTTCGATTATTCGTTTATTGAATATAATATCTTGAATCAAAGGTCTCACTCCCACACACACACACACACACACACACACACACACACACACATATATATATATATATATATATATATATATATGACATATAGAGTTACAAGGTCTCATTTGAGCAAAAAATATTTATCATTTGTGAGTGCATTGGTTATATTGTCATACATATTTTCTTATTAAAGAAGTACTTGTATTTTACATGAAAATTATTATCTATAGTATTTTAGGCGTGGCCCGAAGGGGTGTTGATCTAGCTCGTAAGGATTGGTTGTAAAGGTTCGGGTTAGCCTTGTGAATCTGACCTAGGGTATTCCCTTTCCAGTAAGGAGAGGGTACTGTAACCCGTGTTGCTCCACCCATAAGTGAGCATTAGTGGAATCCTTGGGCTTACAAGTTACCGGCGGAGACGTAGGCATAGTTGTTGAACCTTGACAACATATTGGGTGTCATTTTTACTTTATCTGCTTTACATTCTTGTGTCTGCTTGATTAAATTTACCTGGAGCCAATTATTTGTGGATTCATCTATCTGTTTAGTTCATACTTTCTTTAGATTGACTCTAGGTTGTGAAATACTGCTTGTTAAAATTTTGACCTAGAATTTTTAAAATCTCCATTTCACCTCCCCCCCCCCCCCACCTCATGGGATTACACTAAAAACAATAGGTAGCCAAAGGTTATGACATCAACATTTTTAATTTACTACCGATTCAATAATAAAACATAAATTAACTTTGACAATACATGCCTTAATAAGTAATAATGTCCAACCTAAATGTACCATTATTTCAAATTTACCAATGATTTACATATTAAAGATAAAATTGTTGAAATTAGGTATAAAATAAAGGCTAAAATGCATAGAACCCTCTCATATACTTTCACCTAGTTCACTCAAGACTTCTACTTCATTGTCATATAATTTTTTCTGTCACCCTAATTAAATATAAAAATGTTAGTGAATTTCACTTACATAGGTATAGATTGTCGCCCTCAAGATTGTCAAGGTAAATTTGAATTTCATTTAACCAATAATAACTCATTTGAACCTTGCATATGGCATCCTTTTAAGATTTAATCAAACTTAAAAAAAAATATTTATTATGCTAGAAGGACACAAACACAAAGAGTCAAAAACTTAGATTTAGGAACAATAAATGAATTGGTTATTGATAATTTTGTGAAGGAATTGTGACGATATAAAAGAAAAACTGAAGAGCTTAAGGTTCAAAGGAGAGAATTAGAAAGGTTAGAGGAAAGGTGCTTCAGAGGGCAGAAGCAACAATCAAAGAGTTCAAGAAGACTCAAATAATAAGAGGAATTGTAGAGTGAAGAATTCAAAACAGGTTCAAAGGAGAGAAGCATGTCCTTGAGTAGAATGCTTTAAGAGAAAATATCGTCACGTAGTCTTATATTAGTGATGATTTTAGAGTACTCCTTGATGCGACTAGGTCATGACAACTGTTTTCACCATTTTCAAGTGGAACCATTGGTGCTACTTTTGATTTCACATTAGTTTCACTTGCATCACTGGGTTGAACCTCCGTATCCAAAGGAAAATCTTCTCCTCGTTGCTACATTCACCTACTGTCTCTACCTTGATCTTGGAATGTCCTTCACTAGGGTTGCTAGGATTCCTCGATGCATAGGAATCACAACCTTCCGTTTGTATTCTTGCTTGATTAGATGGTGAAGTATTAGGATTAATCATCTTTATAAACACATACTTCATTACATTTGCTCGTGTTAACATATGACTCTTCCACCATTTATAGTACCTAATGGAAACCTCTGCTTGGAATGATCTTGGTGGGATAGAAAAGAATTCAAACTTGCTTAGAAGTTATTGATCCATTCCAAATTGCATAGCCACCCGATGTGGCATACGCTTCGCTACACAACCTATTCTAACTAGCTCACAAGCACACAAGCACCTAACGAAAGACTGTAGATTGTCATCTAAACTCAACCAATCAAACACAAATTGTTATTTTGTTAATGGTGCATTATCAGTGACAGCTTTAAAAACCGTCACTAATAATACACCCCTTTGGGAATCTTGAGTCGACTTATAAATGTCAAGCTAGAGGACAATTTCTTCTCTACGAGACTGTGCAGAGACAAGTCCTTTGTACTTGGTAACCTATTGAATTTTCTTCCCCGTCAATAAATGCATTATTAGTGACGATTGTAAAAACCGTCATTAATATAAGACTATAAGTGATGGTCTTTGTCTTCAAACATTCTACTCAAAAGGACATAGGTTGCTCGTTGTCTTTTACCTTCAACTCATCTAGATTCTCATTTGTGGTGTCAAGCACATTGGCGAGGTTAGCAACAACATTATTTCTACCTTGTTTTTCTTCCTGGATAATATCAGCAATTGTTTTTATCTATCCACTGCTACAATTTTTTTTCTCTTATTGACCCTGCTAAAAGGTAATCATCTTCACGAGCAGCCCACCCATGTGCGCAGGTAAAGAAAGGAGGGAGGAGGATAGGAGGAAGGAGGGAAAGGAGGGGGACCCTAAATTGAGTGGGATAAGTCCCAACACATCTGCCACGTTGACTTGATCATTCTGGAGCTGATGGTGTCCAAAATCTCCTCTTTGGGAGCTTTTTACCCACTTAGAAGCAAAGTTAGAATACAAGAAAACTTAGTAAACTTAGTTCATTTTAGGCACTCAGGTATCCAAGTCAGGCATAAGAGGTCAAAACCGAGTTTGGTTAGTCTTGACACATCCATGACATTGAGCCCAATGTGCCAAAGCTAATGGTGCCTAAAAATTCCATTCCAATTGAAAATTATGCACTTAGAGGCGAACTTAGTAAACTTAGTTGATTTTAAGCACCCCAAATGTCCAATTCGGGCATGCGAGGTCCAAACTCAATAGGGTTGCTCCTGACACATCACATAGACTTGGACGTGCCAAAGCTAATGATGCCAAAAAATCCTTCTCGGGAGCTTTTTCCCCATTTAGAAGCAAAGTTAGAAAACAAACAAGCTTAGTAAACTTAGATCATTTTAAGCAATCAGGTGTCCAAGTCGGGCATACGAGGTCCAAACTGAGTGTGGCCAGTCCCGACACATCTGTGAGATTGAGCTCGACATGTCGGAGCTAATGGTGCCTGAAAATTTCATGCCAATTGAAAATTATGTGCTTAGAGGCGAACTTAGTAAACTTAGTTGATTTTAACCACCCAAGTGTCCAATTCGGGCATACGAGGTCCGAACTAAGTGGGGTCAGTCCCAACATATCCATCACATTCACCTGGAGGTGTCGGAGTTGACGGTGCCCAGAAACTTCTGAAAATCCTCCCTAGGTGCTTTTTCCCAACTTAGAAGCAAAGTTAAAATACAAGCAAACTTAGTAAACTTAGTTCATTTTAAGAACTTGGGTGTCTAAGTAGGGCATAAGAGGTCCAAATCGAGTGTGGTCAGTCCTGACACGTCCGTGACATTGAGCTCGATGTGTCGGAGGTGACGGTGCCTAAAAATTCCATTCCAATTGAAAATTATGTGTTGAGAGGAAAACTTAGTAAACTTAGTTGATTTTAACCACCCAAGTGTCCAATTCAGGCATATGAGGTCCAATCTAAGTGGGGTCAATTCTGACATGTCTGTCACATTGATTTGGATGTGCCGGAGTTGATCATGCTCAAAAACTCTTCCGCGGGAACTTTTTCTCACTTGGAAGTAAAGTTAGAATACAAACAAATTTCATAAACTTAGTTCATTTTAAGCAGTCAAGTGTCCAAGTCAAGCATATTGTGACAACCCGAATAATAATGGGATATAAGTAATAAAAAGGAAAGGAAATGGAAACAATAACAGAAGGAGGAAGGCGACTTGCGTTCGTTGACGACATTGCATTTTGGAGGGAAAAATGAAAAGGAATCATCAGGGTTTCGTCGACGAATATAAGGGATTCGTCGATGAGGGCTTAATAAAATTCATCGACGAAGACTGAATTTTATTGACGAAAAGATACCGAGAGAGTTTTGAGCCGACTGAATTTCGTTGACAAGGATTGAATTTCGTCGATGAAATTATTGAAGGATTCGTCAACGAATGACGTGGCTCGTCGAAGAATCCATTTCTATAAATATGAAAAATCTGAATTTTCTTTACTTCACAACTAAACAAACTTTTCTCTCTCTCTGCTCTTCGGCTCTCTCTCTCTCTCTCTCTCTCTCTCTCTCTCTCTCTTTGATTTTGGGCCGAATTTACGGTGGTTCAATGTTCTGAAGTCACCACGACGCTTCTAGGGAAGTTCTCTCCAAATCTGCCGGAGCGGATCGTTGGTGAAAGCAAGTTGGAAATCATCCCTGAGTTGAGGTAAGGCTTTTTAAGCCAAATTTGATCTTACGATAGTTATAGGAAGTGATATACACGTAGAAATACTGAAGTTTAATACTAGAAGTTTTCAGTTTCAGGGTATTGATCAGGAAATCCTACGGGGGTTAGGCTAGGATATTTTAGGGACTTTCTTAGTAGCCAGGTAAGGGAATAAACTAAAGTAATTACTTTCCATGTAAATTATTATTAATTATGAGTAAATTTATTTTCATAAAAGCATATGTTATATTTGTATATTATGGATGAAATGTACGTTTGAGAAATACTGCTATTATGTTGAAATGTATATGTATGTATGAGATGCCAAAGAATTACGATTTTAGAATAAGAAGTATGATTTTATACAGCACATGTGTGACATGAATATTATTTTACGTGAAACGTATTATGGTATGAAAGATTTTATGAGCAAAGTATGTTTTCAGGTATTATGAAAAGATATGTTATGTTATGATGATTTTGACGAATACATAATAATTGATTTATTTTCAGAATGTATATACCTGAAATGATTCCGGCGCAAGGCCGTGTAATTATCTTATGTTTGGCACGAGGCCGTAATTATGTTATGTTCGGCACGAGGCCGTGATTATGATATGTTTGGCACGAGGCCGTAATTATGTTATGTTCGGCACGAGGTCGTAATTACAATATGTTCGGCACGAGGCCGTAATGATGTATTATATGATCATGTATTATATGTTATCAAAACCCAGATGCTAGTTTAGTTCAGTTTAGGGGCTCAGTACCATAGCTATATATAGATAAGATATCTATGTTCAGATTAGTGCTAACCACCGCACGAGGGGGTGGGAGATGGATAGTCAGTATGGCTTTTAGTGTAGAGTAGTAGACGTCCATCTAGTAGTCTGGACTAGGGTGTGGCGGCCCCATCGTACTTACAGACATATTTAATTCGGCAGTGGTCGGCCAACCATTGTCAGATCCTGCTTTCGGGCTGCACAACCCATCATGGGGGGTAATACATGACATTAGCTAGCTATTTATCCTGGGTATGTTTTCAGTATTATCAGTTATAACGGATGTTTTATGTACGATATGACTTATTAGAAAGTACGAAAGCATGTGATTATTCAGTATGATATGATGAACGTTTACGAAAATATGAAAAGTACTATATATGTATAATTGCCTTAAATGTTCATGTGCCACACAACTGTATTTAGTTTATTTTTCCTTACTGAAATGTGTCTCACCCCCGAACTTAATATATTTTTCAGGAAACCCTGAGTGACCGGCGGGTCGTGGCCACCATTGAGTTAGGGATATTACCCCGTTAGGAGGGTAAGATTTTTTATTAGGGTCAAAATTATTTTGTGTTTGATCCAAGAGTTATTTTGATGTTTTATGAGGATGTATATAAATACAGTTACATGATGTTGTATTAAACTCTGGTGTTATACTTTATGGATGGATGATTTAGATTTTATGCTTGCTGCTGCTTAGGTTTCTGCTGTGATTGACAGGTGTCCCCGTTACCCACGGGTTCGGGTTGACCATTTTATCTATTATGTGATATTTTATATTAAGAAATTAAGGTCGCTACACATACGATGTCCAAACCGAGTGTGGCTAGTCTTGACACATCCATTACATTGAGCTCCACATGCCAAAGTTGACAATGCTTAAAAATTTTATGAAAATTGAAAATTATGTGCTTAGAGGCAAACATAGTAAACTTAGTTGATTTTAATCACCCAAGTGTCCAATTTGGGTATATGAAGTCAAAACTCAATAGGGTTACTCCTGACACGTCCGACAGACCTGGATGTGCCAAAGCTAACGGTGCCAAAAAATCCTCCTCGGGAGCTTTTTCCCCATTTAGAAGCAAAGTTAGAATACAAACAAACTTAGTAAACTTAGATCATTTTAAGCAATCAGGTGTCCAAGTCGGGCATACGAGGTCCAAACTAAGTGTAGCCAGTCCCGAAACATCTGTGAGATTGAGCTCGACATGTCAGAGCTTATGGTGCCCAAAAATTCCATGCTAATTGAAAATTATGCACTTAGAGGTGAACTTAGTAAACTTAGTTGATTTTAACCACCCAAGTGTCCAATTCGGGCATACAAGGTCTGAACTAAGTGGGGTCAGTCCCAACATGTCTGTCACATTCACCTAGAGGTGTCGGAGTTGACGGTGCCCAAAAGCTCCTCCCCGAGAGCTTTTTCCCAACTTAGAAGCAAAGTTAAAATACAAGCAAACTTAGTAAACTTAGTTCATTTTAAGCACTTGGGTGTCTAAGTAGGGCATACGAGGTCCAAATCGAGTGTGGTCAGTCCTGACACGTCCGTGACATTGAGCTCGATATATCGAAGGTGACGGTGCCTAAAAATTCCATGCCAATTAAAAATTATGTGTTGAGAGGAAAACTTAGTAAACTTAGTTGATTTTAACCACCCAAGTGTCCAATTCGAGCATATGAGGTCCAATCTAAGTGGGGTCAATTCTGACATGTCTGTCACATTGATTTGGACGTGCCGGAGTTGACGATGCTAAAAAACTCTTCCTCGAGAACTTTTTCTCACTTGGAAGTAAAGTTAGAATACAAACAAATTTTGAAACTTAGTTCATTTTAAGCACTCAAGTGTCCAAGTCGAGCATACGATGTCTAAACCGAGTGTGGCTAGTCTTGACACGTCCATTACATTGAGCTCGACATGCCAAAGTTAACGGTGCCTAAAAATTCTATGAAAATTAAAAATAATGTGCTTAGAGGCAAACATAGTAAACTTAGTTGATTTTAATCACCCAAGTGTCCAATTTGGGCATACAAGCTTCAAACTGAGTTGGGTCAATGTCGATACATCCATCACATCAAACTGGACATGCTAATTTGACGGTGCCTAAAAACTCCTCCTTAGGAGCTTTTTTCCCACTTAGAAGCAAAGTTATAGAATACAAAAAACTCAGTAAACTTTGTTCATTTTAAGCACTCAGGTGTCTAAGTCGGGAATACGAGGTCCAAAAAAAGTGTGGTCAGTCCCAACACGTTCGTGACATTGAGCTCGACGTGCCGAACCTGACGATGCCAACAAATTCCATGCCAATTGAAAATTTTGCGCTTAGAGACGAATTTAGTAAATTTAGTTGATTTTAATCACCCAAGTGTCCAATTCAGGCATACGATATCTAAACAAAGGTGGGTCAGTCCCGACACGTCCATCAAATCGAATTGAATATGCCGAATCTGACGGTGCCTAAGAACTCCTCCCGGGGAGCTTTTCCCTAACTTAGAAGCAAAGTTAAAATATAAACATAGTAAACTTAGTTCATTTTAAGCACTCAGATGTCTAATTCGGGAATGCGAGGTCCAAACTGAATGGGGACAGTCTCGACACGTCCGTCACATTGACCTGGACATGCCGAAACTGACGGTGCCTAAAAACTCCTCTCTGAGAGCTTTTTTCCCACTTAGAAGCAAAGTTAGAATATAAACAAACCCAGTAAACTTAGTTCATTTTAAGCACTTAGGTTACAATTCAGGCATACGAGGCCCGAACCAAGTGGGGTAAATTCCGACTAATCAAACTTAGTTATTTACAATAGTACCATTTTTTAAAACTATGTCCGAATATCCGATCATTTTGCTATCAAATCATTTTTAAATATAGTATATATATGTTGAAACATTGTATACTAATTTCTTTTATAATTATTATTTTGTAGGGTTCGCTGCTGCCGCAACACTACAACAATGTGAGGCAATACAGTCAGATATGCGCAACTTTTGACTTTTCCTGTATTCTTTGTTATATAAAAAAAATAATTTTTTTTTATTTTTTAATTTGAATTTGTATTTGTATGTATTTTAATTTTGAATAATTTGAATTTTAATTTTGAATAATTTATGAATGTTTTAATAATTCTGGTTTAATTTTATGTATGCTAAAATGTCAATACATGTTTTTACAAGAATTGTTAAAAAAAAAAAAAAAAAATTTCAAAGTATTAGTGATGGTTTTTAAACCGTCACTAAAAGACTAAGACCGTCACTGTATAATTGATTTTTTTAAAACTGTTTTTAAACCGTCACTAATAGCGGCATATTAGTGACAATTTTGAGCCGAGAACATATAAATTTTATAGTGCAATTTTAGGCTTTTAATGTTAACATAAAACCGTCACTAAAAGCATTGTATTTGTGATGGTTTGTGGATTCGTCATTAATAAGTATTAGTAACCGCAGATCCGACGATTAATTTCAAACGGTCACTAATGACCTTGTTTTTTCATATAGTAACAACATCACGGCCTCACGCACAGCCTAACTCGTCCTTCTTCCTCTCTCCTCTGAGTCCCTCTTTGCGCTGAACTGACGAAGGTAAGGCATGAAAAAGGAAGTCTTCACTTTGATTTCATTTCTTGTTACAACTGTTACTCCAACCATCCTCCTATTTACTACTATGCCACCACTAACCCTTACTTATATACAAACCCTTTACTTATTATTATTATTATTTGTATAAAGCTTAAATGCTTATGTATATATATTAACTTTTTTATTATTATTATTATTATTATTATTATTATTATATATCTATCTACGTATATTTGGGTGCGAGTATAAACACATATACACACATATATATGTACTAGCTATTTCTTTATATGTAGTCTAAATAAATCTATGTATCCAATATCTATTCATGCCCATATACATGGGTACAATGTAAATGTTAAAACAAATTTTTTGTTGTTCATATATGTTGGCATGTATATTTTCTTCATATCTTTAATAAAGTCTCCTTGTAGACACCCGGCCACATAGCCCCATCGGCCCTTCTCCACAGCCCTCATGCCTCACGGCCTCACTCCTCCACCCTCACGGATTTTTTTTTTTTTTTTTTGGTAATCTTCTATCTTCTAATTCTTTTATTGTTTTTTCTTATGTATTTTATATTATTTTTTCATATTTGTTTGACTCTTATTTGCGTGTTTATTTATGTTAATTTGTTAATGTATATTGTATAATCCATTGTCTTATTTTGTTGTTTATTTGCTCTTACTTTTGTTTTGTCTATATTATATGTAGATTACCATGATTCTTATAACTCTTTTATGTTTCATCATTTGTCATCGTTTTATGTTAAATTTTTTCTTTTTATTCATGTTATTATTTTCTAGTATTTGTTTTTAATTGCGTTGATGTTTATGTTATTTTTATCTATTGTATCCAACTGGATTTGTTTTTGTCTAAATGTCACTTATTATATTATATGTTTATATTTAGTTTATCTTTGTTATTATGTATTGTGCTATTTTAGATCTTAATAATATCAATGGGATGTTTTGTATATTAGTTTTTTTTTTTTTTTTTTTTTTTTTTTTATGTAGGCTTTTTATATTTGTTGATTGGTGTTATATCTCTTGTATTGTCACTCTTTTATATTTTATGTTTTTTTTTTTATTGTTTGGGTTGTATTATTATTTTATATGTTTGTATTTTTTTCTACCGAAGATGATTGATATATGATAAGTTATTAAATATGCATTTCCTAGGATAATACATTATATTGAATGAAATGTGTTAAAAAAGGATGATCCAATTTTTGACAAGGGCATAAAAAAAACGATAAAGGAAAAAAAAACCTTTGAAAAATCATGGAAGTTTTTTTGAAAAAAAAAATGTTAAAAATGTCTAGAAAAATTCTACAAAGATTTTGAAAATCTGGGAATGTTACAAAAAATACTTTTGATGATTTCCTTTATATTTGTGTGGGTGTGCCCCTATGATTATAAAAAAAGGACAATAAGATATTTTACACCCCACCTATATTAGCTCTGAGGGGGGTTTTCTAACAAGATCTCCTATTTTGGAGGTCTTGTTAGACATTCCTAAATCATACTCTGTGTTGATTATACTCTATTAATTGTGTACATTTATATTCATTTATTTGTTTATTTACAAAGGGGTAAATCAAAGCGTTATTAAATTCAATCTGGGATAATTTTTAATTAATTAGGTACCGTTCGTAGAACGGGTGCAAAGGGGGTGCAAATATCTTCACCTAGCATAACTGAACTCTCGATCCCAATCCTGACATACGCAGACCGACACTACTCTTAATTGAGTAGTAATCAGGTGTTGTAACCGCACCAAGAGAAATATGTTAGTAGCGACTCCAAATTTCAAATTTTTCAAAAATCACACACATATCTTTATTCCCTCGCCTCCCCGGGGCATCTCGCTCCCAAGATGTCGCGACAATCTTAATCTTACTTTTCTTAATCTCTCTCACTTTCCTTTCTTTTTATTTCAACTGTCTAACCTTTGGATATCTTTTCTTTCTCTATTTTGCAGGCCAAACAAAAATATCAGGGTAGAGAGCTTCAAATTCTCTACATTATTCCCTAGATTCATATCCCATAAAGGTGACCTTCCCCTTTCCCCTCTCCTTATTTTCTGATTCCTTTTCTCTGATATTCTTTTTTTCTTGAATTTTCATGGTGTTTCCTACAAGCCAAACATAATGGGATTCTAGTTGACTAGAATTTGTGTAGTAACTCGGATAAATTAAATAATAAAGAAAGGAGAGGAAAAAGAATTTTCAAATGCGGCCTCAGTAGGGTCTCGTCGACGAATGTGGAGCGTTTGTCGACGAACAGCCTTCTTAACACGTCGACGAGGACACATGTCTCATCGACAAAAATATACCGAGAGGGGCGATTTTAGGGCCTGAGATTCGTCGACGAGGGTTATGTGTTCATTGACAAACCTCCTTCTTGGTCTTGTTGATAAGGTGACATGGCTTGTCGACGAGGCCACGTGGCCAGCCATCTATATATAGCTGAAAATTCACTTTTCAATGAAGAAATTTGTCCCATTTCACTTTCTCTTTCTAGAAAACGAACCCTCCACCTTCTCTCTAGATTTCTACCTCCGATTCTCCCTAGTTCAATGATCAAAAATTACCATGGTGATCTTGGAGAGATTCTCTACAACCTACTCGAAGCAGAATGTTGATTTGAGAAGTTTAGGTACCATCCCAATTTAAGAGTAAGTAGATTATTTAGGTATTTCCAATATTACCAGGTTTATCTAAGTCCAAATTTTGTGTTATATGAGAATATACTAGTGTTTTGTGGAGTAAAATTGGGGTGTTATGATTTTAGGGTTAGGGTGTTTTTGCAACCCTACAGGCATGGGTTGACGACCTCAGCGGTTATTTGTCAAGAAACCCAGGTAAATTATAGATTAGGAAGTTACGAATAGGCTGATTTAAGAATTGAGGGTATAATGATATTCTGGGAAGTCGGTGTTTTACTTGGGAATTTGTATATATATAATTATAGGATTTTGAGGTTGGTATGCTAAGGGCATGAGGGTTGAATTGGAGGCAAGCCTCCCAGTCAGATAGGTAAGGGAAATATGCTATGTTAGGAATCTTGGAATGTTTATGAGTAAATTATATGTTTCTCTAGATTATTATCCAATTCGTAAATTATTTGAATATCACAAGATTCAATTTTCAGAATATGGAATATTTATTTAGTTGTGTGGCATGAGACCTTATCAGATCAGTACAAAGATCCTACAATTTTTATATTACTATGATTTATAGTAATTATGCAGAAATATGTTTTACTAGATTTTACAGTATTATGAATTACAATGTATATGTAGTCAGATATATTTTACAGATAGATATTATACAGATAGATATATTTTACAAACAGATATTATACAAACAGATATATTTTACAGACAAATATTTCACATACAGATATTTTATAGCATTTACAGATTACCATGATTCCCAAAATTTTAAAGCCATAACACTATGATATATAGTTTTATACAGTTCAGATATTACAAATAAGTTATTACAGCTAATATAGTTCAGATATTAAAGTATTTTCATAATAGTTTTTGGTGTTATGGTTATTTTGGAATCATGATGAAACAGTAAGATGCATATATAGAAAATAGTATTATACAGTATCAGACCCTTATGAATCATTTCTGATATCAGCAAAGCACGGTACCATTGCTACAATAGATCAGAGTGCAACCACACATCTCAGATAGTGTGTGGAGTACTCCGTCAACTGTTCCTAGAGAGATTGCAAGCTCCCCAGAAAACTGGGTTGAGGTGGTCGGTTTGATGAGGTAGATACTAGTACCGTGCCTTTGAGGGATTGCAGATGGCCAGACTGAGGATTGGTAGAGCTACAACTTACTTGTCCTAGTAAGCCAACCAAAGTTACGTCCTGTCTAAAGGCCGCACAACCCTGTCATGAGGGGTTATGACGTACAATTTTTCAGGGTAAATATCAGAGTTATGTATATGTATATAGTTTTACAAGATATCAGCAAATATATTATGATACTAGAAGTATGAAAAGTAGAAAACTCGGATATTACAGTTGTATTTTAAACTATAATAGATGCAAGTTGTATTGTATATTATTTTACCAGCTTTTACAGTTTTAGATATTTATCAGTATAGTATTTATGGAACTCAGTCGCCACACACTAATAATAGCATATTTCTTCTTACTGAGCGTTGTATCATCCTAGTGACTTAACATTTTTCAGGTGACCCAACTAGACGAGCAGATCAGGCTTGCCGATAGAGGGATTGTTGCACTGCCTTGGTTGTGGGGTAACTGTTTTTAGGGAGACATGTTTTTGGGTAGTTTTCCAGGGTTTTGGTGGATGTTACCGAGTGATGTGTTTTTGTATGTGTTTTTTGGGGAATTTTAGAATTCTGGTATTGTAAATATGAATGTACAGTTTTATGCTTCCCGCTACGTAGGTGTGCAAAATGAACAAGGTTACCTTAGTGCTCATTTGGGGCCTGGGATGTTATAGGAGATAATCCAAGGGTATCGGAGCAAATTAAGTTTCAATATAGAGTAAAGTTTATTTGAAAGAAAAAAAAAATGGAGTAGATTCTTGGGTCGTTATAGCTTAGGGTTAGGTTAACCGAGCTGGTTGATCTGGGTTAAGCTTAGGTTAGGTGGTTGGGCCGGACAGGGCTGGTTGGGCTTAATGGGCCTTTAGGGCTTTTAGGCTTAGGTCTAAATTAGGCTGGGCTGGGCACAAGGTTAGATTGGGCAATGGATTTTGGTCTTATTTTAGTTTAATTAAAATGGGACACGAAGCCCTAGGTTCTAGTTTGAGCCATAAGATTTGGTTTGGGTATTGGTTGGTTAGGCTTATGGGCTTAGTTCAAGGTAGGTTAAGGGGCTAAATGGGTGAGTTGACCCAAGTCAACATTGACATGGGCTGGGTTTTTGGGTTAGATCTAGGTCATTGAACCTAGGTTGGGTTGACTCATATCTGGGTCATGTTGACTAGGGTCTGGATGTTTGACCCAGGTTTTTGGATCAAGTAATTAGGTCTGTTTGGGGATTTTTACAAAGTCTTAGGTAGGCCTTTGATTTTGAATTTGGGGCTATGTTTGGGGATTTTGGGATTAAATTTTGAGAGTTTGGATTGGGCATTGAGAATTCTTTTTTAAGTTCTGGGTTTAAACCTTCAAGGTACTTGTGGATTGCAAAATTGAACCCTTTGACAAACCCAATTTCAAAATTTCAAATTGTCATTTCATCTCAAAATATTGCAAATTGATTTGCCTAAAAGCTACTCAATCATGCATTTAATAGCACACTATCAATCAAACAATCAGAGCAAATTGTGCATTAAAATGAGACAGAAAGATAGAAGGGATGCCTACCTCTAATGTCTTCCCTCCCCTCCTTCACTATCTTTGCTTGATTTCTTTTCTGCAAACTTTTGAATTTTGCTCTTAAAACGCTACACTATTCCCTTTTTCTATCTTTAAGTGCTCCTTTCTTGCTATGATTATCTTAGTTTCTTTACCAACCTTAGAATTTTTCCTGGCCAAATGCTCTCTCTCACTTCAATCTCTTTAGATGATGTTTGCCCAAAATTCCCAAAGTCCCTTGTTTTGAAGCCCCCCATGGCTTCTTACTTTGCCCGTATTATAGGCAAGCTGGCATGGGAACTAACCTATTGGCAATAACTGATATGGCATGGGAACTAGCCATATTGGAAAGAACTCCATAGGAAAGGGGATATAGCTTCATGTCATGGGGAGTTGCCACGAGAGGTTGTTAGCTTAAGTTTAAAATTAGGGCCCTGCTATCCTTCGCTCAAATTGGGTTGACTTTTCAAAAATCAGACCCATAATTGACCTTTTAAACAAAACAAGCCCAAAGGCTTGTTGCTTTCAAAAATAGGCCAAAGGTGGGGCCATACCGAATTTAAAATACAAAATTGGCCCAAAATGAGCCCAAAATACTTTAAAATGTGAACTAACATTGGAACCTCTCTTTTGTATGCAGGTGATGAAGAAGACCCAATAACAACAATCCCATAGTGAAGAATAATTTCAATTTGTATTTTTTTTTTTTTAAAAAAAAATGTACTTGTGATGCACAAGAATGTAATACAATTTGTATGAAGGACTTGACGAATGAAATTTCAAATCAACGCGGTGAGGTCAAAAGAATCGAGAGATATAAGAGACCTGATTAAGTAAAGACCTTAGATGGCAATTAATAGCTAAAAAGAACTAAAATTAAAGAATAAAAATTTTTAAACCCCAAATTTTTGTTATATAATGACCGGATTAAATGGGATGTCTATAGGATAATCCCCTAAAGTACACTACAGGTCATCTAATGCTCCTTTTCTTCATTCTTAGCAAGTGATGAAGATCGCAATCGATCTGGTTAATCCAAACAAATTTTGGCAACAATAGATGCTAAATGGCCCCTTAATATGTGGGTAGGGATATGCAATCAGTTGCTTCGGCCAATTCGGCTAATTAACCGAATTAAACAATTTTTTTCGGTTAACTCCACCCCATAACTGAACTGTACCCGACTAAACCAAATTTCCAGGTAATTCAATTAATCAAATAAAAATAAAACTAATTATAGAAAAAAAAGATATGAATGTATAATTTGTATGCCGAAATGGGAATGGCCGAATGGGAAAGGAATCTAGAAATGGTCGAATGGAACATTGAAAGTTTGGAACCCTAGCCTAAAATCATATAATTTAATAATTTATATTTAATTTTTAATTAATTAAAATTTAGATAATTCGGTTAACTGAATTACATTTTTTCCATAACCGAATCGAAAATCAAATACTCGAATTTACCCCATTCTATAACCGAACCGTATCGAACTACAAATTAATTGAACCGAACCAACCGAATTCAGCCAGTTAATTTGGTTAAAACTGAATTACACTCACCCCTATATCTGGAGACCTATTTGATTGCCTAATTTTTTCTCTCCAAAAGAAATTTTTAAAAATAAAATTATTTATTTATTTATTTATTCTATGAATACATATTGATAAAGTAAAAGGTCAAAAACCAACTTTTTCCATAATTTATTTGTGTTGGGGACTTAAAAAAAAAATTATTTATTTATTTATTCTATGAATACATATTGATAAAGTAAAAGGTCAAAACCAACTTTTGCCATAATTTATTTGTGTTGGGGACTTCCAAAATTAAAATTGTTGGAAGGTGGGGATGACGAACTGGCATACGCACCACCAGAAGATTAAATATTGAGGAGCAACTTATTGGACTTTAATATGCTCACTACATCGAGAGGTGGGGCTAGTTTTAATACACACAAATTTAAAAAAATGGGTCAAAGTGTATTGGATTAAATTATTCGTGACGGATTAAAATTTTTAAAAATATAATATATTTTAATATCACTTTTAAAAATCACAGCACATTAGTTAGTAAAAGAAAATCACAATTTAAGTGCAATTTGTTTACATGCAGTCGTTGCAATCATTATACATCCCCGCAACTTTTACGAGAAATGTACCTTGCATGTGATAATTCCATATGGTAGCATAATATATATTATTTGTTATTTGCTTAGGCACCATTTGGAACTCAGAAAATATTAGAGAAAGATTTTTTATGTTTGGCTATTAAAGAAAAAAATATATATCAAAATTTAAAAAAAAAATTTAATTTTACACATCATTAATACTCATTTATTTTTTATTTTTAGTCATATTAAAAAAAAAACTTTCATTTTGATAGTATTTAATAAAGAAAGAAAATATAAGGGAAAATGAAGGTTTCTTCTTATTTTACTTTCCTTTTCTTTTTCCATATAAAATCCTTTGATCCAAATGGACACTTAAAGTTTATAATTTTTGGGAATAAATAGTTATAGTATAGAGAAATGATATTTTACTATTTAGTCAATTTGGGAGCTAATACCTTTTAAGTATGGTATGAGTGTATTTGATCAAAAATCAAATATCTTTTTAAGAGATGGTATGGATTTAGTTGGAAAGATGTTGGATTGGTTGTAAATGAATTCGTTATGTCAATTCTCATCAAAAGTGTAAGGATAGAGATAGTAAGAATCATATGAACTGTAGAAGGAGGGAGAAAAGAGGAAGGTAAAAAGATTTAGATTAGAGGAGGTAAGGAGAAATAAAGGGAGAAGAAAGTGAGAGAGAAAGAGATAATGAGATAAGAGGGACAAAAGGTCTATTTAGCGATGGGCTATTGCATGATATTTGTTAAGTTGGAGATCCTCTTACAGTAACCTTTATACATATTTTTACTTCTGTACAGTCAAATCTACGTTAATTCTATGGTTACAAGCATAAATTTAAAATAATAAAAGGAAGTTTATAGAACATTTAAAACCTAAACATAAATTGGGACCATTTTACATTGCTAACGATCCAAATTATTATAAGTGACTTGTTTGCCTATTGCTTATCTGCCTCTTAAAGGTGGGGGAACCCTCACTTGATAAATTAGGCAACTATTGTCGCTTAATGAGTTAGGTGACTATTGTGACTCTAGACTCCATGTTCTATGTCGTCTAGGAGATAAGCGATTCCATCCAATATGCGATTGTGCTTTACTTGCAGTGTTTGACTTATGCTTCCTTTAGACCATTCTCCACTTAGTCACTTCCTTGAGGACCTGAAACATGATTCACCTTACTAAGCAAACTCTTTTTTTAAGATGAATATGATATGAACCCTTACCAAATATTTTCCGGGGTGTCCCCTACAAGCAATGCGTTGCACTTGAACCACCTGAGTGTAGCGAAAAGTGGGCGAGGGTGGGCTAGGTCATCGCCCCGAAGTGACGGGCCATGTCGGCGCTCGGGCATGGTGTCAAATATGTGAGGGTTCCTACATCATTCAGGATGTGGGCAAGAAAAGATATTAGCTCAAGAAACTAGGATTAGATTAGTAACTTGGAATATAGGGATACTTATAGGTAAAAACATGGAAATTGTGGATACAATGATCAAAAGAAGAATTAATATAATTTGCCTTCAAGAAACTAAGTGGGTGGGGGAGAAAGCTATAAAAATTGATAAATCAAGATTTAAACTATGGTGCACTAAAAAAGAAAAAACATAAGAATCGAGTAGGCATTATTATACACAAAAATTTAAAAGATAACATTGTGGATGTAACTAGAGTAAGGGATAGAATTATAAAAATCAAGATGATATTAGGACAAGAGATAATAAATATCATTAGTGCTTATGCTCCTTAAGTCGGTTTAGCAGAAAATCTTAAGAGACAATTCTAGGAAGATATGGATAGTATTATACAAGGCATACTAGGGATTGAGAAAATATTTTATAGGAGAAGATTTGAATGGACACGTTGGAAAAGATAATAAAAATTATGAGAGGATACATAGAGGATATGGACATGGAGTCAAAAATGAGTATGGGGAGATGATCTTAGACTTCGCTATGTAGTATGATTTTAGTATAATGAATACTTACTTTAAGAAGAGAGAAGAACACTTAATAACCTTTAAAAGTGGACAAAATAGAAGTCGAATAGATTGTTTTTGTAACTAGGAGGGTAGATCGTTTGTCATGCAAGGATTGTAAAGTTATTCTAGGTGAAAGCCTAACCACACAACATAAAGTCTTAGTGTTTGATATATGTATTAAAAAATGGAAGAAAAAGGATAAAATAAACTAGTATAAGAGAACTAGATGATGGAATCGAAAAGGATAAAATATAATGAAATTTAAAGATAAAATGATCAAAGATGGGGATTGGACTATAGAGGATAGGATAGATACAAATACTCTTTATAATAGATTAGCTAGCTCCATTAAAAAGATAGCAAAAGAAATTTTAGGAGAATCAAGGAGAAGATTCTCGAATAGCAAAGAGAGTTGGTGGTGGGATAAAGATGTACAAAAAATCAGAAACACAAAAATAATTTAATATAAAATGTGACAAAAATGTAGAAACAGAGATAACTTTGAAAAATATAAGGAAGCAAGAAAATATGCAAAAAAGACCGTTAGTGAAGCTAAATATAGATCATTTAATAGTCTGTATGATAGATTAGGTACAAAAGAAGGGGAAATAGATATATTTAAACTTGCTAAAACTAGAGAAAGGAATAACAAGGACTTAGGAAATGTAAAATATATAAAAAGTGAGGATGATATTGTCTTGGTTAAGGATGAAGACATTAAAGAAAGATGATGAAGTTACTTTCGCAAGTTGTTTAATAAAAACCTAATAGAAGGTTTAAACTTTGAATTGTCAAATGAGGAAAAGACTAAAAATATCATATTTATTTGCAAAATTAGAGTTAACAAAGTTAAGTTTGCACTAAAAAGGATGAAAAATGGGAAAGCTATAGGATCACATAACATCTCAATTGAAGTTTGAAAATGCTTAGGTGATAACAGAATTATATGGTTAACTAATTCATTCAATACAATTGCAAAAACTTAAAAAATGCAAGATGAATGGAGGAAAAACACTTTAATACCTATATACAAAAATAAATAAGATATTCAAAATTTTAATAACTATTATGGAATTAAATATATGAGTCATACAATGAAACTATAGGAAAGGGTAATTGAACAAGGATTAAAGTTAGAAACGAAGATCTCAGAGAATCAATTCGGTTTTATGCCTGGGAGATCTACAACAGAAGCTATTTATCTTTCAAGAAGATTAATGGAAAAGTTCAGGGAAAATAAGAGGGACTTGCATATGATATTTATTGACCTTGAGAAAGCATATGATAGGATACCTAAGGAAGTTTTATGGTGGGTTTTAGAAAAAAAAAAAAAAAAAAAGGTCTATGTAGTAGGCATACCAATGTCAATAAGGATATGTAGGATGGAGTAATGACTAGTGTAAGGACTATAGACGGAGAAACTAGAGAATTTCTAATCACCATAGGTATACATCAAGGATTTGCTTTGAGTCCTTATCCTTTTGCTTTAGTGATGGACCAATTGACTAAGAGTATTAAAAAGGAGATTCTATGGTGTATGCTGTTTGCAGATGATATTATATTAATTGACGAAACGAGGGATAGAGTAAAGGCTGTTGGAATTACTATAATCCCAAGAGGGGCAGTGAATTGGGTTTTAAAACTTTTTGACTAATTTAAACATTTGCATCGATTGACCACAAATCATATCTCATTCAATGTAATAGCGTGCATGAAAAATGATGAAACTATATGTTCAAACATACATGTGCGGCATATCTCATTTAACTCAAATGTGTGCATGCAAATAATTATAACAGTAAGTAAACAAGCATACACTTATGAAAATTAAAGTGCAGAAAGTAAATGAGATAGTGAGAGAGCGACGCAAGATTTGTTATCGAGGTTCGGCTAAACTAGCCTACGTCCCCACCTAGGGCATACACCCTAAGGATTCCACTATCCCTGCTCACTTAAACGGGTAGAGCAAAATCTATTGCAACATTTCCTTACAGAGCAAGGTAAACCCCAACTCAATTACCTGGTTGAGCCAAATTGGCCAACTTTACGGGGCGAAGACACCCCAGTTCAATTTTCAGGATGAACTGAACCGGTCTCACTTACGGGGCTGAGACTCCCCAATTCAATTCCGGACTGAACCCAATCGGTACATTAAAAACATTTGTACACATATATAAATGCTTCTAAATACAAGCAGATATGTACAACATTAAAAGCTTAATACAAGCACTATAATATGAAATGCAATAATGCTTAGTAGAGTAAGAGTGTTAATCTAAATAATTATTGCACAAATAAAACATATAAAAATATCAAAATGATTATTATGTTCTCCACCAAAGATTTTCATTAATAAAAATGTTTGGAGAATTTGGAGTTTAGACTCAAGAAAAATTTTTGTGCAATAAAGGATTTCTTCCAAAAAATGTTTATCAAGAAAAATAACCGAAAGAAATATTAAGGCTACTCTCAAAAATGATTTTCAAGATAAAACCTAAGTGAGAGTAAGTGCATGTGAATATATAAAAAAAAAATGCCCAAAATAAATATACTCTTTTAAAAAATACTTCAAAGAATGTAACAAAGAGAGTTGGAGAGTGAAAAATTTAACCCCAAAATGATTTTTGAATAAAAGAGTATGTGGGGGAACTTTGATTAAGCGGAAATTTTAAGAGAAAATATTTGTTAATCAAAGTTACTAATTAAACAAATGGAAGGAGTCTTTATAATTTTTCTTAAAAATATAACTGTTGGGGACATATTGGGGATTTTTGAAATTGTTTAATTAGAATTTAACCCCAATTACTGTGGTTAATTTTAGTGAACTCGGGAGGTTCAGTTGCCCAGTTCATAGGATCGGTCGCTCGAATAGACTCATAGCCAAAATTTGGTTCGGTTTGCCATAGGGAGATTCGGTTTGTCTGGGACAAGGCGATTTCCCAAACCTTCGTAGGTTTAGGCATCTGATGCATGGTTTGGTCTACTGGTTCATTAGGTTTGGTCACCTGGGGCCTTTTTGAACTACAAGTTTGGCCACCCAGGGATAATGGAAAAGTTAAAGACCAGGGTTCGGTCGACCGTGGAAGCTATGTTCATTTTTAGTTCAGTCGTCCAAGGCTTCAGTCAACTATTTCACTTTTTGGCGAACAGTTGGTTTGGTTGACTGAAGGCTATAACATATAAAATAGTTGGTCGCCCGAGGCTTTTAATTAAACCTAAAAGCCCAACATCGGTCGACTGAAGTTTGCACCAAGGTCTGTCTATGGCCTATTTGAGCATTAGGTCATATTATGCAGAATGTATGCATTTATTATAGACCAAAATATAAAAACATAAGTGTATATATAAATTAAATCAAATATGTCTTCTTCTTTGCTCTTCTGACATCATGGCATGCGCCTGAGTGTATAGTCTTCACATCCTTCAAGGGTTCCATTGCCAGTCTCCTTATGTGTGTGTTGAATTATAACCTGTTCAATCACTAAATACACACATAAGAAACATATTTTTTTTCAGCATCAAAACAGGGATCAGACTCAAAAAGTCAACAATCTTCGCCTTTTTGATGATGACAAATACATGGACCAAAATGGGTACAGCCTGAAAAAGCTCCCCCTAAGAATATGCATAATTGAAAAATAAATAGTGTAGTACAAGCATATTCAATAAAGAAGACATTATAAATAATCATGCATTTAAATTTTTGTGTTAAAGCATAAGCTCAGATAATTGTCCCCAAAATATTTGCCCCAAAAAAAAAATTCCTTTGTGGTCATATACATTTTGCTTTTAAAGTTCCTCCCCTTTTGGCATCAGTAAAAAGGGCTAAGCTGAGTATAAAATAATTTTGATCTTTACAAAAAAAAAAAAAAAAACTTACCAAAGAGAACTCCCCTTTTTTAAAATGATTTTTAAAGAAAACTTTCCCTCTTTTTAGTATAGATTATGGGTATAAAATTTTGAACTGTTTTAAAGATATAGCCATTAAGCATACAAAATAGTTTAAATGGTCATTTAAAATATTAAAATGACACGTTAACATGATCAAACAAGAAATATTCTCAAACCATTGCAATTTAAGCATTTCATAAAACCCATAGAAAATTAGAATTTAAAGACATGCGACATATATAAAAAATAGGTTTGAGAATAAAAGCAGTCTAACTAGCTCATATGCATTTCATGCAAGATCAATGAACTAGTCATACAACACCCTTTTAAAATATTTAGAATTATCATGACATAAATTTTGAGTTCAAAGTAATAGCACATGTCATCAAGGCTATAACGACCCAAAAATTCATACCATATTTTTTAATAAGCTGTAAAATCATACTATAACATCTTGGTCCCAAAGTAGGCCTCAAGGAACACCTGCTCATATAATAACACACTTATGCAATAGAAAACATAAAATCATAAAACCATTATTACAATACCAGAATTCAGTATTTTCCTCAAAATATATATATGTACATATCTTCCCAAAAATTCTCCACCAGATCTCCTAGAAACTACTAATACATACATTCCCCAAAAACACTTACCCTCTTGACAGGGTAGTATAAATATCCCCTCTATCTCCGAGCCAAATCAGCTTGCCCAGCTGGATCACCTGAAATGTGTTAAATTACTGGGATGAGACAACTCTCAGTAAAATGGAATATGCTATTTCCAGTGTGTGCCAACTGATTAACATGAATAATATACTATTAAACAATTGGAACTGAGATAGCCCATAAAATAATATACAGTATAACTCAAACCTATGCAACTTACAATACAACTGTAATATCTTTATCTTTCTATTTAATCATACTTCTAATAACTATAAATATATTCGCTGTTAATTTGTAAATCTATATATAAGTATATAATTGAGAAAACTTCCCTAGATGGTTGTATTTCATGATTTAACCCCTCATGACAGAGTTGTGCGGCTTGTAGGTGGGACTTAACACTGGTTGTCCTACTAGGATAAGTCAACTGAAACCTCTGTCGTCAGATCCACTGCCTCAACCTACACTACTAGAGAGCCTGCAATCTCTCCCAAGGCACGGTCAACTACTCATAAAATCCACACACTGTCTAAGATGTGTTGTTGCACTCTGATCTGAATAGCTATGGTACCGTGCTCTGAAATCTGATCTGATCCATTAGGGTTTGATACTGTATAATACTAATATATATATATATATATATATATATATATATATATATATATATATATAGATATCTTACTGTTTTACCATATTTCTTTTTCAACCGTAATAACCATAACATTGTAAAAGCTGATCTAAATAAACTGAAATATCTGAATGTTATGGTTCTGTGATATATATATCATGGTATACTAGAAATGCTGTAAAACATCTTTTTGTTATATATGTTGTAAATCATAATTCTGTAAATTCTATAAATCATCTTTTTGTATATATATACTGTAAATCATGATACTTTGGAAGTTGTGTAAATTCTATACTGAACTGATATTTACTCATGCCACACAATTAAATAATTAATAAACCCATGAACTATAATATGCATTTTCTGATATTAAAAGTAACATATAATCTGTAGAGTTTTCCCTAAAAACACATAATTTCATATCCCAAAATACATATGTTTTACTGGTAAAATTTCTAAAATAACTAGCATAGCATATTTCTCTTGCCTAACTTGCTAAAAGATCTGACTCCAACTTTATTCCTACGCCCATAGCGTACCAAACTCCAAAACCCCGAAATAATATATATATTCCTAATTCAATCAACCCAAACTCAAAATAATAAGTATACTTGCCCTTTCCCCAGGCTCACATATCCCATTATATCCTTAAAATTCTAAACTACTAATTATTTATCAATATTACCTGAGTTCCTGAGGGAACACTCACTGGGATCCTCAACCCATGCTTGAAGTGTTTGGAAATCCAAACCCCAAAATCACAACACCCTAGTTTAATCAACCCAAACACCAGTATTTCCATCTTATACAAAGTTTGAGTTCAGGAAATTCTGATAACTATAAAAATCCTAAAATAACCTACTTACCCTAATTTGGGATGGTGCTTGAACTTCTCAAACCAAAACTCTGCTATGGTTAAGTTGTAGAGAATCTCCCCGAAATCATCGTGGTAACTTCTGATCATCGAACCAGGTAAAAATGGGGCTGGAATCTTAAAGAGAAGGTATAGAAACCGTAGATAGATAGATAGAGAGAGAGAGAGAGAGAGAGAGAGAGAGAGAGAGAGAGAGAGAGAGAGAGAACAAGAAATCTCGTTGAAAGTCTGATTTCGCGCATATATATAGACTGCTGCCACGTGGCTTCATTGATGAGACATGTGGACTCGTTGACGAACCGAAGAAGGGAGTTCGTCAACGAAGGTGATGAGTTCATCAACGAACCAAAGAGTCTGAATTTCCCCCTCTTGGTATCTTTTCATCAACGAGACACTAGACTCGTCCACGAGCCATACAAGGGAGTTCGTTGACGAAACCAGGGCGTTCTTCAACAAACCCTACTTTGTCCCTTTTTAATTTTCCTTTATTTCTATTATTTAATTGCTATTATTTTCTGAGTCTCTACATTCTCCCCTCATAAAATTTTGTCCTCAAAATTTGTTATCTGTGCTATACACCATCCTTTAAGGAAAAAATTACTACTTATTTTATTAATTATTCTCACTTATGGCGGAGGAATACCGTGGTTACAATTATGGTTCTGGGAGATCACAAGTATACACATAAAATAAAATTCTCCAAAAACCAAAACACTACCTATCATGTAATCTATAATACAACTCATACATTACTTAGTCTGTATAGTATAAATGATATCAAAACATAACTTCCTTTACCTGAATCATTGTTGTTTTTTTTCTGTCTAATATTGATTCTTACTAAAAAAATGTGGGTACTTTTGTCGTATTTCTTTCTCAAGCTCCCACGACGCTTCCTCTACTACAAGATTCCTCCACAGGACTTTTACTAATGGGATTTTCTTGATGCACAACTTCTGTTCCTTCCTATCTAGAATCTGCACTGGTGTTTCCTCATATGCTAAAGAATCTCTAAGTTCTATATCCTCATAGTTGATTAGGTGGAAAGGATCTCGGACACACTTCCTCAGCATGGAAACATAGAATACGTCATGAATCCTGGATAGAGCTAGTGGCAAAGCTATCCGGCAAGCAAATGGACCCACTCTCTCAAGTATCTCGAATGGGCTAATAATTCTAGGGCTTAGCTTACCCTTCTTCCCAAACCTCATAGCTCCCCTTAGAGGTGCTACTCTCAAAAATACCTAATCTCCAACATCAAACTCCAACTTCCGGCGGCAAGTATCTGCATAGCTTTTCTGCGGACTTTAAGCTACACTGATTCTGTCTTTAATAAGTCAGACTTTATCGTACGCTAGCTGCACTAACTTTAGTCTTAAAACTCACCTCTCACCTAGTTCATCCCAGTATAGTGGAGAATGACACCTCCTACCATATAATGCCTCATAAGGTGTCATCCTGATGCTGGCCTAGTAGCTATTATTATACGCAAATTCAATCAGCGGCATATACTGGGTCCAACTACCCCCGAAATCCAGCACACATTCTCTTAGCATATCCTCAAGTATTTGGATCATCCTCTCCATCTGCCCATTAGTTTGAGGATTGAAAACTATTCTGAATGATAACTGAGACCCCAAAGTTTTCTACAACCTCTTCCAAAATCGTAATGTAAATCGTGGGTCTTAATTTGAAACTATGGATATTGGCACACCATGAGGTTGAACTATTTCGTGAATGTATAACTCTGCCAATCTATTCATAGAGTAGTTAACTTTAATAGGGAGAAAATGAGCGGTCTTCATCAATCGGTCAATGACCACCCAAATAGCATTCTATCCATGCAACGCCAGCGGTAACCTTGTAACAAAATCCATGGATATATGATCCCACTTCCACTCAGGAATGTGGAGTGGCTGCAACTATCCTGCCGGTCTCTGGTGCTCAGCCTTTACCTACTGGTACGTCAAACATTACTCTACAAACTCAGCTATCTTCCTCTTCATGCCACTCCACTAGAAAAAATTCTCAAAGGTCCCGATACATTTTAGTGCCTCCAGGATGCACTGTGTAAAGGGATCTGTGTGCCTCCTCTAAGATAGCCCTCATAATGTCAGCATCTGTAGGTACGCACAACCTGGTACAAAACCTCAGAGCTTCATCATCTGAAATACTAAACTCTTCCCCCTATACATCTTGCACTTTATCTATCAGTTCTACAAATTCTGCATCATTCTTGTTAACCTTATAGGTCACGCCCAGTTTTGATTATGACAAATACTTATTGTATCTAATGAGTGTTTGATTTTTTGTGCAAGAACTAAGAGTGTTAAGACCAAGATGTGCACAAAGCAAGTAAAGCCCGAAGACCAATTTCTATTCAATGTTGTAATATATTTCATTTAATTGGTCTGTAATAGTAACTAGGGCTTTGGTTTGTAATAAGCTCACACACATCATATGTATGATAATACGTAAGCTCAAACAAACCGTGAATAAGAAAAGACCTTAGAAAGACCTTAGGGTTTAGGTCGATCGACACCGGACTTTTTTCGGTGTCTTCAAATTGGACCCTAAGTGACCCTAGGACACACACATTCGCACATATGTTTGTTAGGCACTTCATTAGGGTTTGTATGTTTCAAAACCGGACCGAAATGCACACTTGGTACACTTTCGGTCAACCGAACCTGGTAGTTCATTCTACTCTGGTCGACTGAACTAGGCCTGGGTCAATAGTTGACCAAGGTCCTCGTCTACTGAACCAGGTAATTCAAAAAGCCCTGGTCGACCGAAACCTCCCTGGGTCAAATATTTGACCATCTAGTCGACCGAGCAACTTTTGTACACCAACTACCTAGTCAACAGATGGTCCTCGGGAAAAATCCCAACGGTCTGGTCGACCGAACCAGCTAGTTCAAAATGGTCTGATCTACCGAACCTCGAAAAATTGAGAAATCGCCCTCTCCTGGTCGACCGAGCCTTTAGTTCAAAACTCCCCTGGTCGACCGAATCATATGAGACTTGGTCGACCGGACCTCTCAGGTTACCTAGATTTTTATCGCAGTTAAATATTTTTTAAACAAGGTTAAAATGTTTTAAACGTCATTAAACTTCCTTAATAATACCCAATAGGCCCCCAACGGTCACATTTCCTCCCATGTCTATATTTATGAGATCATTTGTGAAGATTAGCATGGATTAGCTACCTTGATTAGAGGAGAATTCTCTGAAAACCCAAAAGCCTATACTACTCATTTTTTAGCCTCATTCACTTATGCTTACCTTCTATTTGTGTCTACATCACTAGTAAGTGGATTGAGTGTTTGTTTGGAAAGGTTTTCTCTCCATTGTTCTATTTGATTGACACAATTTTATTTGAGAGCAAAAGCTAAAGATTCTTAGGGGACTTTGGTTGATAAGTCTATCCTAAGAAGACTTTGATAGATCTTCTAAGCTTGCACCTTCATTGCAAGATCTTGAGAAGATTGTATTTGTTTTTGGTTGCAAAATATTTTCAAAATACCTTCAAATATCTAGTGTGTTTTTTTCTTGATAAATATTTTAAAGAGATATTTGTTTGTGTGAGAAAAATATTTGTTGCAATATTCATTGATTTATATCTCTAGTTGAATACAAAGGTTGAACTCTTTTTGCAATCCAAGCATATACTTTAATTGATACTTACATGCTTAAGAAACCCTGCTGATTGAAATACTTGAGACTCGACATCTTTGTGTGAACTTATTGGCTGAATATCTTGTGATACAAAGATTGCTCGTTTGACACTCTCACGTACGCATTACACTGATAGAAAATACTTTTGAGAGTTGAACCATCTAGACCACATTGAGCTTACATATTAAATCATATTGTGGTGTATGTTATTGCACGCATTTGGGTACATATCTACTTTACTTGAAAGCATATTCATTGTACCATTTGGTTGTATCTTATATACAAATATGTTGTATTTCCTGGCACGGGCCTGAAGAGGGAGACTAGCCCTGGAATAGTCCCGGATTGGCTTAGACCCGGTTAGGAAAGCTAGGTGCGTCATCCTATTAAGGCGTGTAGGTTGGGATCAGCCCCGCTAATTGACTTGGTTAAGGTTGAGGTCAGCCATGTGTTAATTTAACCTGGTTGTAATCGGTGTCGCTCCACCCTTAAGTGAGCTATTAGTGGAATCCTCTAGCTTGCGAGCTAAAGGCGAGGAGGTAGGCACAGTTGGCCGAACCCCGATAACATATCGTGTGTCTTGACCATATTTCTGTATTTTACATTACCACACATGTATGTTATTGTGTGAATAATGCGCTTGATTTAAATTTTCGTATACTATTTTTATCAACGCATTTGGAATTGCATAGAAATACCCTAAGTTTGTGTAATACTAATTATAGGATTAGTTGAACCTAGGAAGAAAGTTTAAAATTCCAATTCACCCCCCCCCCCTCTTGGGAATACACCTTTTCTAGCAATTCTTCTAAGCAGCTTTAATCCTCTCTTGCAAGGTAGGTTGTAACACTAGGTTGGTAATAAATGCCTAGTGATCATCCTCTACTAGCTCCACATTGAGCTTCTCCAGATCCATCTGAATCGGATGCTAAATCTCCTCTGTTGTAAATGCTACTTCCACTGATTTCTAACCCAGTGCATCAACCACCACGTTTGCTTTCCCTAGGTGGTAGCTGATAGTGTAATCATAATCTTTAATGAGTTTTAGCCATCTCCTTTGCCTCATATTCAATTATTTTTGGGTGAAGAAATATTTCAAAATTTTATGGTTTGTGAAGATCTCACATCTCCCACCATAAAGATAATGCCTCCAAATCTTTAGAGCATACACCATTACAACTAACTCTAAATCATGTACTGGACAGTTCTTTTCATATTCTTTAAACTACCGAGAAGCGTAAGCAATAACCTTTACATGTTGCATCGAGAAGCGTAAGCAATAACCTTTACATGTTGCATCAACACGTACCCAAGTCCCTTCTGGGACGCATCACAGTATATAACAAAGCCATTTCTCTTGATGAAATACATAATACCGGTGCAGTGATCAGCCGCTGCTTCAATTCCTGAAAGCTCTACTCACACTCATTGGTCCATTCAAACCTCGCATTCTTCCTCGTGAGTCATATTAATGAACCTGATAATCTAGAAAAGTCATCCACAAAACACTGGTAGTACCCTGCCAAACTTAGGAAACTCCTGATCTTCTGTATGTTCCCCAGTCTCACCCAATTCACCATTGCTTCTATTTTACTTGAATCTACTGATATGTCATCCCCAAAAATCACATGCTCCTGCCTCAGCCAGAATTCACATTTCTCCAATTTAGCGTATAGTTTCTTTTCCCTTAATATCTGCAATACCAGCCTCAGATGGTCCTCGTGTTCCTCGAAACTCTTTGAGTAGACCAGTGTATCATAAATAAATACCACAACAACATGGGTCCAAGTACTGATGGGACACTCGATTCATTAGGTCCATAAACACTGCCGGTGAATTAGTCAATCCGAACAGCATTACCAAGAACTCATAGTGCCCATACCTGGTTCGGAAAGCTGTCTTCAAAACGTCCTCTGCTTTAACTTTCACCTGGTGATATCCTGACCAAAGGTTAATCTTGGAGTAGACCTGGGTCCCCTAGAGCTAATAAAATAAATCATCAATTCTGGGAAGAGGATATTTATTCTTGACTGTAACTTTTTTTTATCTCTCTATAATCTATACACATCCTCATAGTCCCGTCTTTCTTCTTCACGAACAGGACTGGTGCTCCCCTATGCGACATGCTAGGCTTGATAAACCCTTTATCCAAAACCTCCTGTAACTAGTCTTTCAATTCTTTTAGTTCGACTGAAGCCATTTAGTAGGGTGCTTCAGATATCGGTTCTGACCTTGGTAGTAACTCCACGACAAATTCTATCTCTCGATTTGGTGGTAAACTAGGTAACTCTTCTAGAAAAATATCTGGAAATTCTCTAACTACTAGAATATCAACTTGTTTTAATTCTTCCATTGGCATCTCCTTTATATAAGCAACATACCCCTGGCAACCACCCTGAAGCAGCCTCCTCACTTGAATAGCTGACACTAACTGCGGTGAGGTGCGCACATATGATCCCATGAATCTAAATTCCTGTTCACCTGGGGGTCTGAAAATCACTTCATTTTGATGGCAATCAATGCTGGTGTAATTAGCTGCCAGCTAGTCCATACCCAGAATCATATCAAATCCTTGCATGTCTAATACCATGAGATCGGCTGGTAATACTTTCTCCTAGATACCCACTGGATAGTTTTTAAGTACCCTCATACATCTCACTACTGATCCAGTTGGTGTAGCTACTAACAACTTAACATCTAATAGTTGTGCCTCAACCCTAGATAATTTAACATATCCCAAGGACACAAAGGAATGGTGGAACCTGAGTCAAAAAAAACAATAGCTTTATATGGTAAAGCAATAAAAATACCTATAATGTCTCCGAAAGCCTCAGCATCTCCTGGCGTCAGCACATAAACCCTTTCCGGAACTGTATGCCTTTGCTGGCCTCCATGGGGTGCCTGATAACCTCCCCAGAATGATCTGAGAGCTAGTTTGTGGGTCAGCGATCCTTGACAAGCTTGAACCATGTGGCCGGGTCTCCCACACAGATAGCAAACGTTCTCTCTCATCCTACATTCACCCATATGCCTCTGGCCACATCTAGGATAGATGGGATAAGTTCGTTCACCCTGAAAACCACGGTGTCCTGTCATCTGCCTCTGACATCCACTATATTGATCTCCCCTTTATGGACCTCGGCTGGAACCCGCCTGAAATACCAGAGGTGTGGTCCTCTTCCTCAGTCTTTGTGCTTCAGCATCCTTTGATATGCTCTCCTCTGCTGTTGTGGCCTTGTCTATAAGTTTAGAGAAGTTCTGCACCTTTAGAACTGCCACCTGTTTAAGGATTTTCTACTTCAAGCCCCTTTCAATCATTCATGCATTCTTAGTCTCATCTCGTACAATGTAAGGAGCAAAATGTGACAGCCCTATGAACTTCTTCGCATATTGCTGAACTGTGCGATTTACCGAGTCAAATTCAAAAAATCTACTACCTTAGCCTCTCTAATAGTGGCGGAAAAATATCTGTCGAAAATACCTCCCTGAACCGGCACCAGGTCATCACCACTGGTACAAGTCTCTACTCATCTAATAATTTCGTAGCCGTCCACCATCTCTTGGCTTTACCCGTCAATTTATACTTGGTATAAAGGACTCTCTGCTCCTCGGTGCAGTGGAGCACCATTAGTATTTTCTTGATCTCCTACATCCAGTTCTCAGCAACTGCAGGATCCGCTCCTCCTAAAAATGCTGAAGGGTTCATCTTGGTAAACTTCTCTATCATACACCCCTAGGCTACAAATGGGCCTCCCTACTCCTTGGAGCTTCGTGCAATCTCAATCATGACCTGCTAAGCTATGGTGCGCAAAACAGCATCTGAATCCCCGCTCCCCATGCTAGAAGGTTCTGCACCATCATCGCCACTAGCCTAAGCGCTACTACCTCTAGGATCCATCTTGCAATAACACGAAATTATTCGAAGAATCCAAAACCCATAATGCTATTCTTACATTAATATAATCATGATATCCTCATATCACCTATCACTAATTTAAGGTCTAGTCCCACCATATGGAAATAGAAACCGACGATAGTTACCTATGGTTTTCCTAAAATCGTCACCCCAGGAAAATCACAGAAACCACCCTCAAGTTCCTGCTTCTAGATTGTAGAACAGAACCTTAAATTCTCATCTTAATTCCCCAATATTAATGTAACGACCTGCTATTTATTTAACATGTTTTTTTCTTTCTATCTGAATATAATAAATGTCATTTGTATGAAGTACTATTATAAACTTAGGCACTGAGGAGTGCTGAGAATAATTCTGTATATCATATGTAACTAAGAAGCGGTAACTGAAAAACTGTACACTGTCTTATACACAATACTAGAAAACTATCATACTCTAGAATATGTTTACAATACAAAATACCCAGTGATGTCACTATAATCTGAAAACTATCCCAAAACACTGGTATCTCAAATATACTTACCCTTCCCACAAGGGCAGCTTAAGACAACCTCTACCCACGAGCCTGATCTGCTCGTCTAGCTGGATCTCCTGAAAAACATTAAGTCACTAGGATGAGACAACGATCAGTAAGTGGAAATATGCTATTACTAGTGTGTGGCAGTTGAGTTACACATTTGAAATACTAATTAATACTGATACTGTAATCTGAATAAGCTGAGAAATTGTACAGAATATATAGAATATAATTTAAAACATAGTTGTGCATCTGAGTTTGCTATTTGAAGGTATTGTTAATGTAATAGTATAAATTGCTACTGTGTGATATATCTGTACATAAGAACTTCTGCTACACCCTGGGATCTGTATATCATGATATATCCCCTCATGATAGGGTTGTGCATCCCGTAGGCTGGACTTACTCTAGTTGGCCTACTAGGCAAGTCAATCTGAATCTCCAACATCCTCCAATCTATATCAATCTAGCCCACCGCATTCACTCCGGGCCATCTCTAACCTCTGTCATCATCTAACCGGCTACCTCACCCCAGCATGCTGGGGAGACTACAATCTCTCCTCACATGGTTAGAAAGAATCCACATACTATCTAAGTCATGTGGTTGCACGTGTCTGAAATAGAAATGGTACCGTGTTCTGCTGTATATCTTTGTCTGTAATATCCACAGGGGCCTGATATCGTGTAATACTGTATACATATATAAATATATAATCATCTTACTACTTTTAATATGATTTCAAAAACAACCATAACACTATAATTCGGAGCTGTATTATCTGAGATATCTGATTGAAATATATATATATATATATATATATATATATAATATCTATTTGTATCATCTGTAATTTCTGTCTGTACTATCTGTAATATCTGTATATAATATATGTATATTCTATATATAATATATGTAATCTCTGAACAATCTAACTGTAGCATTTTGATGCTATAACTGCATAATCTATCTGAATAAACTCTCTGAGTGTTATGGTTTAGAAATCATGTTATTCTAAGAAATACTATAAGTCTCAATCATTGGTATAATCTATATAATTGAATATCTGTAACACTGTAAAATCTACATACTATACTATATTAAACTCATGCCACACATTTGGGTAATCAAAATCTCATGCTCAATTTCTGTAATTTTACTGTAAAAATAATATTCATGCTATTCTAGAAAAATAATTTGATTTGCATGCTTGTAAATACACATTCTTAATCTTCTAAAATATATAACAAAATCTCTAGCATAGCATATTTCCCTTACCTAAACTATGGAAAACCCCTACTGTACTCTGGCCCTATACCCGTAGGGTTCCCTGCTCAACATCCTGAAAACAACAACCCTCACAACAAAGTATCAGTATTTTTCTGCATACAACATTTCTTATAACTGTAGGGAAAGCTAATCCTGAATAAATTGCCTTACCCTAAAACTGGGATGAATTTCAAACTATCTCCACCAATGATTAGCTCCAGCAGAATTGTAAAGAACTTCGCCAGGAGTGTCGTGGTGGCCTCAGATCTTCAATCCGGCAAGAAATGGAGCCAAGATCGAAGAGAGAAGAGGAGGGGTGCATTTTATAAAAAATAGGAATTTTCTATGCTAAAAATTGAGTTAAAAATCCGGATTTCAACAATTTATAGAACGGATTTGTCAACAAAACACGTCACCTCATCGACGAGTCCTGTAGAAAGTTCATCAAAGAACCTGCACCCTCGTCGATGAGTTTCAAACTTCCAAAAACCCTCTCTCGGTTTCTTCTCATCGACGAGATCCTGAAGAACCCTCGTCGACGAAACCCCTGTGTTCGTCGATGAGGCCTGGAAGAATTTCTTGGGTTATTACAATTAATCACTAAAATTCTATTCTATCCCAATTCCTATCCTTCTCAAATTTCCATTCCTATATTTTGGTATTATTTTTCGCTGTACACTAGAGCCTACAGAACCTAGCAACCTAGGCTTTGATACCAAAATTTAATGACCCGAAAATTCATACCATTTTTTTATAAGCTATAAAATCATATTATAACATCTAGCTCCCAAAGTGGGTCTCGAGGAACACCTGCTCATATAATAACACACCTATGCAGCAGAAAAGATAAAATCATAGAACCCTTATTACAATACTAGAATTCAGTATTTTCCTCAAAACATATATATACACATTTTCCCAAAAATCCTCCACCAGATCTCCTAGAAACTACTAATACATACATTCCCCAAAAACACTTACCCTTCTGACATGGCAGTATAAATTTCCCCTTTATCTCTGAGCTTGATCTGCTCGCCTAGTTGGATCACTTGAAATGTGTTAAATTACTGGGATAAGACAACTCTTAGTAAGACGAAATATGCTATTACCAGTGTGTGGCAACTGAGTTAACATGAATAATATACTATTAAACAACTAAAACTGAGATAGCTCGTAAAATAATATACAGTATAACTCACACCTATGTAGCTTAAAATACAACTGTAATATCTGATCTTTTTATTTAATCATACTTCTAATAACTATAAATATATTCGCTATTAATCTGTAAATCTGTATATAAGTATATAATAGAGAAAATTTCCCTGGATGGTGATATGTCATGATTTAACCCCTCATGATAGGGTTGTGCGACCCGTAGGCGGGACTTAATACTGGTTGGCCTACCAAGATAAGTCAACTGAAACCTCTGTCGTCAGATTGGCCGTCTCAACCCAAACTACTAGGAACCCTGCAACCTCTCCCAAGGCATGTTCGACTACTTATAAAATCCACACACTATCTGAGATATGTGGTTGCACTCTGATCAGAATAGCTACGGTACTATGCTCTAAAATCTGATATGATCCATAACAGTTCGATACTCTATAATACTAATTTATATATATTACTGTTTTACCATGATTTTATTTCAACTGTAGTAACCATAAAATTATAAAAGTTGATCTGAATAAACTGAAATATCTAAATGTTATGGTTCTATAATCTATATATCATGGTATACTGTAAATGCTGTAACAACATCTTCTTGTTATATATGTTGTAAATCCTATCTCTGTAAATTCTATAAATCATCTTTTTGTATATATATACTGTAAATCATGATACTTTAGAAGCCGTGTAAATTCTGTACTAAAAAAATATTTACTCATGCCACAATTAAATAAATAAGAAACCCATGAACTATAATCTGCATTTTCTGATAATAAAAGTAACATATAATCTGCAGAGTTTTCCCTAAAAACACATAATTTCATATTCCAAAATACACATGTTTTACTAGTAAAATTTCTAAAATTACTAGCATAACATATTTCCCTTACCTAACTGGCTGGAAGATCTGACTCCAACTTTATTCCTATGCCCGCAGTGTACCAAACTGCAAAACCCTGAAATAATATATATATATTCCTAATTCAATCAACCCAAACTAAGAATAATAACTATACTCGCCCTTTCCCCAGGCTCACATATCCCATTATATCCATAAAATTATAAAATACTAATTATTTATTAATATTACCTGAGTTCCTTAGGGAACACCTGCTGGGATCCTCAACCCATGCTTGAGGTGTTTGGAAACCCAAACCCTAAAATCACAACACCCTAGTTTAATCAACTCAAACATTAGTATATTTCCATCTTATACAAAATTTGAGTTTAGGAAAGTCTAATAACTATAAAACCCTAAAATAACCTACTTACCCTGATTTTGGGATGGTGCGCAAACTTATCAAACCAAAATTTTGCTCCGACTAAGTTGTAGAGAATCTCCCTGGGATCATTGTGGTAGCTTATAATCATCAAACTGGGGAAAAATGGGGCCAAAATCTTAGAGATAAGGCATAGAAACTGTAGGTAGAGAGAGAAAGAGGGAAAAAACAAGAAATCTCGCTGAAAATTTATTTTTGTGCATATATTTAGACTGCTGCCACGTGACTTCGTCGATGAGACACTTGGACTCGTCGACGAATCGAAGAAGGGAGTTTGTCGATGAAGGTGATGAGTTCATCAACCAACCAAAGGGTCTGAATTTCCCCCTCTCGGTATCTCTTCATCGACGAGACACTGAGACTCATCCACAAACCATACAAAGGAGTTCGTCGATGAAACTAGGGCGTTCGTCGACGAAGCCTGCTTTGTCCCTTTTTAATTTTCCTTTCTCTATATTATTTAATTACTATTATCTTCGGGTCTCTTCAAAGGCATTTAAGCACATAAGCAAGAAACAAAATATTTTTCATGTAAAATCATTTTTTGTTAAGAAAAATATATGTATATAAATATATATTTATATATCAATAAGTATGTATCTCCCTTCTGATTTTCAACAAATGTTGGGGGCGATACTAATGCTTGCTAAAAAAAATAAACTTTTAAAGATCATGCAAGCATTGATTTTCTAGTTTGGCATTTAAGTTCAATCCATAACATAACCAGAAAAAGACAACCATATAGATCCCAAAGATACTAGAAAATTTACGAACACGGATCATATGGCAAAACCTAAGACACCGTAGCAAACAAAATATTTTCATTTATAATATTCAATAAAGACATTACAATTAAGCACAAGCCACAATGAACTCAAAAACCAAATCTAAGCAAGAAATGTTGTGAGGACAACAAGATAGAAAAATAATTTCTAAGTGCTCCTCCTACCAATTTGAATATGTGCTTAGATTGAGTTAATTACTTATACTGATATTGATTTTGAAAATTCATTAAGAGTTTGAACAGTATAAGTACTATTTTTCATTCTTAAGGAAAATTTACTGGATATATGTTAAACCATCTGTTTTTCACTTGTAAAACTATTTATAGAACACACATGCACCAGAGATTTAATCATAAAGTCATGTGCAAGGTGTTCATGCGTACTAGGAACAATTCATATCAAAGATGATTCAATAAAGACAGGATATGATGTTCAGGGTACCTAAAAAGGCTTTAGACTCAAAAAGGAGAACCAATAAGAATGTAAGTCCAAGGGGTAGGTGATTTTTTATCCTTTTCTTAAGGATGGGCCTTAATCTCCCTAGTATATTGTCATGTACACATAAGTACATTCACGGTCAAGGATGAATTTCATTTAAGCATAATCAACCTCTGTTCGTCCTTGATAACATGACTTAGCATACAAGAGAATATAGGCATTAGGCTTTTTGTTCATTTTTCCTAAAAGTGGGGCTTAAACTCCCCCTGTATATTTGCATACATGCTTACTTGCATTAAGCTCAAGGATGATGTTCATTTAAGACCATTCCTTATATATATATTCATCCTATCAAAGGATTTTAGTATGCAGCAAATAATAAGCGTTCAACACATGTGCATGACATATTGCATTTCATTTTAATACATGATGGCCAATCAAGGCTATACTTCAAAGGAAATCCAATAGGGGATTAATTATGATGATGAAACAACTCAAAGTACACAAAGAGTGTGTACAATACGAAGCCTCTCCCTAAGTCATGCAATTACTCATAGTTACATACACTTTGAATATTATAACATGATGATTAACGATTTGGGTCCTTTATGAAGTTCATATCCCAAGGTTAGGACCGAATGATGTCCATGAACTAAGTTTCTCCTAGGTTCATAAGATGTGTACATGTTTTCAGTTCAGCACAAACCAATAGGATTTAACATGTACTAATCTATTTAATTATCTAGCAACCTAGGAAATGACATGAAGATTGTGCATGTTTTTATGTTAAGCACATACCATTTATATAATTCAACATGCACCAGCTAACTAATTAATTATTTTGCATGCATTATAAAAAATTATCATCAAGTTCACCTAGCATGCATTTTATCATCATTTATTCTAGTACATGACTTCATTTTTGGGAAAAGTTGTACAGAAATTTTGGCAACATGCCGTTTGTAAATTGAACATTTTCCCATTTTTCCATGTACTAGAAACCTGATAGATTTAATAAAGCAATTTATAATTTAGTTCAAGCATCCAAGAACCTATAATATCTACGAGCATGCAATTCACATCACTACATCAGTCATGTAGGAGGCATTCAGTACAAGCATGCACATTTAGTAGAGCAAAAAAAATTTGTCCATTAAATGAAAATATCATTTAAGTGAGGAATGGACAGTAAACATTCAACTCAACTGAATAGATTATTTCAAAAATATAGTCCATCCATCAAGTATAATTAATCTTTGAGCAATGATGGATTGTGAGCAACCATTGCAGTGATTACAATTAACTATCCATCAAAGAGTTTAAACCGTATCACAATATATGGATAGTGATTAGCAATTTAAAAACAAATCATCCAATATGAAATAATAATGCATTTCTACAATTAAGCATATTTCAATAAAGAGAGCTTATTTGATGAGATTTTAAATTTTCTATTCCCCCTCAGTTATACAACAAAAGAATTTTATATTCAATCAATAGTATTTGACATAACCAATATTTTCTAATATGGTGATGAGCTTATGAAATCCTTAAATTTAATTTATCATTTGAAAATGATTTATCATTTAAGCTTCAATGATGAGTTTAGGATTGCACATTACATACCATAAGATTAATTTCCTAAAACTCAATACTATGTGATGGACAAATTATGCTATATTTAGTATTTTTAAGCTTAAGCATATATATAGCTTCAAGAATCTTATAACGATTAAAAATATTTTGTCCATTTGAATAGGATTTATTTAAACATGCTTATAAGATTTAATTTAAGAATTGATAGTTTTATATAAGCATGATATAGCCAATATTATCATATATTATCCAATCATAATGATATGCATATATTAAGCTAAGATTGGATATGATCGCTAGAACTTAGTATTGGCTAGATTTCCTTAGGGTTCTCAGTATGGTAATAGTGTTTACAAAAATTTATAATATTAAGCATAAACAATATTTAAGCATTCAAAGCATAACAACCCATTTATATATTTTGTCCTAACATCTTATGAGTACTAATAAAATTCCTTTTCAAGAAGTGCCTCATAAGATATCATGCTATAAAAAAAATGATCACGATTCATACAAAAATTTAAATACAAGATAAAACATTCAAATCATGACATGAAAGATACAATAAAGTAGGAGAAAGAAATAAACCTTTTCATTTTACTCCTTCTTAAACGTTTAAGCTTGAAGTTGTGTCTTTCTCTCTCTCGAATTTTCCAAAATTCTCATGGTTCCCAAAATCCTTAGGACTACTATAAAACATAAGCTTGACAAGAATATTAGTAGCCAAGGCACAATACAGTATGCATGGAACTTAAATGATATGCATTAAGTTCAAGTCATGCACTTTCAAATCATTTTCATGTTTGGGAAACTATGCATTAAAAATCACTTTCAAATACTTTGCCAAAACCTTTTCCAAAATCTCTAATCAATTGATTTTACAAAAGCATTTTTAATATTCAAACAGTAAAATTTATGCAATGAAAATAGTGGAGGATTTACAAAAGATTGACCCGTAAAACAGGGATACACCGAAAAATGAGTCGTTGCAATCTTTATGCAAATGCGGTTAAGCTTATTGCATTCAGACTCTGATACCAATACAGTAAAATTTACGCAATGAAAATAGTGGAGGATTTACAAAAAATTGACCCGTGAAACAGGGATACACCGAAAAATGAGTCGTTGCAATCTTTATGCAAATGCGATTAAGCTTATTGCAATTGCACTTTGATACCAATTGTTGGAATTGGTGTAATCCCAAGAGGGATGGTGAATTGGGTTTTAAAACTTTTTGACTAATTTAAACATTTACACCAATTCACCACAGTTCATAACTTATTCAATATAGTAGCGTCTATGAAAAATGATAAAACTATACGTTCAAACATACACGTGCGACATATCTCATTTAACTCAAATGTGTGCATACAAAAAATTATAACAGTAAGTAAACAAGCATACACATATGGAAATTAAAGTGCCAAAAGTAAATGAGATAGTGAGAGAGCGACACAAGATTTGTTATCGAGGTTCGACCAAACCAGCCTACATCCCCACCTTGGGCATACTCCGTAAGGATTTCACTATCTCTGCTCACTTAAATGAGTGGAGCAGAAGCCATTATAACCTTTCCTTATGGGGCAAGGTAAACCCGAGCTCAATTATCAAGCTGAGCCCAACTAGCCTCCCTTACGGGGGAAGATACCCTAGTTCAATTTTTGGACAGAACCGAACCGGTCTCACTTGCGGGGCTGAGACTCCCCAGTTCAATTTCGCCTTGAACCAAACTGGTACATTAAAAACATTTTTGTACATATAAA